>NC_056469.1:2519458-3119458 GCF_008729295.1 Plectropomus leopardus | reverse complement strand
TTGGCTATAACTCAAGAATTTCTACACTCAAATTTCACACAAGGTTTTCTGCAAGGTATCTTGATTGGCTGGCAGTGTTTCCTTCTGCCTCCCCAAAAATAGGAGAGATTTGCTTAACATGCTGCGAAGAACGGTGTTCATAATCTGCGTGGCACTTCGCCATGGACTGCCATGCGCACTAGATGAACCGAGGGCCGCAGCCCATTCTGCCAGATATGTCGTGCAAGAGATGACAGACTGTTGACATAGGGAAGACAAGAAGGAGAAGTGGTGCAATGAAACACATCAGCCCTTAGCTTGAAATAACTGTTATAATATTTTTAAAAAATTAAAAATATTTTTTTTTACAGTTGAAATTCGGGTTTTGATTTGTGCTCGGGTGGGGCTTGGACAAAAACTGGCGGGTTCATGTAGGGTTGGGCATTATTTTTTTGGGCCGAATCAGAACTCTATATTTGTCCCTGACTTTACAGCCCTGGCCCACATTCACTTTGAGTTCCTGTGAAAGTTATTGTGGTTTAAATATTTCTTTCACACACCATCTGCATGCTTGCCATGCTTGTCCAGTGTTACCACATATGCATGTATGCATACGTGGATATGTTTGTTATTTTAAAATACAACAGGTGTATAAGTGTACATATGCGTGTGTGTGTGGGTCAGCCCTTCCACTGTTCCAGTAATGCAGACAGGCACTCTGAAGGCGACCCTGTGTCCCGTGTCAGGGGGCCAGTTCTCCACCATGACCTTTTTAACACCTCCAGGACCCTTGCAAGCCTCCAGCCAAAAGTCACTTTTTACAGCTGCGTGATCCGCTTGAGCAAGTGACGGGAGTAGTCTCAGGGATGTCGCTTTAGTCACTGTAATTACCAGCCAAAATGCCATGAAATTAAGAAAATGTACATAATGCATGAAATGTGTGTACATATCTGTATCTGTCGCATGTGTATATTGTGATATAAGTCACTGGCATTATTGTAAAGTCAGATATGCTGGAATTAGTAGGGGCAGTCTGTTATTATTAATCTATTGATTTTTCCGCTCTGCCCAGCATTAATGACATACTTCAGGATTAGACTGGACAATAACCTCAGCTTCAATCAGCATACCATGGACATTACAAGCACTGGCGGATTTTCAGCCATCCATAAACTGAATCGTCTGTGTAATCCCATTTTATTCTTCTTATAGCATTATGAAGCCATTTCTTCTGTGCAGTGACATCTGATTAAAGAATCAACTCTTTAAGATGACTGATTTAGCCAGAAAATCTACCTCCAACCTATCCAATCCTGCCACCTCATCCCTGATTTGAAAAGCACTAACAGTCACACATGACCCAGCTCATTCACTTCAGTAGTGCTACACTGCTCTTTCTTCTGGATTTGGGTATAGACTTGTGCAGAAAGGCCTGTTTTCGCAAGAGATTAGCCATTTGAGCTCTAATTAAGTAACCTCTGCTTGTTAGAAAGAGTTAGTTTTGCAGCTGGACCACAGAGCAGACAACAGGTAAATAGCAACAAGAAGTTATTTATTGACTTAGTCTCTGAGTTTCTGGAGGGGGACAGGGGCTTGGGTGGGTGCAGGAGAAGTCCAGAGTCTTTGCAGCAGGGGTTTCTGTGTTGCAGGGTTTCCTTGTGAGGCAACAGATTTTAAGAACAGCGCTCAGGTGAGCAGGAATGGTGCTGAGAGTTCATTGCAAGAGGAGGGGGAAATCCTGGTAAGTGGTTCTAGGGTTTCTGGAGGTTTTTGCAGGTTTCAAGGAAATCGGAGGGTCGCGGAACCAGAGACACGAGGAGCTGGACAGATCTGAGGGCAAATAGGTGAGGCTGGAGGTGAGCTGGTGACAGGATTTCAGGGATCACTGGTTGTAACAGACAATCTGGAGAAGAGTAAGAGAATGAGCTGCTCCTTTTATCCTCCAGCAGAGGAGGAGGCTTGATTATATGATCAGCAGCAGGTGAGTGATGAACTACAGGTGTGAGGCAATCAGCATGCCAAACTCCATGACTCCGCCCAGCTCTAAACACCCACCCACACACACACACACACACACACACACACACACACACACACACACACACACACACAGGGAAATAGAAAAAAAAGATAACTGAGCCCTAGCAGTGCTTGTTTTAACGAGATATCTAGTCTGCAGCATGTCCAATGCCAATCGATTTCTTTGTCTCTTTTTAAAAAAATCTGCAGTATTCTGTGTGTCTGATTTATGACCTTGAATATGAATTGTTTTACCTTTTTTTGAAGGTTATTAGTTTAAAAGACACCAGTGCATATAACAGGCATAAACTAAAATGCCATCCCTGAACGTCTGCAAGTTACATCATATTTAGACACGCAGGTTTACTGAAAAAAAAGGCAGTATTTTATGAGTTGGGATAAGTCTGTGTTGACAGTTGGACATCTTGTTTAGGTGAAAAAAGAGGGAAGGAACTCCAGTAGGCCTTTTACATACACCAAATATATCTGTAATCATAAACTAATAAATTGTTGAGTCCTAATAAAATTGTTAATGATGGATACAAGAAACAGTTTACACTTACCATTACAAATTAAGTTAAATCTGCATTTTATACAGTATTTCCAAATCATATTTATTATTATTTCATCATAATTCTTTAGCACCCAACCTGAACTGGACCCAGAACATTGCAGCCATATGGTATGTGTCCCAAGCACTCTATGCCATCTATGTAGTTAGATTTCCATTTAAAGATATAGTTGTCAAAAGAGCTCAACTCACTTTAACTTGTAAAAATACGAGCCAATTAAAATAAAGGGAAAAAGGGAGAAAGGGAATGAGTACAGCAGACACTAAGACAGTGACTTTTTGAAAAACTGAAAAATAAATGACAAAAGATTAATGACATATCCATTATTATTTATCGTTTACAGATGTCTTTGATTTGTTAATATTTAGTTTATTGATAATTGTTAGAGCAGCTGCAAGCAGTTCCATAATCATGACTTCAAATACTCAGCACCTGCTGCTTTCACTTCCACACACACAGTTAGTTAATGCTTCCAGCCTTTTTTCCACCATGTATCTAATTTTCCTGTAGTTGTCTGTTTTCTTTAGTCAAACACTTTTCCCCTCACCCATGCAGTTCCACCTGCTCTGACTCTGTCCCTGTCTCCTGTCCCTTGTCATGTCAGTCCTGCATTCCTGACCTGGACCCCTGCTTTGCTCAGCTACCTCAGTTCCCACTCTGGACCTGCCTACCCTGCCTGGCTTTTCTTATGCACTGCTCATATGTATAACTAAAAAAAGTAATGCCTCACAATCAAGGAAGTAGTATAAAGAGTGAAAGTCAGTGAAAGTAAGGTTAGGGGTGTTGGCTTGATCAAACAAACACAGGACTTTCCCTCAGGAAGCCAGTGTTTGTGTCTCGCATGAAACAAAATAAACTTTGACTTGTTTTAAGGCTCATTGTCAAACCATCATGTTACGTTAAGAATGTACATAACAAGACGGCGCCCAACTATGTTTCTTTTCCTTAACCTAACCTACATAATTTTACATTAAGTACATAACTTTACAATAAGTATGTGACATGACAAAGCCCAACCACGATTCCTTTCCAAACCTAACATAACCTAACTGTAGGGGTTCTAATTTGAAAGATATCATACAGACCATTGTAAGAGGGTACGTTGCTGGGTAGCACTTTTTATGTCTCCATGCTGGTAACAGCCGAGGCAGGAGGCATCATGTTTTCTGAGTTGTCCATCTGGCACATTCTTGTGAACATGATATCTCAAGAATGCAGCGAGGGAATTTCTTCAAATTTGACACAAATATTCACTTGAACTCAAGGATGAACTGATTACATTTTGGTGATCAAAGGTCAGGGTCACGCTGATCTTGCATTTGTCTCATTCTTGTGAAAACAATATCTCAGTAACACAAGAATTTGACACAAACATTCACTTGGACTCAAGAATGAGTTATTAGAATCTGATGGTTGAAGGTCAAAGGTCAAGGTCAGGCTGACCTCATAAAGCCCATTTTGGGCCATAACTCAAGAACCTTGGGTGCCCAACTTGACATTGTCATTGAACAGATCTGTGCTGCCGGGAAAAAGATGTGTGTGAAGCATTCATGTTTTCACAGACATGGATGTAAACTGTAAGAGCAGCTTGATTGGTGCACAGAGGCATACAACCACATGGTGGTATATCTAGTTCTTCCACATGCCTTTCAATAAAAATCTTATTGACCCTACTCCAGTCCTTAATCTGAGCCTGCACTTGAGTTCACCTCCTACACCCTATGAAACACAAGCAAATGTTTTAGTTACCTAACCCGAACCAAACCATAACGTTGGTTGACCTAACTTTCTGTGACTGTAACCATACCAGAGTTACCTTGCGTAGATTTTTTATGAAGCTAGAATTATGATGCAACTAAAACCACTATCATCTGAAGTCATAATTCAGCAAGGACTCACAGAGTCATTGACTGACAACATAAAATTGTTTGGTAAATTCTTAACCATGAGGAAGAAGACAATGACTGCAGATACCTGCACAAGAACTACCCAGGTACAGTTTGTAACCTGGTTTGTAGCTCTTAGACAGCGGTCGAAACCAAAGCCAGCAGCAACACCTTTATATTTCCCTTCAGCTAGAGAGCAAACCTGCAGACTCTCTGACTCTGATGGTTTACAACAGAAAAAAAACATCTGTTTTACTGGTTTCTGTGGTTTCTATGAACATGCAACATTTGCACTGTGGTCTGAGTGTAGATGGCTTCACCTTCCACTGAACTGCTTCTGCATGAACCTCAAAAATGCTATGGTCTTCAAGGTAAAAGAAAAAGACGTTTCAAGACTTTTTTGTTCCAACCTGTGCTCGTGCAACAGCAGTGTGTGTGTGTGTGTGTGTGTGTGTGTGTGTGTGTGTGTGTGTGTGTGTGTGTGTGGGTGGGTGACCTGCTCCCTGTGTTGTGTGGTTTTAGAGTCTCGCAGGTCGTGGAGAGGCTGTGTCCAGGGAGCTGCTGCACGTCTTGTTAGCACAATGAGCAGCAGTCAGGGACAGTGTTTGTGCAGGTGGAAGCCCCTGCTGTCAGAGCACACATAAATCTGCCACTGCTGGGAGTCCATGTGTAACCTGCACCTCAGCCAGGACAGACATGTTTACTGCCACAGAACAGTGCAGCCACTGACCACAGTGAGCCCCGGGTCGGACTCAGGTTAAACTGTTTGTGTGAACCTCTGATTAATCTGTTACTTATTTGACAAATTACAAGGAATATCCGCCCTCCTTTATTTACTGTGCCACTATAGTGTAGTTCTAATACAACCCTTATCCCATAAGAAAGTTTGAACGTTGCATGAAATATAAATAAAAACAGAATGCAATGATTTTCAAATCCTTTTTGACTTAGTTTCAACTAGATACAGCACAAAGACACAATATTTAATGTACAAACTCACAAACTTTAGTTTGTGAGTTTGTACACAAACATTCTGAATCTAATGCCCACACCATATTGGAACAGGAGCATGTTTGATACTGTATGACATGACCTTTTCTTTTACCTCTTTAAAAACCTGAGAGAAAAATTGTCTTGAAAAAATTGGAAGAAGGCAATGAAAAAAAAAAACCCAAACGTAAGCATGAAATTTGTAAAAAGTAAAAAAAAAAAAAACCCTGAAGAAATTTATTTTTTTTAAAATAAAATTAATAATAATAATAATAATAATATTAAAAGTGCTTTAGGAAATTACATTAAAATGTAATTAGATTTAATTTAAAAACCAAATTAAATTAAATTAAAATAAGAAACAAAACTTTAAATATGTCATTATAATTATTGTATAGTTTTCCCCTAATTTATGTCCTTTGTACCAGATATTTTTCCTTATTTCATTCTGAATCATAAAATGAAGCCATTTTTGTCTTTCTCTTTGCTTTTGACGTAAGATCGTGACGCCAAAAGGCACCTTTCGCATACACATGAAATGCCGCTAGATGCTGTCAGGTGAGAATGCGAGGACCGAACCAGCTGTCGGCACATGAAACGTGGCTGGACAGCTTCAAGTTGAAACACTGCTGGTAACGATGTAATACGTGTGAGGGCGAGCGGGGAGGGAGATGAGGTGGATGGGTTGAACAAAACCTGGACTTTGATGTTGAAGTCCAGAGTTCATTTTCCATGTGAATGAGTTGTTTTTTCCTATACCTGACATGTGCCTTCCTCCTCTAATCCTAACCATTCATTGCAGCATGTGTATTTGTTGACGTCCCGGTGTTGGTTGCTGTGTGCTTTAGTTGCCGAGCATCATTCCACTATGTGCTTGTGCTGACATCACAGTACATGGTGGGAACATAATGAACAGACACAGAAGGATATTTAAGATGCAACATGTAGATGGAAGTCCACTGTAAAGCTGCAACATGTGATAACTTGGGATGAGAACATGTTGGATCTGACAGATGGGACAAGGACAGCAGATCAGAGTCTCAGTCAACTCAGAGCAGAGCAAGAACTGCAGCAACGCTGAAAGAGCCTGAAATAGAATGAGTCAATAAGTCCACACTGTCAAGTTTTATTCAGTCACCTCGGACCTGAATTTTCCTAATGGATGACAAGCCAAGCTGCAGAAAAAAAAATTTATATCATATTTATTTGTATAGGGACAAGTATATAGCATAAAACTGATGCCACATACCACAGCATTTATAACCTAAGCTAATTTGCAATGCCCATCCCTTGATGGGCCTTTAAAAATACATAAGACTCAACAACTACACAGAATACTTAACAAACTACATTTGACACAATTTAAAACTCAAACTATAATACAAAACAAATCATCGTATCATTTATGATTACATGAGTGATTCTTCAAAAACTGTCTAAGTTTGAATGTAAAAGGATTACAGTCACGATCCAGTTTGAGTTCAGCAGGTAAGGTAAAATGTTGGCATTTTGTTTCTGCAAACAAAGCATACATAATTATGTAACAGATACACTGAAACTATCAGTTTATCAGGCTCAGAGGAAACAGATTCACTTGCACAACTAGGAGGTAGTTCAGGGAAGTGATTATCAAGGTCTAATATCACAAAAAAACATGTCTGACACAGGAGCAATCAGTCAGCAAGGCAAAACAAATCCAAAACGGTTGAATCAAAAAACAAACACAAACAGGCACACGAAGGCTGACATGAGGAAATACTGCTGGAACAGTTGCTACGTGAGACAAAGATGAACTGGCACAGAAAGAAGGGAACATCCAGCTTATATAGATAGAGGAGGGTAACTTAACAAGACACTGGTGTGACAGTCAGACGCAGGTGAAACACAGGTAATCTACATGGTTCAAAGTGACCCAATTCCAATTTTTTCCTCTCATGTAGCACAGATTGGATATGTATCATGAGTATGTAAGCAGGAAAAGAGCACATGAAATATATTCTCAGTTGGGTTTCAGGCCTCATTCATTTGTGGAAATAAATCAGATATGTTATCTGCAAATTAATTTGCAGTCTAAGCAGACAGGTCAGATATTTAGATATTAAAAATGTGTCTGCACACGGCCCTTCAGTCTCAAGCCCTTTTAAGGGCATTTGCTTATTACAGATACCTGGCATGAACTTTCAGTTTTCACGGAGATTGGCATTCATCAGTCTGAGAACAGGTGCAAACAATCTGCAGGTGAAGAACACGTTCCTGATCTGATGTTTGTGAGTTTTCTTAAGGACCTACTTAAGAACTATTTAAAAAGGGATTTAAAAAATTACTTTTGCAATATATATTCATTCAGCTTTAACATGACACAGCATGTAGAAGAATCTGAGGATGATGACTTGCAGTCAACACTAATGTAAATAAGTGTACTGTGGGACTGTATTCTACATTAGATTATAGATTAGATGAGATTTCAAAATATAATAAAATTGTCATTGTAATGCTGTTAAAATACTTGTAGTTTATATATGCAGTTAAATTAAAAATCACTTTTAAACTGCCTTAAATCCCCAATATGAAAAATTTAATTATTGGTAACTATATTATCTATATGTTTATATGTTTTTTCGAAACCTGTTTATTTTATGTATTTATTATTATTTTTTTTTACTTTTTTCTTTCCCTTTTTTTGGTAAAATTAAGGTATTTTTTGTACCTCATACCTTGTAACATTAAGTAAAAGCATGTCTGAAGATCTTCAACAGAGCTTGGGATTCACCCGAAGGTGTTTGCTACAGCTCAAATGATCTGAACTTGAAAAGTGCCTGAAGGAGTTTACTAGTAGAGGACGGTCAGTTTCAGCTGTGTGGAGTAATGAATGAAGCTGGTGTTTCATGTGTAAAATTATACACTGCACATAGTATACAAAATGTGAGACAACAAATCCAATAAAGTGACTGAATAAAAACTGCTTCATACTTGGAAGAATATAACCCAGTACCCAGCCCATACCTTTACAGCTCACTAAAACGTGTAATATAGTCAGCCAGTTTAAATTAGAGAATTACATCAGTGCTGAGAATAAATGTTTGACAGAATAATGTGCAGACTAATTACTGAGACAAACATTCAAAGTGTATTTTTAAACCTATAAACACAATTCCTGTGACGAAAATGCTTAACTGACCGCTCAGACATCTACTAATGACGGTGTTGAGTGGTGGCTTGTGGGCGCAGTTTAACATTTAACTGCCTGTGTGTCATTGCTACGCTGAGCTTTAATGAGTGTTTCCATCATTTAGTTACCACCAGGCCTCAGGGGAATGACTTGTGTGTTTGTGTGTGCATTCTTGTATTTTTTCTGTCTTGGTTTGACATTTATAGTGAAAAAAGTAAAAGAAAAACAAAACAGCTCCTTTTAAGCTCACTGATTAACAAATTTGTCATGGTACACTTAGTGGATTCAACTAAAGAGGGAAAGCACATGTTAATTAGCTTTTTGAAGTCCTGGTGGTCAGATTTTGTTACTTGGACAGAGCCACCTACCAGACTACCTGAGAGTGGTTTCACTTTTCAACAGCTACCATTGAAAGAAAAATCAATAACATCTTTTTAAAACACTTTCCAGACATTAAAATCCAATTGGGGCCAATCTTCACCGTTCAGGGATCTGCACTGTAGTTGACAGCATAAGCAGCATATCAGGAACTTCATTTTAGTTTCAGAACCTTGCCTTTTATTATTTATCATTTATCTGATGTGCCTTTAATTATTATTATTACTATTATTATAAATAATACTCTCTATTTATTTATACCTCTTAATTAGTGTCTTACCTATCTGAGAGATGTTGTGCTTTTTTGTTGTTTTATAACAATGACAAAGAAGAACTTTTGACATTGACTGTTGACATTTTTGACTTTGACTTGTCGATGATGTAAAATGCAGGCCTCTGCTTGCAAAACAGTAAAGGCTGGTCATGAAGCAACAAATGCTATCTGTTACGTCAGCAGGGCACACACAGTGATAAGTGAAGTTATTGCAGAAATAGAGTCAATAGCAATAACAATTCAACAAGAACAAGAGGAAGCACTCGCAGAGTAAAATGCATTTATGATGTTTTTCTGACTGGATTTGGCCCAAGCTTGATTATTAACTGGCTCTGCTGATGATGAAGAAGATGTTCCACGCTATAAATTCAAAGTTTATTGCTCTTTTGCCACTGATTAGATGATGGAGGAGCAGATACGAAAGGCTACAAAGCTGGGGATTACGGCCATGCAGATTAGTGTTCACAATGCACCTAACATACCGAACGATACGTTCAATATCTAATAAAATCTACTGCATAAACTGTAATATCAGCGTGGCCGCCTCCATGCACACCTGAGCAAAACAAAGGAAAAAGTACACATACAGTTACCGACCCCATTATGCATTTTATTTTATTACATTTTTATACACATATAACATAAGACATATATTTTGACAGTAATTTACATACAGAACAGGTTTTATGCTATGATAGTAAATGTATTATTTTAGTTAATGCAAATATACCTTTTATTGCCTTCTGGTTGATTTCTTACCATTTACAGAGTGTACCCACGTGGCCTCCATGGATGCTGCCATTTTTGTGTGGCGCTGAAGTCGAGGTACATGGATATGCCCCGAGTGCACAAGTAGGAACTCTGACTTTGAGTGGTGTTCTATTGTACTTTTTCTAGTAAGTCCGAATATCTCAATTTTCAAGTTGTCTGGAATGCAGCATGAATACAGCAGTTTATGAGTAATAGGTTTTCATTGTGTAATGTAAAGTAATTTTTTCAATATTTTTGGCATTTATTTCAGTGAGTTTTTCAATGTTCTGATCAGTCAAAGTCCGAAATACAGCAAATACTGAGGTTTTGTTAGCTGGATTATATGTAAGATACACAGCAAGCATTTCTTTTGCCTTTTTTTTAATCAAATCATCAAGAAGTGAAGGGGAAAGAAAAGAGAAATTCCAGCATGCTGATTAGGTGTTAGGCCCTATAGGAGAGAGTATGGATTACCGACACATAACTAAGACTTGTTGCTCACAGATGTTCCTGCGAGTATCTGCTTCTGGTGAGAGCTGTATGTGTGCTGGAGTGAAAGCGCAGAGTGGCTGCTTGGCTTGTCCCCATGAGAACCACCTGCTTCAGACGATGTTAAAGTGTAATCCAGCCTGCCTCTCCACCGCCTCACAAAGAAAGCAGTGTGGAGTAATCTCCAGTGCCTAATCTCTAACCTTAATCACCACGACACAGGAGAAAAAAAAAAGGCCACAGTCTTTTTGAACAAGCACCGCCAAATGGTGTGTGCAATTAATCTCCAATTCAGTTGCACAAAACAGCCAATTTGTATGTTAAAGAAGGATGTAGGAGGCAGAAAGGGCCAGTTGTAGTTGGACATTAAGGTCGGGATGTATGAGGTCTCCTTCAGCAGCATCTGCCGCCAGCTGAATGGTGGAGTTTTGATGGCGTGCCATGTGGTGGGACACAGAAAGGGGTTGAAGGCCCTTTTTTTGGAGGTTTTTGATAGAGCGACCGGGGCAGACAGAGCAGGGAGGAGGCTCAAAGTGTGGGATGAGTACATGTAGAGGTCAGAGGTCAGAGTAAGGCATGAGGCATGATGGTCTCTCCTTTGTTCCCCATTATCTCCTTAAACACACAGCTTGTTGTGGTACACTGCGGTCACACACTCTGCCATGGTGGTCCCAACAAGCAGACAGATGGCCCAGAGTCCTCACTGTGGTTCAAACTGTCCTTTATCTCTGAAAAGTGCTACAGCATAATATACGCCATGTTAATCACCAGATTTGTTGCTTATTTGTAAAACAAAGTGTCATTTTGAACAAATTCTGCATTTAGCCTCAGAATAAGCAGTGGTGCGTTTTGATCCGCACTTCTGTTTGAATTCTAAGTAGCTGGTGAATAAAAATGGTTTTATGTTGAGTTAAGAAAAAGACTAGGTTTTTTTGTCTTGTGTTATAGCAAAGTGAATATATTTTTGTTTTAGTTTTCTGACAATTTATAACCAACCATCAGATCAAACGTCAAGTGTGTAGGATTTAGGTGTGTGCAGTGACAAAGTTGCAGAACTGAAACTGTGCAAAACCTGGAGAAGTCAAGTCAATGTCATTTTTAAATAAAATTATCATAAATCATAATTTGTCTCAGGGTCTACAGCATAAGACATCCCTCTGTCCTTAAACCCTCACAGCAAATAGAAGTATGAATATTGCTAAAAGTAGTTTATGATAGTATACATGTTCCATGCATTTATGACAGTTTATGTATGTGAATGATATGTATGATAATAATGGATGTATGACTGGCACTAGTAGTATGTGTCGGGCAGGACCGCAGCATCAGCCATCATCTCTGTGGAGGAGGACCTGCTCCTCTTGATATAAATGGTTTATTCTAAGATAAAACAAACACATCTTTTTTAAATCATTATTTTAAAGTAATTTTAAACTGATAACTGAAAACATACTGAAAACATATGGATCTTATATACCATTTCAGCCAACATACTGTTATTGTCAGTGTCTTGTGGGCTGGGCACAATTGAGTGCATGACACGTAAATAGACAAATCAATCAACCATATACCCCTGATCCAACACACTACAGACCTTTAAGTGAAATAATAATAATCATTAGATGCAGCCCTAATGCTGTATATGAATGTGTATGTACATACGTATGTATGTGCGTGAGTAGTTTATCATTTATTTGTATGATTTTCTTTTTGTATTTTACTTATTTTCAACAAATATTATCATAAACAGAAACAATAATAGTATCACAAAGACAAGACAAGCGAAAAAACAAACCCCAAAAACCCTAAATAAAATTAAAAAATAAACAAAAACGAACAAACCAAAAAAATACATACACACAGGGAAAGCATCTTTTCAACAAACAAACTATTCTGTCAGTTCCCCCCTAGTTATTCAATATAATATTCAAGTAGGGGCCCCATATTTTCAAAAATAGTTCCTGCCTGTTGTTCAGCTTAAAAATTAAATGTTCAAAATTGTCTAATTTGGCAATTTCGCCTTTCGTTTTTGTTTTCTAATATCTTAACACGATCCTGCAGTCTGTAATTGCAGCCAACCTGCACCACTGCGTCCGCTGTTCAGACAAATCAGTCCCCTATGGCAATATACCCAATATACAAAGTATAGGGTATTTTATGATTTATGATGGTATTTTTATGATTGTAAGTGAAAAAGCTTTTGTTCTTTGGTGGAGAACACAAAGCAGTGCAGCCACCCTGACATCAGCATGCATGGACTCCGGTCAGTGAGCCACTTAGCCGACAGAAAACAATCACAGCAGCCGTCTTGACACCAGATGAGCTGTGGAAAGTCTTGTTTCCCAGTAATTGCCCGGCAATTTTCGAGCAGTATGCGCCTGATTTATCGCCGTTAAGACTTGCTGGTGTCAAACAGGAGTGCCCCACAACAGAGACATATGCATGGAGCTCAGCAGACACACAAATATTGTGATGTTTCTTGTTTCTTCGTATGATTAGCAGATGCCTCCAGTGAAACACAGATGGAGAGGTTGTATCTCTTTTCTAACTGTGTTTCAGCCATTTAAACTCTAATGTAGGGCTGTAAGATGTCTGATATTCTAAAGCAGTCGAGTCAGATCAACAAATCTAATCAAATTTATTACACATTTCATGTATATCAGGCAGGTAAAATAAAGCAGCAAACAGCAGCTTATACTCAAAACGCAGATTTATTAGTGAGAAACAAGGCAGTAGTGTGCTCACACATTTGTGTACAGGCTGTGATTGTGATACATATTTGTTCTCATAATTGCCCAAGTTGACTGTGATTGAAAAAAATAATTATTTGATTAAATGATGTGTACAAAAGGTTCATTGAACCTCTGTAATTACACAAAATATTAGTGCATCAAGATGTCACTTTGCTGCTCTAATGATGTCATTATAACATGTTTTTAAATAGCAGTGGAGCTATATCATGGAATAATAATTAAGTATTTGGGGAAATGTGCTCAGTCATTTTCTTTCAGTGTCAAGTAAAGTCAATTTTAGTTATAAAACCCATGATCACAAATCACAATTTGCCTCAGAGGGCTTTACAGCATACGACATCCCTCTGACCTTAGACCCTCACGGCAACTAAGGACAAACTCCCCCCCAAAAAAAATGTATGTAATGGGGAAAAGAAATGGTCGAAACCTCAGGAAGAGCGACTGAGGAAGGATCCCTCTTCCAGGATGGACAGACGTACATTAGATGTCATTAAAAACAATTAAAATTCAATAGAATGACATAAAGGAAAAAGAAAGACAGAGAGCCAATGCAACCCCCTCTCCACATCTGCTGTGTACCTGCCTTTCAAATGGGATTGGTCAGCACTGCTTGGACTACAAACTGACAACAAACAGAAACCAGCACTTCAATATTATAATCTTGACCCGTCGCCTACAGATAAATCTGTTCACTGACGTTCAGGCTGTTTTCACAAACTGTTCATATGTTTTCTAAGAAAAGTAATGCACCCAACTTCCTATTTATCCCAAATATTTTGAAAGTCTGTGATAACATGACCAATGTACTGATGGGAGTAAACAAGAAGGCAGTTCCAAACTGTCACAAGGAGGCAGGTTGGGGTGGTGGATGGATCACAAAAATCCAGACTTTCCCCAGGTGATGCATGTTCGGAACCATGTAAACTTTGAGTGAATTTCGAGTCATTTTTTGGTAATTCCTCACCATGTTTCTTTTCGTAACCTAACTTTCATTGCCTAAACCTAATCTTCCTAACTGTACCTTAATTATGTGACTGTAAGGACATAACATCATTTGTAGCTAATTTGCATGACATTGTATGAATTGTTGTGCATGCATTTTTTTATAGGATCATACCATGAGGCAGGTTTGCATTAACCATCAAATTGTGAACATAAAATGCGCCTGAAGGAAATTTGAAAAAAAAAAACCATTTATTGCAAAAAAAGTTTTTACACTTGCATAATGTAGTATTTTAGGCAATGTGAAAAAGCGATAATTTGGAAAACTGCAATGGAAACACTTTTTTGGCTTTTCTAGGTCACATGATGCTATGGCTATGTGCTTGTCAGTATGAACTGGTTCCCTCATGATGCAGCAGGCGCTACAAGAGGTGTTATTGCATCACATAACTCTTCAAAAGTTGAGTAGCTCATCCAGAAATTTTGAATCCACAATTCCTCTGTGAAATTGTGGACCTCCCAGAAATCCCTCATATATGGCCACTCCCACATATAAGGAGCTTGTCTTTCCATTATCGCTCACATAACACACCTATGTAACCTCAGATTAGAAATAATGGCAGCTGGTGCGGTGGCTGCAATAGAAATGAAGCTGCTAATGAACTAAAGCTGCTAAATGAACATCCATCGCCATGCTTCTTGGAATGTTATCACCAGAGGAGGAGTCACAGAACATCTCTCAACACAGTCAACTCGCAATTGTGTTTTATCAAAATTTCAAAAATATCACTTAAGTTTGTTCTATAAGAATACACTGAGAGATAAAAGGTGTACTTACCCATTATTATCCTGTAAGTGTTGGCTGCATGACATCTTTTGCTATAGCCTGAATCATTCCTATAGTGTAAATTAGTGATGTTATTCAGGTAGCAGCAGGTGATATGATTGGCTGTTGGCTCATCTGCGGCAATGACTTGAAGTTTGCATGTTGTTCTCGTGGCTAAATGCTGTATGTCATTCTGACAGAGATCTACTGGTCCTCCGTCCTCCAGTGTAAACACACTGACTCTGGCTCTGCTGACCACCAAAACAAAGTGCAGCCAGACGTTAGCACGTCCTGAGCATACGGCCGGGCTCGCCTCCAGCCTCGTAAAGATGCAGCCCAACAGTCCTGGAGGGGCTTTTCATACCTCCTTCTGCCTTTAGCCTGGCTTTGATGAGGGGAGTCAGAGATAAAGCTGTCTTTGCCGGGAGAAAACAGAGACACACATGCAGCAGGGAGGAGGAGGAGAAGGGAAGGTGTTCTGTTTCAGGATTCACAGGAATTAGTGGTGAAAGGTTGTGAAAATAACACCAAGGCCCAAGCTGTGCATGAAATCGTGAACAGAGGGATTAATGGGACTGTAAAGAGAGCATTAAAGCCCAACCTCACCCCCACAAACCACTTCACAAAGGTTTGTCTGAGTGTGGGACGACACACTGCTCCACAAGGTCTCTGCTGCTGTGTGCGTGTGTGTTTGTGAGTGAGATGGATAAAGACCGTCTCCTCTTTCTCCATAATGACGCTCATGAGAAACATATAATAACCCTGTTTAAAGAAGTGACAACAGTCAAACAACCTCTAACCAGTTCATTAAAGCCTTTACAGTTGGTGTTGTGATTAGTGTCTGGTAGAAAATAGCCTCTGGTAAAAGGTTTTGAAATTCTATATTTTTCCAGATTTTTAAACAAAAAGAAGAAACTGAGTAAAGCGCGGGTGTTTTTCTGTAAAGCCATTTAAAAGTTGTCAAATGTGAAATGCTAAAGTTAAGTCATTGTCTCATGGCAAAGCAGTTAGATTTTTGATTATTGCAGAAAATAAGCTCTGTGGTAAACAAACATTCATGAACTTACAAGTTTTTTTCAGAAAGATAATATTCACAAATTAACACCACTTTGGGGATTTTTGAAGCCTAAATGCAGTCACCAGAAGTAAAAAGCTAATGTTAGTCTATAAATAACTATGATAATTAGTGCGCATGCGCCAGCCGTGCATGCAGCCTGTTGCGATCGCTCCTGCTCGTTTTCTGATTCTGAACTCCACTATGGTCACATGACCAAACATCGCTACCACCCTAAGGCTGTAAAACCGTGTTTGGCACAATTTGGCATGATGACATTCTGTAGTCTCATTTAACCACTTTTTAGCAACTGACTTTTTAAAGACACATGAAAGGTTCCGAGTTCAGGAGTGAAGTATTTAGTCATGTATTTGAAGTCTTAGAATAAAATGTGAAAGTCTCTTAAGCTTGTGTTAATCACAGACCTTATGCTAGGTTCCAGACAACTCAGAAGAAGAAGTCGAGATATTCCAACCTCCTACTAGAAAAGGGACAATAGAACGGCAGTCAAAGTTGGAGTTCCTACTTGTGAACCCAGGGCAAATCCATGGAGAATATATATATATATATATATATATATACATATATATATATATATATATATATGAAAATAAATAAATAAAATAAATAAATAACAGAGCAGCATAATAATAAGCAGAGCAGCACCAAAGATGGTGGTCATATCTTTCAGTTGCAACAAAAATAATTTATTTGGCTTTATATGTTGTTTTGAAGTGCGTCCAGGAGGCAGATAATGAATAAAATGTTGGCAACATTTAGAAAAACAAAAACAAATGATATAAAGGATAAACAAGGAATGTTTAATCTTTGGGTAAATATTTGATAAAGAACTGAGGACTGATGATTAAAAATACATGATAAACACAATACTCTTAATATTCCCTGCACTATCATACTGTAGCTGCAGATACAGTGCATGTTCTGCATCCTCAGAGGTATTGCAGTTTGATCAACAACACACTGTTTGTGTTGTTTAACCTTTTTTTTCAGCAGGCACATGAGGCGCTTCTGTGTTGATTGCGGTGACATTTTGTGACATTTGAACATATGGACACACATCTCGAATGGGATGGGAATACTTAGTGTGGAACGAGAATCAAGATAATCCCAAAAACTAACACTGAAGTCTGTTGTCTGCTTTTCAGGGATCAATACCGCAGACACGCTGCTCTTTCCACAGCTGAGCTCCAGGTATACACACAAAGAGGGTTTAAATGTCGACAGAATGGCAACGCAAAAATCTAACTCAGAATCTGGCTGCTCATGCATATCTTCCTGTAACATCCTCTGTGGACTAAGCAGACTTCTGGTTTTAAGGGTACATGTTTACATTTCCCTTGTTATATTTTCTACTTTTCCCGTGATGTTAAGTGTTATTTTGCCTCTGTGACATAATAACTGTGATGGGAGGCATTATGTTTTCAGGGCTGTCCATCTGTACAATTCTTGTGAACTCGATATCTCAATAATACCTTGAGGTTATTTCTTCAAATTTGGCACAAACGTCCACTTGGACTCAGTGATAAACTGATTAGATTTTGGTCAAAGGTCAAGGTCACTGTGACCCCATCTTTCTCATTTGTGTGAATGTGATATCTCATGAACATCTTTTCAACATTTTTTCAAATTTGGCACAAACTTTCTTTTGGATGCAGTGATGAATTGATTTCATTTTAGTGGTCAAAGGTTAAGGTCATTCTGATATTGCATCCATCTCAGTCTTGTAAACACAATAACGGGCAAACACCCTGATGGAATTTCTTAACATTTGGCACAAACACTCACTTGGACTCAGTGATGACATGCATACTACAGCCTTTGTTTGTTTTTGTGGATCCATGTACTCAAGGATCGTTCTCACAATGTTACAATAAAACACAGGTTTTTTTAAAAAAAGGAAAGACTTTTCTGTTTTTTGTACGACCATTCCCGTCTAAACATGGCTTCACATTACTTCAATTTCTATTGTACATTGTCTTGATTTTATTTTGTATTATGCCATATCATGTCTATTTGTGCACTGTGTTCATCGTTATGCATCAAATCACCTGGTCAAATTGGCACTTGGCAACAAGCAATTTCTACACCTGACAATACTCTGTATGTCACAATTTGTTTTCTCTTCATGACTCAGAGTTTGTAACAACCGATGAGTTCACTTCTCACGAATGTATTTTTATTTAGTACATTCGGTAACAATATCACTGGACTATATTCTGCCTTTTGTCATCTTGAGATTCTCCAGCTGCTAAGAGCAACATAAACAGCAAAAACAAGTTGGACATCTTTTTGGCGTCCTATCCTGCAAAAACAACAGGAAGCGCACACACACGCAGGTTGGCTAATCCTGTACTGTTAACGACTGCCATTTGGAGCATGCCCACTGAGGAAACCCGAGCTCGTCATTGTAGCCGAGCTCAGACAGGTGAGCGGCCTCGCTGTGGGTTAGAAGAATGTTCTGGTAGGATGTACGCACACAAACACACACACACATAATCCCACATTCTCTGCTTCTGCATCCTTATACAGAAAATGCAATTTTATATTTGTTTAAAATCTACAGCCAGCCTCTGTTAAAACTCCCTTCATTGATTCACTGTGACATGTTTAAGTGGGAAATATAAAAATGGCCTCGGCTGAATAAAAATGGTGATCAATCGTGGCTGTATGAGTTGACCTTACACTACCAATGGAGAGATCCTGGCGTTCTAAAATCACAGCATGAAACACAAATTCTTTGCTTCTGCTGAGGATAATGGGCAGACTTCCTAGTCTGACAGGAAGTGGCATGTGCACTGCAGACACTGATTTAAGTACTAAAACTGGTACAGTAGTTCTTCATACACTGTCTTAACTGTACAACAATGATAACTTTAGGAAGCAGCTGAAAACCTTTTTATTCAGATAGGCTTTTTTGTTAGAATGTATCATATCATTTATTACATGCATGTGATTTCACAGCACGCAGAAGTCACTGCGGTTACGACCACTGAGTGGCAGAAACACGAGAGGCAGCATTAGCTTGAATGCCGCAAAAACATAAAAAACACATCTAAATGGGGAAGGGCTGTTGTTTGATTAATTGTACAAATAGGTTCAACAAGCAGTTTCTTTTTTTTTTTGTTTTTTTTTTACAGAGTGCCAAAAACAGAAGAAAAAAGAGAAGCAAATTGATCACTGCCATTTGCAAAAGAGCAACTGGCATCCAGGCACCGAAACATGGATTTGCATTTCCCATTACAGATTAAATGTCCTTAAGTATCAAAAGTAATTTTCTGGCAATAAATGTTGATAAATGTATTAAAAGTACAAGTAAAAGTAAATTATATATATATTTACGTGTCAATACACTGTATACTGTAAATTGACTTATTATCAGCTGATTATCTGATTTGATATTTAGCATTTTTCTGATTATCAGTTTTGCTTTGTTTTGAAATCTGATTGCTGGTTAAATGATTTTTTTTTTTTTGTATTGCTTTTGTATGCCTTCAGGCCTTGCGTTGTGTGTTTTCTTGGCGTCAAAATCAGGTAAATATAAATGTCAGAATAAATGATTTCTGGCCACATGCTAATGTCCATGAACCACTTTTTCTTCAGTATGTCATAAGCATCATTGTCGTGTCCAGCTGCTCTTAATTTGAGCAGACAGTCATTTGTTTTACACCTGGTTTGGCTGTTTCCACTGCTAAACTCCGCTAGGTTGACGGATGTTTTGCCATTCAGTCCAACTGAGGAGTGACGCATACCCTCTATATGTGTGTTTCTGCCCTGCTTTGATTTTACTTGTCAACTCTGTGCTGATTATCAGCGCTGTTTCAGACTGTATTTTTATTTTGCTTTCTTGTGAATCTGTTTTTGAAACTGAAAGAATTATTTTAATGGTATCTTGAAGTCTGTTCTCCAGTCACTCATTATTTACTACAATGTTTGAGTGTTATTAATAAACAACTAACTACTCAGCAGTTATCAGGTTGTTTCTGATGAAGGCAGTAGCTTTACCAACAGCACATCAGCAGTAAGTGGGTGTCATGTAACACAGAGCACGTGGACCAAAACGCAGGAGACGACAGACACTCAAACAGATAACACTTTACTGCAGGACGAAGTGTAGTAAACTAAACATCACACATCCAAAACAGGGATCCAACTAAAAAGCAGGACTTAAATACAAGCTAGAGTGATGAGGAGATGAAGTACAGGTGGACAGAAAGGCTCAGGTGAGGGGGATCAGGTGATGAGGCAGCAGAGCAGGCAGAGAGCTGACTGGCTGGGAGAGACTGAGGAGCAAGAAGGACTAACGAGGCTGATGCACTGCAAAGTGTGCAGGGAGGGAACGGCGGCACAGGAGGAGAAAAATAAAATAAACTCAACTCTCTGAAACCTGGAGAGAAATCCCTTTCCTTGTTCTGCTTTCAGGTAACTTTTTTAAGTGTTTTAACCTTTGAACCCCCTAAATAAATTGGTGTGATTGCTTTCAAAAACATGGTTGAAAAAAAAGCAACAAGTGACTTAGAATGTTCCATAAATTGCAAGAAATTAGTAGATTTAGAAAGTTATTCTTTAAAAAAAAATGCAAGGGGAAGATGCCCTAGAAAAAAAAGGAAAACAGCTACAAAAAAAAAAAACAACGCTTTAATAATACACATGTGTCGCACTGAGCACAAAATGTGCTTTTCAAAATCAAGCTCTAAAAAATATTATACAGTACATTAATATTATTTTCTAATTTCATGGGTCTATTTTAACCAAAATCAGTCCTAATCATAAATATCAAATATTTATTCATTTTCAGGATTTTAACCCTTTAAATGTCAGGTTTTTGTCATGATGCCACTGTGTTTTTAGATTGGAAAAAAGAACACAAAAATATTAATTATTTTCAATATACTACATGCAAAGTACGGTTGTTTTGGGGATTTTGTGGATTCTCACAGTCTGTGATATGTCAGTGATTTGCAGCAACATTGATTGTGACAGTGCACCTAGTGGAAATAGCATGTATTTTCTACATATGCCAAATGTTATTTTATTGTTTTTTTACACTGTTTTCACAGGCCATTTCCTTGTTTTGTGTTTGTTTGGTCACTTTCTTGTGCTTTTTTTTTTTTTTTTTTTTACAAATTTTCTAGCTATTTTTTTGGTCATTTCTTCAGTTGGTGTTCATTTCCTTTTTTTGAAGTTTTTGAAAGAGAGTTTCTGGCTGACAATGGAACAGAACAACACTAACTTATTCAGGGTTTAAAGGTTTAAATACTTGAAAGGAATTTGAAAGCAGCACAAGAAAAGTGATGTCGCTCCAGGTTTCAAAGGGTTAATAGAAATTGCCAGAATTCGATCTGTCTTGAGCTTCAATGACACCCAAACCATCCTTTATGCTTTTATTTCCTCCAGATTGGATTACTGCAATGGTCTTCTTTTTAATCAACAAAAGGGAACACATTACCCCAATTTTAACGAACGTACACTGGCTGCCCATTTGTTTTAGGATTGATATTAAGATTTACTCATTACTTTTAAAGCCTTTCATGGCCTTGCCCCTGAATATATATCTGAGGTACTGTCCCCATACCAACCAGCCCGCAACCTCAGGCAGAAACCTGCTGACTGTTCCCACCTCTCACTTAAAGACCAAAGGCAACCGAGCGTTTGCAGTTAGGGCTCCTCCGCTGTGGAATGATCTGCCTGAGGATCTCTGTCTTGCTACATCCCTATCTTCCTTCAAATCACTAATGAAAACATATTTTTTATCGAAAGCCATTCTTATAATCTCTTTATAATAGATTGATTTATTAATATATGGTACCTGATTCTTGCATTGCATTGTTTTGACTTTGTTTCTCAACCACTGATTCTAAATGTTCTTCTGTGCTGTATTTCTTTTTTGTAACAATTTTTTCTATGTGTTTTTGTGTACAGCACTTTGTAACATTGGTTTGGATAAATGCTATTTAAAAAAACTTTATGATTATTATATTATTATTATAAATACAGATAAAAGAAAAAGAATTAACAGTGACACAGAATGATAACTTTAAAAAATATATTTTAAGACAGATTTAGAAAGAGGAATTGTTATATATTATTATATAAAGTATTGTACTTACTTTTGAGTTTAGGTTTCAACATTTGTTGAATTTTTTTTGGTCATGGTGAAATGGAAAAAATGTTTGCTGAAAAACGATTTCCCAAAGTCTGGGCTTTGAGTTGGGGGTTGAACTCGGGTCACTGGAGTTCAAGGCAGAAGTATCCGTCCATCACCCCCTCCAGACCTCCAGACCTCCACACTCTCACTTTCCACCGTGTTATTTGGAAGTCAGACTCCTGGCTGACTCGGTCTAATCCAGTCCTGCTGGGGAAACCTATTTCACAGAGTGTTTGCATTTTAAACATAATTTCAGAAAGTTTCCTGCGCCCGGGCTGCTGTTCCATGCCTGTTAGGTGGGTGTGCTGAGCGGAGCAGCATCTGTAAATGATTTGTCAGAGAGATGTATTGGATGTACGGACGTGAAGGAGGAGCCTCGGAGAAAGGCTCGCAAAACAAATGAGTGCACAAGTTAACCTCATGGAGCCACCATTAGACATGCACTGCTACCTCCGACTGCTGAGAGGCTCCAGGGAGGGGGCGGTGGGGTGGTGGTGGGGGGGGGGGGGGGGACTTCCATCAGCAAACCACTCAGACAAGTTAATCCAATTAGAACAACCAATTGTAGTTGCCAAACATTGTTATAAATGCAGACTGAAAGTGAGCAGCAGCCCTCGGGCTCAAGTGTTTCTGTTATGAACAGAATCAGAGATCATGTGATTATTGTGTTACTGAAGGCCCTACAAGATGTCAACATCTGTTTTAAAAGGGTTTTGCAAAGTCTTTAAAGTTGTGCAGTCTTTAAAGATACTGTGCAAGATTTTCTGTTATAAAAACTAAATGTATGGACTCATACGTCTCGCTCATCACTTATTACTGACTTGAAGTGTGTGGCGACCAAAATTATTGCATTTCTATAGGTTTTATTAACATGTGAAAACTTGCAGAGGGTGATAGACACTTATTGCTACTAGAGCAGAGCTGTGTACACGGCTCTGCAGCAGATGAGTATGCCTTTCAGGGTTTTTTTTCTGGTGTATCACATGCGATGTCACAGACAGGGCAGAAAACAGGTAAATAAACAGCAGAAAGCAGCATGGAGGCCAGTGACAATGCTATTGTGGTTACATCTTTTTATATACATATTACTTATTGACACTCTCTCTTATAAACTCGGTGCAGACTAAGCTTTTTTTTAAAGATATTTTTTAGGGCTTTTATTGCCTTTATTTGATAGGACAGACGTAGCATGACAGGGAGAGAGAGAGAGAGGGGATGACATGCAGCAAAAGGCAGAGGGCGGACTCGAACCAGCAGTCACTG
Organism: Plectropomus leopardus; assembly: GCF_008729295.1. NCBI lineage: Eukaryota > Metazoa > Chordata > Actinopteri > Perciformes > Serranidae > Plectropomus > Plectropomus leopardus. The sequence continues at coordinate 3,095,948 of NC_056469.1, read as the reverse complement.
CAGCGAGGACACAACCTCTGCACATGGGGAGCCCGCTCCACCAACTAAGCCACTGGATGCCCTGCATTGTGGGGTTTTTTTTTATGTGCTTCTTATACCTAAACCCTAACCATCAATGACTTTGTTGCCTAATCCTAACCATCATGATGGTCCACACTGGTTGCCATGTGCTTATGTTGAGTAAACATAACAATGTGCTGCATCATCCCACCATGTACATTTGTTGATATCATGGTAACGGCATCCCAGAGTGTCAACAGTTGATGCAGAAGGAGACCTAAAACAGAAGCGAAAGGTCAGTCAGAGTGGCATCATGTGACAAGTTGGGATGAGAACATGTGTATTCACAACCAGAACTGAGAAACACTGAAATACTCCAGCAACCTACTATTGTATGTTTGGTACATATGTTAAGTTGACAAAACTAATTGGCATTCAGTGAATGTGGACTGGTCTGAGGCCTGGTGCAGCTGCCCGCTTTACTGGATCAGTAATCTAGCCTTGGGTGGTTGAGAAGCACTTCAGCTTCTAGTAGTATAGATTAGGCTTGGGTGGTATGTTATATTTCATATCCATCTACTTTCCAGAAATTTCACCAGGCTACAAAGTATATATATATATATATATATATATATATACAGGCTACAAAGTATATATATATATATATTTATGAATATATATTTATATATATGATGGTATAAACATGCCATTACTCCCAACTGTTTGTCTGTGCCATTGATGGCTGCCGGCTGTTTACAGTCCTGTAACTTCTCCCTCCACCACTAGCTGTTGTGGCATCTTTGTTCCACCAATAGAGACCGGAGACTGAGCCCTGGTGGTGCTACATACAATGAGTTTAATAGAGAGAGAAGTGCCTGTATTTATGACAGTATTGAAAAATAGAATCCCCTGGTGTACGATGATACTGCCCAAGCCCAGTGCAAATGTGACTTGTACACTGTCGTACTTGGTTTGACTCATGGGGTAGTCTGTTGATAAAACTTGAATGAAAATTCTAGACTACACTCAACTGTGTCACTGTACTTTTACCTAAACAATAAATGCATATTTGTGTTTTCAGGTGGAGAATGCCGCATGCCTTTCTGTTGACATTGCTTCTTACTTCCTTGCTGGCTTATTTTTCTTTGCTTCTAGGTCTCAGGACCTAATAGGCAGAGTTACATGATGTTACATGGGTGAAAAAGCTGTTTGAGAGCACAGCAGCTGAGGAGAGGAGTGTAAGTGTGGAATAAGTACCAGGATGAGAGGCTTTTAGTGTGGAGGTAATAGGCGAGGCAGAGGCTTGGGAAAGTCCAGCAGCAGAGCGGACTGAGAGGACTAAAGCAAACAGTGAACGTCCATCAGGCCTGAGAGAAGCCTGGCCCTCATCTCTGACCTCCACACAGCCGCAAATCTACAGGCTTAATTGAAGATTCTGCCGTATCGTTTTTCCATCAGCACTTTTTATTTGCCAGTGCAGCCACAGGTAACCTGTGCAAATTTTGGTGTGCTCACAGCTAAAAAAATGAAAAGGATATCTAAAATTCATCAAAGTGAATCACAACCCTGCTGATGTAATGCAAATTTATACAGCTATCCTGTACATAAAAAGTGAAAAAAAGGTGCTATGTGATTTGTGAACTGTCCAAAAAAAAAAACAAAATCATGCAAATATGTAAACTTCATATGTGAAATTCTCTTCCACATGATAAACATGTTCAACATTTTGGTTAACAATTGATACATTCCATCACAAAAACTTGTATCTTTAATCATAACCAAATGTGTGGGGGGTTAAATTGAGTCTCACCATAAAACAAATAGATATACACCACAAAACAAAGGCAACATTTAGACTATTAAAAACAGAGAAGTCTTTCTTTTGCGTTTTTAAAAATAATATGCATTCATATGATAACATTGTGGGAATAGTCCTTGGGTACAAGGATCCGTAAAAACAACCAAAAACCCTGTAGTGTGCATACCAGGCCAGTAGTTGGTGGTGTAACTTTGTAATGACACATAGAAGAACAAAGGCTAACTAAGGCTAGGCTAAACTATAGTTCATTTGAAAGCTTTTTTCTTAGTCTTTCTCATGCATCCTGGAAAACTCTACAGCCAATTCTATTTGTTATAGCGTACCGCGCCCCGGCCCATACTCTGAATTTCCACACTTTTGGATTCAATTGGCTTCAGTCAGTGTGTACATAAACCCACCCTAGATCTTTGCACACAGCATCGATATTGAAGATTTATTAGTCTTTCCTGAGATTCCTGCTCTGTCAGACCATTATTTAAGAACTTTCACTTTTTTATTACTCGACTACAAGCCTCTCAGTAAGAGTTACTATTCTAGATGTCTATCTGATTCAGCAGTGGCTAAATTTAAGAAACTGATTCCTTCTGCATTGACCTCATTACCATGTCTCACAGTGACTGAGAATACTCCTACTAACTTAAGTCATACTCAAATTGACTGTCTCGTTGATAATGCTACTGGCTCTCTGCGATAAGCTCTCAACTCTGTTGCACCCTTCAAGAAGAAAATAATGAAACAAAGAAAATTAGCCCCATGGTTTAACCTCCAGATCCACAAATTGAAACAACATTGCGAAAATTTGAAAGAAACTGGCATTCAGCTAACCTGGAAGAGTCCCATTTAGTCTGGCTAGATAGTCTTAAAATGTCTAAGAAGGCCCTTCGCCATGCCAGAGCAAACTATTACTCATCATTAATTGAGGAAAACAAAAACAATCCCAGGTTTCTTTTCAACACTGTAGCCAGGCTGACTCAGAGTCACAGCTCCATAGAGCCTTGTATTCCTTCTGCCCTAAGCAGTGACGACTTTATGACTTTCTTTAATGATAAAATTATAACTATTTGAGATACTTTTAAGGGTAGACTTAAGACTTAAGACCTTCCTCTTTGATAAAGCTTATAATTAGGGCTCTGGGTTCTGGTTCCTTGGACCAGCCCACAGTTAGGCTGACATAGGTTTAAATCTGCCAGGGGACTTCTTATGATATGCTGAGCTCCTTTTCCTTCTCTTACTCCCGCCACCTGAAAATCATGCATGTCCGTTTACTGCATTACCCTTACTGCTAAGCTTAGCCTTGAATCTGTGAAAGCAGTTTGTAAGCTTAGCTTAGCCTCAGTAGTTTAGCTTAGCCTTGTATCTGTGATAGCCATGTGGTACTGTCACTACCTGGGGCTCGCAATTACGGAGCCTGGGTCTGTTGAACTGCACTACGCTAATCCCGTTGCCTCTCTGGAGCATTCCTGCTCCCTTGTTTCCTAGTTTTCGCGGATCCTGGCCGTAACCTTGACTGTGCCTGACGGTGGTGATAACTGTGCTGATGCTGTGATCCTGCCTTTGGTTGTGCTCCAGCTGTGGCTGCACTGATACTGTACCCCCTGCTCGCCCTGATCGTGGTCTGGTCCTAGTTGTGCCGATGCCGTGATCTTGCCTTTGGACACCTCCCTATCAATTTACACATGAGACTCTTATCATCACCCTCAACATCATCATAGAGTGCAATTAATAATTTCACACCTATTGTTATTGTAATACGCATGACATGCGTCTGTTTCTGTTATTACTCCCCCCCCCCCCCCCCTCTCTTTTTCTTTCATTTTTGCCATGATTGTATTTCATTTGTTATTTACGACATCTATTGCACGTCTGTCCATCCTGGAAGAAGGAACCCTCATCATCCTCTACCGCTCTTCCTGAGGTTTCTTCCTTTTTTTTCCCCATTACAGGGGTTCTTTTTTGGGAGTTTTTTCTTGGGTGATGTGAGGGTCTAAGGGCAGAGGGATGATGTACACTGTAAAGCCCTCTGAGGCAAACCATGTTTTGTGATAATGGGCTCTATAAATAAAATTGACTTGATTTGACTTGACTTGAATCAGGCGCACGTGCAAAGTGCTGCTGTGGCATCACAGTTCTCACAGGATCAGCGCATGCATGCAAGTCTACATGCCGACAGAAGAGGTGGCATTTTAAAAAGATTAGACTCTCGGACCCGGTTTCAAACATGTGTATTTTCAGACCCCCAAAACACTGTTGTCGTGTGAATGAAAGGCCAAACAAAAGCCTGTGGGCTCTTGCATGAAAACATTAAGAACTGCCAGCCTGTTCTCATTCCGTCTTCAAATACTGATGCTTTTTCAGTGATTTTGGCATAAGATACTGACACCAAAAGCCACCTTTCGTGAATGTGTGATACACCGGCGGGTGTCGTCAATCAGTAAAGTGGTCAAACAGAACTGTTGACAGTGTTATCATACGCCCTGTTGTGGCAGTATGACAACTTGTACTACAAGTACTACAACTTGGGATGAGGACGTGCTTGAGCAGCACTGATACAGGTGACCTAGTGTTAAGGAGTTCTTTACTATTCTGGGCACTTCAGCTTTAGAAAGCATAAAATCATCCTGAAACAGGACAACAAAGCTTTAAAATCTCAAAAAGGCAGAGAGACGAGAGTTTCTTGCTGACAATGGCAGTGTGCACACAGATTTTCCCCTACTATATTGAATATGAAAATATTCTTAAATTGATGTGGGTCATTTAAACAGTATATTCCATTTAAATATTCTGAATATGCCTCTTTCCTCAATTTTGCATTTTCCAATTAAGACATGATATGTGAGGATATGTCAGCATTTTTTCAGGTTTTAGGAGCATTATTTAGGTATGTATTCAGCTAATTTGGAAATGAGTCTCAACTGGGGTTCTTACTGTAGTTTGCGACACACGGTCTACTGTCTTTTTATGGTCGGCTCTGTGCGTTGTCATGGATACATAAACCAACTCAACAACAGTTTGCAAGGCTGGCCTAGAGATGCATACAGAAAAAAACTCTTATTTCTAGTTGGAAAAAGAGACACGCCTACTTTTAACCTTTATGAAAGACTGAAATATCAACAGGTTTTTGAATATGCGCAAGCATGGCAGCATCTTTTCAGGAAGGGGAAGGAAGGAAAGAGAGAGCTCAACAAGTCCACCACCAGTGGGAAACTGACAAACAAATCCTGTTTTGATGCAAAAAAAGCAAAATGACAAGCAGCTCCAGCTGTTCTCTTTTCCCTATTTGATGTGATAAGCGTCATGTTAGTGCATGTTCATGAGAATGTGCATGGCTGCATGTAAGTGGGGATTATTAGTGGAATAGTCATTTTCATTAGCATGTAACATCTTCGAATCAATATAGTCTTTTTCAGAATAAGGGAAAAAACCGCACTGTTTTATGCATGTAAATGCACACTGCGTCTTCTATCATGAGGTCTGCAATAGATTGTGGACAGATCAGAGTGTCCTGAGTGCACATGTCCTCACCTCTCTTAAGCCCTAATAAAGGGCGTCGTCATTCCCTGATTGGCCCAGAGCAGAAATGCATCAAGCTGCTGTCCATTCTTAATCAGCAGTCAGTCTCAACACCTGCACAACAAGTGATCTAAATTAGCTTCCAATCAGGGATTCAAACGGACTTCAATCAGGAACATTCAGCTACAATGAACCAAAAAAAAAGGACAGCAGGTACCAAATACTGAGGGATTGCTACACACTCAAACTTTACAAAGTGTTTCATAGTTTTTAAACAGACGCAAAGAAAAGGGTTTGGAAGTAAAGGAGGCATTAGACAAAAGTCCCCATAAATACATACACGTAGTCCTTAAAATCATCTATATAGTTAATGAAATATATAGATAAAAAGTGTTTCATAGTCAATTATAACAGCACAGCTTTTCAATAAAATTTTACAAATTTTAAATAGAAAAACTTTAAAGGTCATGCTCACATGTGGGAGGGGTGATTAAACAAATACTGACATCCAAACGAGTACTCAATTACTCGCGCCCGTCCCTACTCTGAATCAACATTTTTGTGACTTGCCAGGTACATTAACTAGCAACATTTCCTCGTTATGGTCATAGAAAACATATTTTGCTCAGAATCACAATTCCCTCAAAACATATTTGCTGTTTCAAACTACTTGTATATAAACATAATTTCTAGGAGACAATATCCAAAATGCAAATATGTGCATGTATGTGATTTCATTACATTTCAAATGCTTTTTTAAATGTGATAAACCTAATGGACATGGGGATTTTTTGTTTATGAGCATCATGTTTTACTGTTCTATTAGAAAACATCAAGTGTAAAAAAAAAAGACCCATTTCTGCAAAATGATTTTATTTTGTCCTCTTTTAGAATTTGCTTCAGTCAAAAACACACTCATTATACAAGCAGTTAGACTGGATTTGATTGCAGCTATATTTCAAAATCATAAACAAACATTTAGTCAATAAATACAGTTTTTGCCTATGTGCTTAAATGTTGTGGGGTTTTTTTTTTTCTTTTCTGAGCATATTTACAGTTCACCATAAATAACTTTAAGAGATGGAGCACATTTCAGGCTTTAAAAAAATGAAAAGAAAAAAAATCCAAACTTGTATAAATATAGTTTAATCTAAGGTCTGAGGGGGACATGAAGGAGAAAAAAAATCATCCAGGAGAAAGCTTGAACCCTGTTATACAAACATGCCCACAGAACAGGAATTAACGGTTGCTTCAGGGATCCGTCATAATGAACTCTATCAAGCTGCCTTACCTGGCATTCCAACGGGTCTAATTGCATATTATGGTCTGTCAGTCTACCTAGTCACTGAAATCAGTACCACACATATCAGGATGGAAATTACATACATACAATATTTTCCATATCTTGTGTCATTTTCTTGGATGATACGAAAGTTTCTGATAAAGAAATCATTTTATTGTCTTGCCAAACAAACACTATCAAATATCCAAACAGCAGATGTGTTATCCATTGAAATATATCCAAAACATCTCTCTCAGTGTACAATCATATACCCATGAGAGTCATCAAATATCTTTTCTTTACTGCATTTACTTCCCTGCGAGACACCAGAGTTGAGAGAAAAGAAACCTGGAGAGAATGGCTTTGCATATTCGTCTGTGAACTTTAAAAAGATGTGTTTTATTTCAGGGCCGACCTGTTCTGTGAGTTTTAATCCACATCACTGCAAAGTGCACCATACCCAACCCTGTCACCTCTCCTCCAAATGCTCTGAAAAACAAGGAGACCTCTTCACAAAAACTCCATCTCTTATAGTGCAAAAGGTTACACACACTGGGACGGATGTTAATGCACAACTCTAGCCGTCTCCTACACAGTCCTGTTTCCATCATACTGACCCAAGCCATATCACAAAACTGCCATGGAAACCATTTTTTGTCTTTTCTAGGTCACATGATGCTATGGCTATGTGTGGTAGTATGAACTGGCTCCCTCATGATGCAGCAGGAGCTACAAGAGGTGTTATTGCATCACATAACTATTCAAAAGTTGAGCGGATCATCTAGAAGTTTTGAATCCACAATTCCTCTGTGTAATCATGGACTATCACCTCCCAGAAATCCCTCATACATGGCTGCTCTCACATGTAAGGGGCTTGTCTTATTTTAATGGTCAAAATTTCAAAACCTTTCTGACTTTTCAGAAAATAAATCCTTTTTTTCTTGCCACACTTTTTTAAACATAACAGATTCAAATGTAATGCTAGCTATCTGGCATACATGGAGGAAGAGACAAAATGCAGGGAGAAAATGAGAAAAACGTGCGTGGCGGTAAACAAAACGTCACACATCAATGCACATTAGAGCTACATTACATTGAAAGCTACAGAAAATAAATCTGCTGTCATGTTATATTATTCGGATTGTTATCCATGGGAGATTACTGCAACATTTCATTACACACTAAAATTCCATGACTTGACCGAGGGAACCCTGGATGTAGGTTCTTCGTTGTACATGTACTTCATGTGAATTGATGTAACTCCATGAAGGATATAAATACATAATGTTAAAAGAAGTCAGCTTTTACTCTGACTTGAGACAGGAACAGCTGTCTCCTGGACGGCTCTCTAAATGTAGTTTAGAAAGAAATGACCAATAAATCTACCTTGTACCTTGTTGTTGCACCAGGGTATTTATGTATCCACCACAACACCACAACCTAAGTATTTCTGTGAGACTAGGTTGACCTAATTAATTACGTATCTTAATCATGTGGTTATTACTGTATTGCAAACATGACGATGAAGGTCCAAACTTAATGAGGCACTTTAATCCAGACCATGATCTTGCCCTAACTAACCAAATGGTTTCTGTGCCGAAACCTTACCAAACCTTGACTATGTGTCGTCACATCATAAAGCAGATTTATTTTGCAACCCCTTTTGGTTGGCACAGGCATTATTTCCTGATGATAGGGGCGTCAGATCAAAAAACTGTAACCTCTGTCATTTTAGAGGACACGGACAATCAAATCGGTAGATCAATGAAGAGAAGATAAAATAAGGCTAATGAAATCTGAACCTTGATCACATCGCAGGACATGCTTCTTTTTCATATTTTCTTTCCACAGGAACAACAGTTCTCAACCATGACTCCTTCAGAGAGGTGTAGGGGGTAGCCAGAAAAATTGGGGATATTTTATTTATTCAATTTAATTAAATAAAGAAGTGAACAAATGTGAGTAGGAGTCATGCAAGTGACTATTCTGATCATAAGTTTGACTTCCTCCACAGTTATCTCAACTGTTGTTAAAAACTATAGAAATTTGGTCTAAATCATATCTAAGAACCAGAATATTTTCATTGGATCATGCTGCAGTGAAATCTTATGAATCTACAGTGAATCTAGCAGTTGACCACCCTGACATGTCTCTGCTCTGCCAGAGAGACCAAAGTATAAAGAATTCAAATAACAGCATAATAGAGGTCCCAATGTGCCCACTCAGTAACTGGCCCCAAGATATCAAGATTATTATTATTATTATTATTATTATTATTATTATTATTATTATTATTACTCTGTGTAAATACGTCTAACACTGAGTGGATCTAAAAAGAGTTACTGTCAGAAAACCCCTCATGCTATTCCTGATCATTATTGCTCATTAACTTTAGGAGTATCACACTGCTGCAAGTGTTGGTGTTCTCTCTCTATTTGGGACTGTTAGGGGTCAGCCATGACTGTGAGCAGGGGTGTTGAAATAATCATTTCAAGGATGCATTGTGATGCAGACGTGGATGATTCTGCATCGATGCTGTGACAGCACAAAATCGACTATAAACACGTAATATTGCTCGTTGATTTTCTGGCCATGGCTGAACAATAAAGTTCTACAGTTCAAAAGAACTTCCTGGTAGCAACCAGTGCCGAATGGTAACAACATTGCATTGAACTGTGGGAGAACGGAACTAGCTGACTGTTTGTATGTATTGATGAAAAAGTAGCCATGTGCATTAATATAGAAAATTGATGACGTAATATATCATAATGCATCGTGGAATTGGATCGATCATTGCCATGCTAATTGGTGTGGAATGTTATTGAATCGACCAGTGAAGATGCACAGCTCTTATTTGGGGCAGGTCAAATTTTCCCCAGCTCTGTTAGGATAAGATCTGACCATCTCTTAGGTCCGTTTTGACTCGGTCTCATTTTTTTGAAAATGAAGTCATCCATGCACTGAGTCTTAAATTTTTACTGGACTGTGGGCTAGAGGAAGAAAATAAATACATCAAATTAACTGAAGTCAATCTTAAATCTAAAAAAACTGCAATCAATTAGCATTATTTAAAATTATTATTACAGGCACTGACATGATTATGTGATTTTGTTGTTCTCTCTTGAGAAGAAATTCAGAAACTGAAGTTTGAGCAACATTTGGGGGGAAAAGTTTCATTTAAGTTCTCTAATGAAGCAGTGATTGGAAGAAATGGATCAGTAAGATGGAAAACAGGCTAACAGGACTCAGAGTAACGATGGCTTCATGTGGCTGTGTGACTGCAGTCCCCCTGTGTGTGTTGGACGACTGTTAGCTGCCATTGCTGATAATGACAGAGGTCCCTTTATGTCCGGGGGTCTGCTCTGCCGGTATGCGGAGGTGAGGGGTCATATCGTAGTGGGTGGGGCCCGTGCTGGCAGAGGTGCAGTAGCCCCGGAGGCTCTCAGGGTCATAGAGGTGTTCCAGAGCGTAGCCTGTCAGGGAGTAGGCTTTATGCTTTTCTGAGTATGGCCGCGAGTGGCTGTGGGAAGGGTAGAGGGCTGGGGCCGAGGTGGGGGAAGCCGAGCACGGACCCGGCCGACCGAACGGGTGGTGCAGTGGCAAAGACAGGGGGGACAGGTCTGTTTGGAGGTAGTCTTTGGGCTTGTGGAGGCGATCAGGACCTGGACTGCTGAGTCTGGACAGGGGGGCAGGACTAGGCGCAGGGCTGATCACATGACTCAAACCTCGACACACCACAGTCTGTAGTGGCAGGGTCCCTTGAGGAAACTCAGGAGTAAAGCATGGACCGGCACCCTTGGGCAGCCCATTGGCTGGCCCCAGTGGGACATCAGGAGGGCCCTTCCGCAGCTGAAGTCGATTTTCTTCTTCTTTGATCATCTGCTGTGTGGCTCGGATCAGCGTCTCGATCTTGCTGGGTTCCTGCGGGCTGCAGCGGTAGTGGTCAGTTTGGTATCGATCCCCTGAGTCGCTGGCTGAGCCTCCATCTGGAGAGCTGACCACGCTGTCCTCGTCCCAGTGGCCCCGGCCTACAGAAGGACAGCATGACAACAGTCAGCGCAGAGGAAATGGGATCAATACTTTTTGCCATTTCAACATAGTGGATAGGAATTTGGCTTTGTGAGCTCACACTACACAAAAACAAGAACGCCTCCTCAGTCTCCTCAATACAGTAACCATCGTGGACCACCTACAATTACCGCTGTAGTATGCATCCATGAACCAGTCATGTTGCAGTTACAGTTTACATTCATTTCTGTGAAAACATGGACACTTTGCATACATTCCCCCCCGGCAGCACAGAAGATCTCGACAATCAGCACAGTGTCAAGATCATCGTCACCAGTTCAGTATCTGACCAAATGTCTCCCCTTCTGTTACTTAGATATGTCTCTGTGTAATGGCCAGAAAACAGCTTTTGCAGAACATAATGATATCACTGTGACATCGACCTTGACCTTGTGGATATAAAATATCATAATTTATTCCATGCAACTTTTATGTGAAACTTAGCCATAATTAATGTATGAATTTTTGTGCAACAATGTTTTAAGGTCACAGCGACCTTGAACTTTGACCTATGACCGCCAAAGTGTCATCAGTTCATTGTTTAGTCCAAGTGGACGTTTGTGCCAAATCTGAACTTCCTCAAGGTGTTCTTGATATATTGCATTCACGAGAATGGGACAGATGGACATACATATGGACAGACATAACAAGTTGTGGTTGTGGTCGGAGGCATTATGCCTCCGACCACAACTATCATAAATTAAAGTCAAGGTCATCGGCACCCGTTCAGTATCTGCCCAAATGTTTCCCCTCTTGGTCCTATATATATATATATATATATATATTCATTTTCTCTCTTTTCTCTCTTACTTTATTTTGCTTAATCTATTTATACCCTTTACTCTTTCCCTTTTGCCACACACACACACACACACTCACACAAATGTCACCACAGGTCGGTGCCATCTTTAACATACACATGGCTGGTACACATTAACACAAATTAATATCAGTGTTAGCAACCATGGGTGCTCTTAGCTTCTATAGGTTCCTTGTAATTCTGGAGGGCTCTCTGTCATGCTGGTTACATGGAACAGCAGCAGCACATGATGAAGTAAAGAAGTATTGCACCTCTGAAAAGTATCCTTTAAAGAGTGTTTACTGTATTGAACGTCATGGATTAAGACAACACACCACTCAACAGCTCTTCTGTAATCTCTCTCTCTCACTCTCTCTCTCGGGCATTGTGGATACTGTGTAGGTGGAAGAATATCAGCACAGGAAACTGGCTGGTGGCAGATTCAGTCTAAAGCCAAAGAGCAGGGATACTAAACTCGTTTTGCTTGGGGGTCACTTATGCAAACTGACAGGAGGCCAGGGGCGAGTTGCAGAAGTTTCTAGGATTTTAGAACATTTTTAGGGTTTTTGTATGTTTCCATGAGTTTAGGACATTTCTGATTTTAAGATGTTTTTAGAATTTTTTCTTGGATTTTAGGATGTTTCAAGGACTTCAGAATTTGTTTAGGATTTTAGGACATTTCTACTCTTTTAGGACTTTTCTACTCTCTTTCTTGGATTTTAGGATGTTTCCAGGACTTTAGTATTGTTTCTGGATTTTAAGACATTTGTAGGACTTTAGGATATTAGGTTCTTTGCTAGGACCCCTGTTGTGGGGGTGTGGGGGATCCTCCACTGGCATTTTTTGATAAACAAGCTCTACTTGGATGCGTGTTTATGCACTCTGGTATCTCATGTTTACTAAATGTACAAAAACAATTCCCAGCAATAGTGTGAATGGTTGGGGGGCCACCTAGTACCGAGGGGCCAGATTTGACCCGGAGGTCAGAAGTTGAGTATCACTACGACAGAGGGTCTGCCCCTACAGTTCACTCCCCACAGTGGACATAGCCCAGGTCTTAGTGTTCACTCACCATGGTAGCTGTGGATGGCTGTGATGTGCGGCACACTGCTGTCGCATCCCTCACGGTTCTCCAAGGAGCTCTTACTCAGTGGAAGGACAGAGCGAGCGGCGCTCCACCACGCATCTCTGCCAGGCGGAGGCGCTCCTAGAAAATATCGCCCAGCTTCACATCGACCTCGCTCACAACTCTGACCTTGACCATGTGCGTGGAGGTGTGGGTAGCCGTCACTGGTGGTGTGATGGTGCTCTTCAGTCAAGCTGTAGCAGACTGTGCGGGGATCAGTGGTGAACTGTCTGTACACACAGGAGGCATCCAGGCCTTCACTCTGCTCCAGCAGCTGTGGGGAGGCTGAGTCTGTGAGGGGGCTGCTACCCCAGGGACTGTCCTGGTCAGACTCTGAGCGCTCCGTCTGGAAACTAGGATACTGCAGTGGGCCATGTTGGGAAGGAGACAAGAGACATTACAGAAAGCCTTCAAATGAGGTACAACCTCTCAGAGCCACATTTGAATGCTCAGCTAAACAGCTACTGTAAAAGGCTGATAATATGTCTAAATATTTTACATGGATGTTTTATTAAGCTTAGGTATAAGTAAACCAAGTAGCTGTGTAGGACAATGCAGCTACCACAGGCTCCAAAACAAGCTCATTTCAAATCTGTGCCCCCCTCTCTCTTCTGTAGCTTATCAGATACAGATACAAAGTTGTGGTGGCAACATGCTCAGTAAAGTACCCACACATCCCTCTTCCCTGTTTATGGGCTTAATGAGATAAATAAACCCTCCAAGAGATCAGATACCCTAACCTCCTCTACTGACTCATTTCACTGTAAAAGAGGCAACAGATCTACATTTAGTTCCTTTTGGATGTGCCCCCAGATGATGACCACAGCCCCCTTGCTATGGAAACTAATTTTGGCTGCATGTATCTGTGATTTCATTCTTTCAGTTATTAGTGCTTTATATTTGGGCTAAACTGTGTGCTTGTTCACAACCTGTGTAAATGACTGCTTGGGTGCCCTGCTTTGCTTGGACTTTATTGCCTGTTTCCAGATCTCAGCAATTTCTTTGGTGAGCACAATGTTATTATCTCATGGCCCTAGGCGTGTGATATCAACCTCAAAGGCACCCTTTAGTGTCTTTAAGAGACACGCAGGGCTTTCAGCTAACTCCAATGTTAACCCTCCATGACAATACTTAACGCTTAAGGAGCAACTGATTAATTAAAGAGTGAGAGTCTGCATAGGATGGAAGTGAGGGGAGGTGGATGAGTCAAACAAAACCAGACTTTCAGATCACAGTTCGTTATCCTGTGTGAAGCCAAAAATCAACATTGTTTTAACATAACATTATGTAATCTACTTACAGTCTTGGTGCACTGATGTCACGCTTCTGATGTAATTACATAACGTTATTTTAATGGTAACAAACGCACTTATTTTAACCCAAAACATGATCTTGTTTCTAAGTATAACTTGGTAGTTTTGTTGTCTAAAACTAAGCATAACTGTAATACAACTTTAGCAACGTGTTACATTGTGTTTCAGTTGTGTGTCACATCGAGGCGCTAAAGGATGCCATGTGTGTCACTATGAGATACCGAGGTGCCTTACAAAAGCCGCTTTTCCACAGCACAAATAACCCACTAACACCCACTAATATCTGGCTTCTTAAAGTAATGGGAACACACAACACATGGACGAACATGCTCATTTTAGCCCCTTTACTGGCAAGATGCAACGACCGGTCATCACTAATTACCATCCATCTCCACCTAAGTAGCGCTCAAACACCAGTCCAAATATGTCTGCACAGGGTTTGAAACAGAAATTTCATGTGTAAGACATGTGGAAACAAGCAACAACCGTAATGTTTTCACGGACTTCTATCCATTCTGCTTTCTATTGTTTGTTAACCCGTTGGCCAGCCTGCCCATGATGTCAAATGTGACACACACACACACACACACAGAGAAAGAAAGGTATACTTGTCTGCTGCAAAGTTATATACACAACTCTGCTCTACTAGCAATGGGAAAGGAGTCTATAGCCTATTTTTAGTGTAAACCCACTAAAAATAGGGTGTAGACTCCAGCACTCCCCAAAAAAACGCTAGTTTTGGTGGAAAAGGGGTGAAAGTCTCCTTGAAATAATACATGATGGTACCTCACCAAATAGACCTCTTTATGTCCTCTTCAAATTAGCCAAAAACGTTTGAATGAGCAAGTTCAACTACACAAAGTTTTCATCCTTCTCCTAGAAAAAGCTACCTAAATATAAAGTGTGAGTACACAGCATCACATCCTGTGTGTAACTTGAAGCTAAATGACAGTTCAGTAAGAAATCACATCCTCACCTGTGTGTATGGTGAGAGTCTAGCTTTGGTCTTGGGCCGGGATACTCTGCTCTTGGGGGTTCTGCAGTTCTCTGTAAGGCTGCTGGCTGTGCTGCTGCTGTAGGGGAAAGAGGTCTTGGACGTGGCCTGGTCCAGAGAAAGCTGGAGGCCTTTGTACTCTGTCTCCCTGAAGACAAAAGCAGAAATTTCATGTGGTGCATTCACAGTAATATTGTTTATGTTTTCCATTTGCATGTCACAGATTTAATATGGTCTATAATTACACAAGGAGAGATTCTGGTTCTGCAGAGAGGCTGTTTATTAAAGAACACAAACAGCCTGTGTGTACCTGCGTGTTTGGTTTTTCTCTAGGTGCAAAAACCCATTAACATCTGTTTAGCAATTAGAGCCTCATCATGGTGCTGAGAGCAACACGCATACGGAGAGATGTGTGTTTGTGTTTCTGTGTGTGTGTGTGTGTGTGTGTGTGTGTGTGTGTGTGTGTGTGTGTGTGCGTGTGCGTGTGTGTATCGGGTGGGGGTGTGCTAAGAGGGCTGGAACGGCTGTTGGGATGCTTGTTTTACCAGAAGGATTGCAGCAAGGCCTTCAACAAACACTCTACAGAGGGAAAGCTGTCCAATCAAATACACCAGGAGATTAAAGGCTATGTCTGGCTAAATCAGGCCCATAGGAGAAGCTTGGATGTCTCACTACTGGGAAAAGGGAATTGATTTCTCGCTAAAGTGTTCTACAGATCTCTTGCCGTGGATGATGAATTGGGTTTGGGAACAGAAAACCTGGACAGGGTTTACTTGAGACAAACAGTGATCCATCATCCACGCACATCTCCCCTCTGTCTCAATCTCTCTCCACACAAACACAAATTCACACATACATACAGACACACTTCATAGGATTTGCATCACTTTCGTGTGGAGGGAGTCAAAAAATATCATCCTCTAAGTACTGCTACTCTAACTATGATGCTGGCAGTTCATGAATTGTCTTGGCCATTTGAGCCTTTGGTTGCTATAAGGAAAAACACTTTTACAATTTAAAGAGGAATACATGTGTGTGGACACAACAAATCAAAATGTCTCCATACAGACCAGAGGCTCACTGTATGGTTTGATGAGTATGACATTTTATGTATCATATGCTCATGGCCTTCAATTACCAGATCTTAACCCAACTGAACACCTATGGGAGATTTTGGAGTGACGTATCAAACGCTTTCCACCACAGTCTTCATCATCAAAACATCACGAGGGAATATGTTGAGGTAAAATGCTGTTCATCGTTCCGATAGAGTTCCAAACAAAATGAGAGTCTTCGACAAGAAGAGCTGAAGCTGTTCTGGAGATTCATGGTGGAACTATACCTAATTCTTAATCAAGTGGCCTCTCAAATGTACACTTGAACAAGAGGACAAAGTAATGGTAAGTGTGACATACTGCAGGCTACCACCCAAAGATTATTTTCCCTGCTGGTTCATCTGCAGAACGACTCTTTTGGTCTCCTAACCTCTTGGCCCCCAGGACACCCCAGCTATCAACAATATGAATTATAGTGCTCATAACGTTTACTCCTAATATCAGCAACTGACAGGGTAAAAACATAAGCAGTCAGACAATCAAAAAAGTTTTAAACAAATTAATTGATTACTTGAATTTATATGGAAGAGAAAACAAAGGCTGAGGGTAAAGTTAGCACTTTTCAACCTGAGCCCTTTTCCCCACATTTATGTGTCTAAGTGACTGACGGAGACAACAGTTTTTGAATTTGGTCAACTATCAAGGAATAGGGCTGTAGCTAGCAGCAGAGAAACAGGCTGCAGTGTATCCACTCAGAGCCTTTATGTGCCATCAATTAAGACTCAGATTGTTAGTGTCTAACAACATTATGGAAATGATCCCGACAGAGATAGCCCTTTGATTTGAGACTAAGATCTTTTTCGTTTAGCCAGAAACAGTCCCCTTATCTCCACTGCCAAACCCACCTGACTCTATTTAAGCGAACAGTCATTTCATCATTATAAAACACGCTCCATTCAAAGTTCTGTTCCAACGTTCACCAAGTCTCGTTTGGCTGAAATAAACCCTTAATTCAAACAGTTAGATGTGAACATACTCTGTCTCCAATCAAGCTACGATTGCTGTTTATTTAGATAGAGTCTGGTGAGACTGGTTATTGGAAAGTCGCGGCTGTTTCTAGTTAAAAAAAACTCGAACAAAAAGGTCAACCTCAGTCAACCTCATTTCCATAAATTGTCAGATGTTAGAATAACAATCTGAGACTGTCAGTGGCAAAGCAAGCACTTTTAGTGGAAGTAAATTGACAGTTAGACTGCAGCCTTTTTCACCGCACTTTCCTCAATACTGGAACAATCTCAAAAATTATTGTTGCCATTAGTCACTAATTTGTATTTAAAAATACTAAAGTTACCCTTTAGTGAAAGCTGTCGTTACAGTTTCCCAGAGCCCTAGGTCCATTACCCAAACATTTACAGCTCACCATATAATAGGATAAAGAACAAAAGAAAATCTTTGCAGCACAGAAGCTGGAGTCAGACAATTTTATGCCCATCTTCTTGAAAAATGACAATTTAAAATATCCAAAATATCTGATTACTTTTTTGGCAGTCAACTAACTGTTTCAGCTCTTGCCAACATACACCACTGGTTATTGACCACTGGTCAATATGTTTATTGATTTCAAGCACCTAGTGAACAAACACATGAAGGAAGACAGAGCCCAAAATGTTTTGGTGTAAGTGTGTTTGATGATCACAGGCTGGGATATGTTAATTATTTGCAGCAACATTGATTTTGACAGTGCGCATAGTTGAAATAGCATGTACTTTCTCTATACGCCAAATATGGTAAAAATAAATAATTAAAAAAGATGTCATCAGGTGGAAAATAGTTTTAAAAAATACAAATTCCAATTTGAATGGGTTTCAATTGTGCATTTTTTGTACTTAACAGTTTGGATGTAACAATTTTGTTAGTGTATTTTAGACTTATTGTTGGAGCTGAGCTGGAAATGCACAGATTAAACAAAAATACACAGTCTTGCTGAAAAGAAGGTCAGAGTTTGTGTGTAAGATAGCAGAGTAACAAGTTTGCGCTAAATCAGACTAGAACGAGACAGCACTGATTAAACAGACAGCATAACTGTTGTGCGAGTCAGACAAGTAAAACATGTGGTTACGTGCTTTTGCTGCGGACATGCCTTTATTCAAACCATTGCTAAATCACTGTCAGGCTGTGGTAGCAGCGGCGGCTCCGCGGGCTCAGGACAGGAGGTGCAGAGGTTATCAGAGCTGAACACACAGTGGGAGTTCATATACAGGTGAAGTGGCCTTATCAGCTGTGTTATCCATGGCTGTATACACTACAGCTACTGGGCAAACTAACTCTGCTCCTGACGACACAATCCACAAAGTATACCTCCTGCCCACATCCAACTGAGAAGGAAGCGTTAGTGCCTCATTTCTGCCATCGCTGCGTGGCTCAATCCTTACAGTTCCTCAAAAAGATTTACAAAAGCACAACATGGAGGGAAACAAGGCTTTGTTCCCTTTCACAGCAAGCTGGAGCCCATAAACGCTCATCAAGTTTACAGCCCATCAATTAAAAGGCTATAAACACAAAGCTGTTATGGATTTGATGTAGGAGGTCGAGGAAATGTGTGTCAAGCTGTTCTCTGCCTCTGAAGGCAGCCGGCCGAGCTGCTTAATGGAGCCTTTTATGGGCCTTATTCATTCACGCGTTCACTTGTACATCTGTGAGATACGCACATCAGGGATCATAAAATAATGGGATAATAGGCATGAAAATGGTATCCCTCACTTACTAATAAGAGTGTGGCTCATGCTCAGCAATGATTACAGTTTGATTCTATTGGAAGGAAGTGAGAAATAGCAGCTTGTAGCGAAGGTTTTTAGTGGCGACATGGTGCTGTTGGTCTGTTTGTGCAGGATAAAGGCCCAGTAAACACAACCCCAGTGAGTGAGATATGCTTCAGCGCCTGTTTATACATTCTACAGGCAAAGCTGCCAGCCTTAGATTAACCCTACCAGGTGACTGACGCCACCACAAAGAAGCCGCTCCAGGTAACAGCCAACACACGAGCACACTTAGCAAACTTACTAACTCAGTGCCCAGACAGTCTGACATAACTGGCACACAAGAGAGCAGACACAGTGATAGAAGAGGACTAACATTAGGACAAAATGCCTGATAACAGGAAAAAAGTGCAGGCTAAAATGCACCGGCTTCAGTACCCTGTGTCAAGGACCTTAGATATGGAATAAGCAAGATGACAACATAAAAACATCTTATTCTATTTCCATCTTCAAAAAGAACTGAAAGAGCCACTCATTACAAACATGTGAATAATGCTGTTTACTGCTAAAATGTTTTGTTATGAAATGTCCATCATATAAATAGTTCCTAACAAGTCATCTGATCAGTGCACAATACATTTAGAATGTGCTCAAATCTGCATGACAGCACACTTTTCTCATCACTTAAAGTTTTGGTGCGCTATGACTTAATCACTACTTTATAGAGCAACATCAATAAACATCAATTTGTCTTCATAGAGGAGTCAAAACAGAGCAAATGAAACTAAAAACTAACACAAATGACAAAAACATAAAACACCGTATTCTGAACAGACACATTATAAACACTGACAAAAAGTCACACTTGTGTGTATGAACATAGAACAGCAAAATTATCTGCAAACTAAAAACCACTCAGTCCAGCACTAAGCATTATGGTAAATATAGGCTATTAATATGTTTCTGTATAGCTTTACGGTTGTATTTTATTCTGTATCACTATTTCTTTGACGTGTGAATAAAAGATGATGATGTGGAGGAATGCTGATGACCATCAAAGATAGAAAGAGCTGAAAAGTTCTGGTTCTCCTCTAAAGAAATCATCAAAACTTTCCCTTTGTTTCTAACTCAGCCCACAGCAACAAAGACTATAAAAACAGGATATGACCTCACAAATTTTCTTCATTGCCAGATTCTGCAAACCAGGCTTCAACAAACGTGTCATATTTCCAATTAACCTCCAGTTAATTGCTTCACACCAACTGTTTGCGTAAATCTCTAGTACCAACACTCATTATCTTATCAAAGCAGAAGATGACAGTACAACAGAGATCTGAGCCAACACTCTGCCCTGGAGCTGACACACACTTCTGTCATTTCACAAAAACACTCATCTGACTGATCGGGTCCATATATACCATTACAACTCCGTAACATTTTCATAAATATGTGTTCTGTTTCGCTATTCTGTATCAGTAAGTAATATACAATACAGATTCAGCCAACAAGGAGTTTGTCTCACAGAGTTTTTACTTTGGCTGGATCATCAGCAGTGGGAGTTTCTCACGTCCATCCATCAATTCCCTGATCCGCTCAGGGTACATCAGTCATCTCTAATTATATAAAACATGGGGTCACACCCAGACATGTTTCAGATATGTTTTTCCATCTGATGGAACAGATATCCATGTCAGCTGCTGCTTACGTGCTGCCTTCACTATACAGCCAAATAAGACAGAGTTAGGGCTGGCACTATATAGAGGTTTTATGTTTGTAAAATTCTCTAAAGCAGAGAAAAGAGACTTCAAAATCTCATACAGCATCACAATTGTGAAGTAAAATTAAATTTGAATGGTGTTGAAATTGAAAGAGTATATGAAACAACATTTTTGGGAGTGATTATAGATCATAAACTTTGTTGGGAGCCACACATAGAATATATTAAATGGAAATTATTTAAATCTATTGCTATTCTTTATAAAAGGGAACTGTTGAGCAACATATGTCTGTATGTGTAAAGCTCACTTGTAATGTCATATATGTCTTACTGTGCTCAAATTTGGGATAATGCATAAAAAAACAAATCTAGAACCTATAATTAAACTTTAGAAAAGAGCACTTAGGATAAAACATAAAGCTGGCAGCTACAAGTATTTTTTAAAAAGCTCCTTCAACCCTAAAATTTGTAGACATTGAGTACAGAAATACTTTTTTAAGTTGTAAACCAAAGCCTTCCAGTCTGTATTCAAAATGTTTTGAAATTTTGAGAGGGAAATTATAATTTAAGAGGGTTGTTCATTTTTGAACATGTAAAGTGAGAACAAATGTAAAATATGGATGTATTTCAGTTTTGGGAGTCATATTATGGAATGGACTCAGTGAGGAGTAGAAATTGTGTTGCTCTCCATGGAGTTTTTAAAAAGTCTTAATATGTAAAATGATTACAAATTATAATGTAAAATGATTATAGTGTAAAACAATTCAGGATTGATTAGAGAGTGAAATAACAGAGGATTACGGTTTAAAGTACAAAGGGTTTTGTTTTAGTTGTTTTTTTATTACTTCATTTATTTTGTTTCTTTGGTTTTGCTGCTATTCTGGGTTATCCTTTAGTTGATTACAGCAGGCAAAAATAAGCCTTGGCCGTCAGTTGACTGAATAGGCACCATTTTGAGTCCCCAATTTAGATCTTTTATCATAGATTGATGGTCAACAATCAGAAGAATGGCATAGATACTTCTAACTACTCTGGCTATCCTATCCTACATTCACTGAATGTTTTCCTCAAAGGAACAAAAAGTCAGTCCAGGACTCACTGTGTGATTCACACATCACCTTTCAGAGATGAAGTTCACTTACAACACAGTGAAAAAACATGAACATAACAACACCGTTTGTCTCAGGTAGACCTTGTGGATTCCTGTCAGACTGATCAGCAATGTGACCTCATAAAGGTATTTAAGAACAAAAACAGACACTCACGTGAGAACATAGTTGACACTGACGATGCAGTGCGGTCGGGATGAGCGGCTGTTGTGTACAATGGTTGCATAACTCTGAACCCACACCCAGCCTCCATGCTTGGCCAAGAAACGGTAGTACTTAGTGGTGACCTGACCTTTCACCAGCACTGCAAGGCCAAGAGATGGGAAAGACATTACAGCAAATAATTACTGTGGGGAAAAAATACAAATTATAGCATAAACTTAACTACAAACAAAGAAGTATTTCACCACTGGAAATGTGGTCTTTTCATATATCTGGGCTGTCTCTGCAGTAGAAAGACACAAATACTTTTGAAATTGATGTTCCATGACCAGAGAAACCAGAGAAAAGGTACAGTGGCATTTACTGTTGCTTCAAAGGTAGACAACCTACAACTACCAGAGTGCAGTGCACTGCACGAGACCAATAAATGCTCCTGCTGGTGGGTGATACAATGTGAGTTGCCTGTTTGAAATCAATATGGCGACAAACAATGTTGTTTTACAGTTAAACGGTAAGCTAAGCTCTGTTTTTAAAAACATTTAAGGTGAGAAAGAGGCGATGCAGTAACAGAATCTTGGTTTATTTTGATAAGTGCTGACTGGTTTCACTGTTTGATCTAAGTTTGGTCTGAGTATCCCTTCAAGTACTTAAATACATAAAAATACAGTCACAAACTGCAGCAAAAGGTGAAAGGTGATTAAAATCACACAAATATGAATTTGGAAAACTACGGTAAGTTTGTATGATTTTATCTTATGATATTGTGAATAGGTATAAATGAGCCATTTTATAGGAATTTATGGAATTTTTACAGCCTAATGTAAAAAAAAACATCGCATAAGGTCAGGTAACATAACATATAACATCACATGATAAAACACAACAACATGAGGTATAACACAGCAGCTTTACATATTAGAACATAATAGCCTGTAATGTATTGCAAGGTGCACTGTCTGTTCTGAAACAGTGTATGTGTGTGTACTAGTGAGTGTGTGTGTAGAGAGATTTTGTAGGAGGGTAAAACAAACCTAACTCACACAAGTGATGAGCACATCGCAGGTGGAAGGAGTCACAGCTGTGGACATGATGATAGAGAGTCTTCTCGATT
The DNA here is from genome assembly GCF_008729295.1 of Plectropomus leopardus. NCBI lineage: Eukaryota > Metazoa > Chordata > Actinopteri > Perciformes > Serranidae > Plectropomus > Plectropomus leopardus. The sequence goes on along the minus strand of NC_056469.1, from coordinate 3,073,127 downwards.
AGATCCTGAGGCTCGTAGCCTGTCAGCTCTGCAACCCTGAGTAAAACAGACACATACACATTTACTGCATTAAGCATTCCCACTTTTACACACACTCACGTACAAACCACACACACACACAAGATTTCTAACATGCAAATATGCAAAAATTCCCATCCACACAGTTACATACTGTCCATGCATACACACACGTATCCATTGAGCGCAGGTGGATACAGAACAGTGTGTCACAGATCATACCGTGAGTCGAGGAAGATGAGCTTCATGTCCAGGCTGGCTCTGAACATGAACATGTTGCTGTGCAGTTTGATCTCGGTGACAGCGCTGGGTGGCAACGAGTGACCGACAGCCACCAGCCCCACATTCTGATAACAGCCATCAAATGGAGACATGTCCAGGCTGTACTGACGGATCTTCAGGTAGCCGCTACAGTGGATAACCTGGGACAGTTCACAGATGGATACATACCATATGATCATTAATCCATACATGTTCCAGTTGCCCTTTAGTCCTGTTCAAGGTCACAGGGTCAGGAGTGGTGCAGCAAGGACATCTGGTCTGGGCATTATTAGCCTTTAAGGCCCGCTTTAACAACACTTGTGTTGCCCTACGTGCAAAATGGTCCTTTCAAAATTGAGCTTTAAAAAATATTATACATTAATGTCATATTCTACTTTCATTAATTAATTTTTTAACCAGCATCAGTCCTAATCATAAATATTAAATATTCATGAATTTTTTTTTATTTTAACGCCTTAAATGCCAGGTTTTTGTCATGATGCCACTGTGTTTTTAGATGAAAAAAACAACGAAAAATGAATTATTTTCAATAAACTACATGCAATAAAAAATATTTTGATTATCACAGTCTGGAATATTTGCAGCAACAGTGATTGTGGCAGTGCACCTCGTAGAAATACCATGTATTTTCTCCATATGCTAAGTGTGGTTAAGACACTTTCATGCTTTTTTGATGCATTTTTATGCATCAAAAAAAGGCAACTTAGAAATCAATATCAGTTTATGTGTATGTTATATTTAGAAAATTTTCACAATTTTACCTTGCCAACAGATAGCCCTTTTAATGGGGAGCTGAGGCTGTTAACTTCAAGCCACATATAATGTGCACACGATTCTTTAAAGTGACTAAAATACATTTTGCTGCAGCCTCATCCACAGCAGTACATTGCTGAGCTTCCATGGCGGATGATTTGGTTTACTGAAGACGCTGGCAAAGCAACACAGTACATAAAATAGGCACAGCAGAAATGTCCATAGACTGGACCAGAAATAAACAAGTTTGCTGATTTAACATATTTCTCTATTGACAGTTGACTGGCAAGAAGTGACTGTTGTTAGAAAATCCAACAACCTTAAAATATACTGTGACATTCATGCTCCCAAGAGGATGATCCCTCCCTATTCTGGACACTCCACTACAACCTCCTTAAGAATAAAATCTGCACTTTTCCAACAAGATAGCATGTAATCCAATAAGCAAATTGTCATTAACTTTGCTGAGCAGAATCATGAGCCTTTTTGATTTTGATGATCCCGCTGCCTTTTCTTCTAAACCAACTTCACCGTTTTTAACTATTAGTACTGCTAAGGTACTTAGAACAGAGAAATGGTGTTGTTTATTCCATGGATCACTGAATAAATTGTAGGGTATCATGAGCCTTGCACCTTCTAGCAGTCACTAGTGGAGCTTCAGACTTTACGTTTTTGTTATCCTTAAATAGAATGCAAACATTTGTGATAATCACCAGTCATCTATTTGGGAGACCAATCTCACATTTGGGAGCTGTTTAACTGTTATGTTCCAGTCCTAAGCCCCTAAAAATATACTTAAAGGTTTTGGATTGACTTATAGAAATGTTTGTCGGATTTATTTGTAATTTATTGATATGACTTGACATTGACCACAGCATGTCATTACTTGTCTTCAAATGTCAATTACAAAGCAAATATATAAAATAAAGACAGTTGTGTTTAGGCCAGTTTTGCAGCACAGCCTTACCTTGTAGCCTCCACAGGTAAGCCCAGCATTTCTTTTAGCAAGGACACATTTCATTCTCAGAAAAAAGGAACGCTCCATCTCATATTCTGCAGAGAATTAAAAAAAAAAAAGAAGCTATTTATGCTGTAGGATGAGTCCAGGTCTTATATAGTACAACATGCTTGGGCTGTCCATTACCGTGAACAAAGTGTGAATGGTAAGGCTGGTGTGCTGTGAGGACAGCTGTCATTTCATCATGGTCTGCTGGATGGATGTATTCATAAATGCTGTTTCCCGTCAACTCTACCTGTTGAAATGAGCATTCATCTCAGACACATAACACATCAGGGCCAACATGCCAGAGGAGCTCACATGAAGTGTCAAACTAACCTGCGACAGGCCCAAGTGCACTGATGCTGTTTCTGATATGTACATTATTTTCCCATCTGGAGCAACCACAAAAATGAAGCCGTCTAATGTCTGAAAGAAACAACAAAAACAACGTTATTATATTATATATCAACAAAAATAATTTGTCTTTTATCAAAATCATTGTTACTGTCTTGAGTCAGTTTACACTGAATGTGAATACACTATTGTCTTATTATTATGACTGTTTATTATTCAGCTGTACTGTAATAACTCAGCAAAGCTGCCATCACAGCATTGCTCAAGCAACATTATGACAAAATAATACACTGAAGATAGATATGAAGTAAACATATGATATGTACCATTAATGGAACAAATGAATTAAACACTGAGTTACCAGATCATACAAATGCCTTCTAATAAATATAACAGCCCTCCAATAACAGTGGATCTACAGGTATGATGTCTCGGCCAGGACTTCCTTGGCCAGAGATTTTGATTTTCTAATCAAATCCTGGTTAAATAAATAAAATCTAAAAATAAAAATAAAACCACTTGAATTGAATGCTTTTTAAGACATTTCAACATAATTTTTAATCAAATTGAATACAGATTTTTTTGGACGAATCATTTTTTTAATCCAATCATTGCAGGTAAGTATAAAGGCAAGTAGTATGTATGTGGTCCCATGCGGAGTTGGGTTTCATGTAGGATTATGGTTATAGGAATAAATCATGTTAATTTACATATGTCAAACATGAGCACAAATATGAAGTAAAAAGACAGTATTTGTTTGAGTGGTAGGTCTACAGATTTGTAACATCAGAACGGTGGCTTTTTACACTGAAGACTTCCACTCATCTTGACACAAAGAAATTAAAAGTTATATAGATGAAATTGAATAAAAAGGGTTTTTTTGCAATTAGATCCCACATATTCAAATTTAAGACTATTTAATGACTTTAAGGCCTAATATTTCAAAAACTGAATGCAAGACAATTCGTGTCTATTCATATTTCAAGGACCTGCAATAAATCCAAGCTGTTCAATTTTCTACTGAAAAAAGAAATGTGGTCATTATAGAAGTTGTAATTTATGTTTCTGCTTTTTTGAAATTGCTGAATTAGTCCCCATCACTTTTTAAAAGCACAATTTTGAAAAATTGTTTTGAAAAGTAGCTTGCACCAAGAAATGTTAATTAAAAAATGAGAATGGTTTAAGAAAAATGTATTTGTACAGTAATATTATGTTGAAACAAAACCTACAGCCTTAGTAATAGCCTAGGATATGCCCTTTTAATGTGTAACCTGTCGTAATTATCTACTCTGAGCGCATACAGTCCCCGTATTACATTGTTTTTACAAGAAAGCCCAACCTTAATGTTATTATTTGATGTTGTTATATTTTTAACCTTTTGTCATTGGATTAGTGGTCTTGTTTTGGTTTCCCCATGTGGCTATTTTATGCACATCCATATACTTCGCACTTTTACCTGTTTTAAATGAAAGAGTTTGTTCTTTTATTGGCATTCTTCTCCTTTATTTGCATTATATCTGCTTAGAAATATGGTTATTTCTTTTACACTTAATTTTATCTGCTTATATGAGTTTAATTCTCTCATCTACATTTATGAAATTGTATTTTTGTACATGCACTCTGATCTGTGGCAGAGGAGGGTCACTGATATTTTTATATATGTTATTTTTCATTCTGTATATATTTTATTCTAGGAAGCACTTTGTGCTTCAGCTTGAAAAGTGCTATATAGGCATTGTTATTATTATTATTATTATTAGTAGTAGTAGTAGTAGTAGTATTATTATTATTATTATTGCCTATAATTGCATCAGTTGTTCTTGACCAGAGCAAGCCAGCCTAAGGTTCTCTGTAGCCAGCCTGTAGTCCTGCAGCTCTGCAGCCGTGCTCCATTGTGTCGCTGCTGATGTGAGAGGGGCTGCAGGACACACTGAGGCTCTGTGCGTGACTACGAATGTGTTCAGCTCATTTCACTCTTAAAGCCCAAGAATGAAGGCAGCAGGAGGCAGACAGCACTAAACCACACACTTACACACACACACACACACACACACACACACACACACACACACACACAATCTACCTATGGCTGAACAGTAATAATAATGATAATAACAATTTTCCACAAAAAACTAAACTGCCCATTTTTACAGTATCTTCATGCTAATGAACATTTTAATGGCCTTTAAGAGACCTCGTGGCATCTCAGTCACTTGAAAAGCCCACCTTTCTTTCAGTGGCCTTTAAAATGTGAGAACACATAAGCACTGTAATACAGTGAGTACCTGTAAGAGATGGGAGCCCAGCTCCTGGCTGACCCCGTCCAAAGAAGTGCTGCGGCTCACGTGTCCCCAGGACTCCCCCAGGCCTGGGAAACAAATAACACACACACACACATGAAAAATATAATTACTAGAAACAAAATGTCATATTTAACAATGAAAACAGGGGGGTAAAAATACTGAAAACCTTGTAAAACCAGAGAGGATCTAATTTCACTGATTAGTTTAAATGTCTTTTATGAATAACACAAGTTCATTGTGGATTCATAATTAATCTACAGACATAATTTATTGTAGAGGCATTATCTCTACCACTGATGAGGTTTCAGTTACAGCAAAAAAAAAAAAAAAAGCCAACAACAAATAATGGTAACAATAACGTCTACATTTTACAGACTAATAGAGTACTGGTAATTTATTCATCTATCATTCAGTGCACAATCACTGTATATACTGTCAATATTCAGACTGTGCACATGTTTAACTGCATCAAATGATCAGGGGAAAAAAGACAACTATCGCAAAGACAATAGCAAGACTGAAGAGATTAACGCGAGCCTTTACTTAAAGACAATATAGATGCTAAATGCTGTAAATACTGTATAAAGATATATAATGGGATTATTTATTTTGGTTACATTTAATTGCACTGTTGTATGGTTTACAAAAAACACATCACACACATTTTTTTCTTCACATAATAGCCATATGTGTTTGTCCAGCTTTGTTATCCTTATTCTTAGCTGTTGTATGTATTTTTGCATAACTGAGCAATGCATTTTAAAAAAGAAAAGGAAAGAATATAAAAGAAAAAACAGATTCGGATTCTCTATGTGTTCACATACTTGGCCAATAAAGTTAATTCTGATCCTAAATAAACTGCTTTTCACAGTGTGGGTATAATAGTGTCTGCAGGGGGAAATGTGGTTAATTTGATGGGCCTTTTGGTTACAATTATAACTGCAACGGCTCGTTTAACTGCAGCATTGACTATCACTAGTCTAAAATCAGAACAGTGTGTTGAGTTTGGGGTCTGCAGCCTACGACTCTAAAGATACACCAAAAATCCAAAGAGTCGGATTTTTATCAAATCATTGCAATCGACCATAGCATCACAATATATTGATAAAGTCTCCTCCACAGTGGTAAAATCAACATGTCAGGTGGTGTGCGGCACAGAGCTGCAGCGGACAGAGCAAACAGGAGTCCGTGCAGCAGCGATCTTCATTCAGATGCAAATCCCGCTCTGCAGAATAAACAGGCGGCGTGCGGGGATCACAGCGGCCCGCCGCCTCCCGACTCACACCGAGCTCACACAGACTGATGCACGTCCGCGTCACAAGACACAATCACATCACCCCCAAAACACACACAAGCGGGAAAAAACATCCCTGGCTTCCACTTCACCAAAGGAAAAGATAAAGACGCCGCTGTGAGAACACGCAGTTAATAATGGCTCCTTAGTTACAACAGGGATTTTATCATTAGGCGTCTATCAATGTTGTTACTATCATACAATTCAATTAGTTCTCAGGAATTCTGCAGACCCTCTATAAGAATAATAATAACAATAATAATAATTACCATTATTAGTTAAAACTGTAAAAGTGCTGTGCTTTTGATGGAACGAGGAAAACAATGGTCAATCAATTTCACAATTCAGAGAAAAACTTGTTAAATCACTTTAAAATCGAGGTTCTTGTTTGTCTATATGATTGGTTAAAACATCCTAAAACTAAAGAAAATTACATGAATTTTGTAGAGAAAGCTGCAATTAACGCAACAGAAATGTGCATTTGGAGCACGGTGAGGCAAACACGTGCTGCACGGGTGTTTATAAAGAGCTACTGAGGCTTCTGAGGCCTGAGCTTTACAACTGTGTGCTGATATTCTGTCCACACACGGGGTTATTATAGGGGCCCAGTATAAAAGATAGGCCTCAGAGTTTGGCTGGGGGCTGCAGGGCATACGAGGCTTTTCTATGAGACAGACTGGTGCTGCTGCAGGTCACGAGGCGCTCACCTGCGAACCGGAACTCACTACAAAGCTCAGTACTAGACTTTCATTTTAAAGTTTGTTTGAAGACACTAAGTTAATGAAAGCTCCTGGAGTGAGCGGCCGTTTTGTTTTCATCCAACGTATTGCTTTGTTATATAAAAACATAAAATGTTATTCCGTAATTATTTTTCTATTATATCTTTCAGCTCAAGCGGGACTTAGTAGGCCTATTTTTTACCAAGGAGACAAACTCCAATTTGATACATTATTGTTATTATTATTATTATTATTATTATTATTATTATTATTATTATTATTATCATTATTATTATTATAAGTTGTAGTAGTATTCATTATTAGAGCAGTGGTTCCCAGACATGTTTGCCCCCTAAAAAAAACGGATGTCTAGTCGTGATCACGCATAAACGCGAGCTGTAATTAATCTGACGGATTTAGAGGCCTGAAAGTATCCAATGTTTCACAAGCAGAAAAATGCAAAAAAACAAACAAACAAACAAACAAACAACCAAAAACAATAAGTCAAAGGTAAAACATGAACAGAACTTTGTGTAATTATTTTTTGTAAATATTCCTCATTTTTTCTTTATGATCTTGTGCTCTTGTTTTATTTTCTTTTTTAAACTGAATCTAAATCGAAGCATTTTTAAAATAGCCTTAGTAAAAAGATAAATGCATACATATATTTGGTAAACCGATCACACATTAAAAGCATACATGATCTGGTGTTGCACATAAGTTGTAGGCTATAATTCAACACTGTATTGCGCAGTAGCAGGTCTGGACAGGTCAGTTGGTTCTTATAGCAGCGCAGCAGGATCGTAATCCTTCAACTAACCTCAACAATTACAATATCGCAGTCTTTAGTAAGCATACTATGACACATAATTGAACAGCAATAATAATAATAATAATAATAATAATAGCCTAATAATAGCAGCATAATAATAATAATAATAAAACAATTTTGCAAGGCACATCAGCATCAGCGCATTCAAGTCTTTTAAGAGTCTCAGTAACATTGGAGGGTTTAAAGTGTTGCGTACGCTGAGACAAAAAAAAAAAAAAAAGCTCCGCCTGGATTGATAAACTACCTCATTTGAGCCATGTCGGTAACTCATTTAGAATTTACACAAAGTGTCACATATTCCAAGACAAAAAAACCGACTTTAAACTAACCAGACAAGTCCATCTCCGGAGCAACACCATGAGATGCGTTTGAAACCTTTTCCAGCAAAATTACACACCGTTGTCTTTATCCTAACAACATTGCTTGTATTTTGTTACGATTTGTGTTTGAAATTTATTTTGCAGCTACTGCAGCATTTAAATAAGCTATAATAACCTTGGAGCTATACAACCTATGTAAGTTACAGTCAAATGATGTAAATAAAAGGCCATTTCATTTCGCAAATATGTTTTTTTTTCCTTTAAGTCATTTCCTCTTTCTGATTAAATCTCTTTTGAGGATCAAGATATCTGTGGTGTGGGGTCTCATGTAATTTAACCCAGGATGGACAAGGTGGCTTAGGTCAAAGGTCACTTAGTGACCACTCTGAGTGTCATAAATAATCCCCTCCTCCCCCAAAGAAAAAAAAGTAATCCTTTGGTACACTCCAAATTAAGGACTCTTTTAGCTTTTCTTCTCCCCACTTATGTAAAAACCCCTCCAGCCCTCTCATATGGGCTTCTTCATGTCTAACACATCACATGTGGCTGGTGGGGGGGGGGTAAAAAGATGTGAGAAGCCTGAGTGAAGAGGTCCGGCCTTTAAAACAGCGAAGGTGATTTAATGGGGAAAACACAACACAGCCTGTAAAGGACAGCCGAGCAAAACCCTGCAGCCTGCAGGAGAGAGATTGGCCCTTAAATTATTCAGAGAGCCTCCCGAGCATGCTTATGTTGCCACACATGTGAAACAGCACAGTGTGACAGACAGACATCTTCCAGCCATGCAAGCAATGCAGAATGAGGGCAACTAGTGTTACTGAGAATGGCGGCACACACAGCACTATTTATCACTGTTTTTGTTTTGTTTGTTTTTTCACACAAAATAGTATAGCTCTGCACTTTCCTCAGTGTTGGTATCCTTTTGCAATATATTAGATTTTAGAGGGAAGAAGATGTTTTATCATTCCACTTAATCCTGATTCTGCACTAAATAAGCTCACATTGCTGTTTTCTGGAATACTGTGGGTCAACAATACTAGGTTTCTTTCAACAACCCCACAGTTTGCTTTATGCAGAAAAATTATCTGCAGTATTTGTCACTCATTTTTACTCGAACCCTTATATGATGAAGCCATGTAGGCCTAAATAATAATACAACTATTGATTTCAAGCTGATTTGAAAAAATGATTTCATCTACAACATTTACAGGCCACCAGCGTTACCTGAACAAGGTTATGACCTGGATTGTTTGCATGAATTTTATCTTGAGGGCCACAGTGTGCCCTAACATGAATGTAAATCATCTATGACTCTGAATATCAATCCTGATATCCCAGATGGACCTATGCAAAACAGAAAGATTTGTTTGCTGCATGTCATTTTATTGGTGGCAAAAAAAATTCCCCCCAGCCTCCCTCAATGGCATGACAGGTTAATTAATAAAGGTGTTCTCAATTGAGGGGGGGGGGGTAACAGCTAAACTCCATGTAGGGGTGAACAGATTTTTGATTCTGTGGGCTGACCTATTTCAGATTACCAAAGTGATAAGGTGCTTAACTGATTTCTTGGTGAATCTGGTCAAAACTGATATAACAATTTCTTTAGATGTATTTTTATATTATTGTACTATTTTCTTTCTTAAAACTCCTATGTGGAAGCACATATTGCCACCACGATTTATAATTTGTATGCTTGTTTGCCAAACTGTGACCAGTACTTTTTTTCTAAGAAAATAGCAATGTATTGCTCAAGTTGGAATAAACATTTTGTTAAAAAAAATACCTGTTATGCTTCTTTCCTTTTTTTCTCTCTCTCTATTTTGACAGCGATTGTGCAGTATTATAAAATACACCCTTTAGCTCTGATTACGATGGATTTTATTTAGCCCAAGGCTATGTCACAGTAGGATTTAATAGCTTGGCTCTGAGTGTAAAAACACACATCTTAGCAGTGTCCGTGTTTCCTTTGTGCTTCCTCTGTCACTCCACCTTCCCCACACCACAGCCTGCTTTACTGTTACAAGCAGCTCCATATGTTGAGGGATCACACGTGCACATCATACTAATATCCGCGGCTCTGCAGCAGTCACGCAGGATGGAGCCTCATCACAAGCTAATCTGCTGGCAGGGGCCACCAGGGGCCCCGGAGAGAAACCACAGCCTTGCCGGCTGGGGACAGACGGAGTGAGAGACACGGGAGACTTGTGCTGCTGACTCAATATACTCAATTACTCAGAGAGGATACACTGCGGAGAATAATAGCTATATCAGAATACTTTATTCTGTTTCACTGTCACCGCGATAAGACAGATCCTACTGAAACTCCAGGGACAGAGAGTTTAACAATGAGCAATCGGAACAGATGTATAAAACCAAAAGCCGTAGAAAATCCATTAATAAAAACGTGCGTCTAATTCTTTTTTCGTCCATTGTTAGCCGCCTTTATTTTGAAGCGCTTAAACAATAAACAAGAGCGACATGGACGGATAAAACAATCAAAAAACGTGTCATTTTTGTAAAGAGAATTTGTGGGCCTATGACGACTACTACTACTACTTATTAATATTACTTTTTTATTTAAAAAAGGGAAAAAAAAGATTTTTCATTACTGTTCAAATAATCAAAAAAGCTGTTCAGTTACACATAAACAACCTGCAAATTACATTTAAGAACAACAAAAAAAATAGGAAGAAATACTTATTCAGTATAATTGAATTGCAAGAAACTACAGAAATAAAGTCAAATAGGCCAAAGTAAATAAATAAATAACACAATTTAAAAATTATTTATTTTAAGCTACAGCAGCCATAAAATAAAATATTACTAGTACCCTACTATTCTTCGGCCTAATATTACCAGCTAGTCTACTGAAGAAATAATAGCAATAGCATTAACCTCATAAAATAACCTCTGTTTCACCGACTACTCTTCCGCTGTGTGTCCCGCTGCGGTCACTCTAAATTATATATATAATTGTATAATTGTTATAATTGTTATTTAGTTAATTATAGTGTTATACTATAATTTTTTGACAGTACATTTTAATCCTATTTGAATGGGTTTTCTTTTTCTTTTTAACATTATTTCATTCGCATTATTAAAACGCAGCTCTCTTACCTTCGGGGAAGACTATTCTCATTTTCAGGTAGCTTGTTGTGAGCCGGATGATTGAGGCTTTATCCAGCTGGGAGGTGATGGCGGACGGCAGTGGCAAGAGTTTAGCCAGTTCATAAAATTCACTATTTTCCTTTTCCCGTCGAGTCCGGGCGGCATTTTTAGATTTCTCCTTCATGTTGTCGTCTCTGTTTCACCGACTACTCTTCCGCTGTGTGTCCCGCTGCGGTCACTCAGTGTCCAGGTGTCTCATAGCACAGGAGCGGAGCTGCGACGTCCCCACACATGAAAGTAGACTTGTCCCTCCGCGCGGCCTAAAATCCACAGCTGCTGGCGCGCGAGCACATTCCCATATTTCCAGGTGTTCCGGTGATTGGCGGCGAGCAAGAAGCGGCTAATTCCTGGATTTCTGAGCTTTCTAGCAGTGATTTGGTCAGCCCATTAGAGGGCTCACCGCACACTGGGCTCCATCATAACGTTACCTGGTGTTCAAAGGCAGTGTGGACCCGCTGGGGACATTAGACCCTAAAAGATAAAACATGTGTAAGACAGACTTAATTGGAACCGCCATTTGGGTTTAGCATCACTTGTGTCCGTCTATAAACTGCACACTGAGTTGCTAGCTACCGTCAAACTAAAATGACACTTGTTTGAATCTTTCTCCAGAAATGTAGTGGCTTTATTTTTTAAATTCACACTCATCCACACGTGCACACCTGCTTGTTGGCTTACCTCAGAGCAGACACAGCAGGCAGTTTGCTAAATTGACGCCTGTTGGGCTTGAAAGTGTTCGGGCAGAATCTCCATAAAGCCTCGCATATCTTCCATCCTATGTGATGTTATGGATAGTAGCGTATCCTCGAGCCTCCTCAGCGCTGCGGGCTCGAAGACCCGCCCACTGCAGGCAACTCTGATCCTATTGGACCATTGGGTACTCTTCTCGCGTATCTATTGGTTACTCTTCATAATGACGCGTACCACGAGGAACGGGAATTGGCTGGTGAAAATGTTCACCTCTGGCACAAAGTGTATTGAAAAATCCTCCAGTTTGTTCACTCTCCTCTGAGAGAAAACTGTATGCAGATCTCCTTAAAAATGGTTTGTTTAAAGTATTTATGGTTTATCAACAAAAATAAATATCAAGCAATGATTGTTTTACGGCCATTTAACAATTTGTGGAATTCTCTTGCAATCGCCTATACATATTGACTTATCTAACTTACCAAATCTATTTTATCTAACATAATGTGGCGATATTTACTGCATCATATCACATTTTTCAATACAGTTTGGCATTTATTATGGCTAAATTGTGGGCCAAACCTGAGGAGGCAGAGGCCTCTTTAATAAACTTGCGCAGAGTACAAAATATGAACATATTCCAGCATGCGCTGTTCAGCAGTGCTGCTGTTGTTAGTTTTATTTCCATGACCTAAAGGACACATGGGGCCTAAATTCGATGTATGTACACTATAGGCTACGTCCTCTACATCTTAAAATAACGTGGGAATCGTTTTTAAAATGTGAATTAAAATAGATTTTGTCTACGATAATGTTCACCAAATCGGGATGGAAAATTGTGAGATTAAAGCATGGATTTTTCATGGTGTTCTGTACACAGGAGCAGCCTAAACCAAAGTTGTGTTTTTAATTTTTTAAATAGCCTAACAATTATAAAACATCAGGCCTATAACAGGCCACATAGAATAGCCTCTGTCCCATAGGATGTCCTGTCCATTATAAAAACACATAGCCAACAGGTCTAAATTTTAACCGATTATTTAGCAGCACGGCCAACAGGTACCATCACCATCATCATCATCAACCCATTGTTTACTCAGGCAAAATTAACTGAGCATCAAGCTCTTTTACAGCAATGCCCTGAATTCATGGCTATGGGCTGCTGGATATCAGTGAAAGTGCATTAAATTAAGAACACATGGCAGGTAGTGTTTAGAGAAGCCCTACGGTCTGATTAAGCCTCAACTTGTCACTTTGGGCCACCTGAACAACAACTAGATATGTCTCTATGGATATGGTTAATTTATCACGGAAGGCTTTCATACAGGCCTATTTTAAAAACGTGACCTTGGAGGCATTATAATTTCCAGCGTCATCATAATTCACCATATCATTGGCAGTGTTAAATAGAGTTTTTGTGCTGTTGGGAAGCTTATATTCTCCGGCTGCTGACCTTTTCCAACCCGTGTAGGACAGGAGGAGGATGGTGATGATGATGCGCGCACACACCGTCCCCTCTCTCTCTCTCTCTCTCTCTCTCTCTCTCTCTCTCTCTCTCTCCGGTTGCAGCCGCTCCTCGGTGTCGGTGGCTCGGTATAATGGGATCCAGCCTGCGGGGAGGAAATGATCCGGGGTGCTGTTTGCGCACGGAATGGTTGACGCTGCTTTAACCTCCGCTTCAACTGTATACTAATTAGACTGCGACTGTGGAAAATATGACGCTCGAAAATGGGGAAGGACTTCATAGCCCAGAAATCACAATAAGATCATACTGCTGAAACACCATGATAGCAAAAGATAAATTAAAAAAATCTAACAAACAAAAATTGTCTTAATAATAAGGAAGCACAGTGAACACATTCTAACTCAAGTATAAGAGGATTAAATTAGCCTATTTTTAAATTAAATAGGTTCGTATCCAGAAAGTTCCCTTTGAACTGTCACATTAACATAACTTAAAAAATGACATGCTTGAATTTTCCTCATCAGAAAATGTAACAGATATACTAATTATTTTTATGCATTGTTTTATTGTTGCAGGTTTCCAGATTTTGGGAATTTGCTGCTTTTCCTGATAGCAGAGCCCCTATATCCGGAACGATATCAGTTTTCTTTTGCTGCATTCAGACGCCTCTCGCGTGCATTTCAGCCTTAAAAATTGAGCAGTTTGGTTTGATTTCTTTTTCAGTACATGGCTAAAAAGACAATGAACAACTTGGCAAGCGATGTCCCGCAAATTGCGTGAAACTAGAAATAGGTGTCAAGCCAAATCAATTTTATTTATAAAGCCCATTATTACAAATCACAGTTTGCCTCAGAGGGCTTTACAGCATACGACATCCCTCTGTCCTTAGACCCTCACATCGACCAAGGAAAAACTCCCCAAAAACACTTTAACAGGGGAAAAATGGTAGAAACCTCAGGAAGACTACTGAGGAGGGATCCCTCTCATGCAATAGATGTCGTAAATAACAATTACATTACAGTAATGACATAGGAAAGAGAAGGGGGGAAGTGTAATTAAAAAATAGGGAATAATAATAATTAAAAGGGAATCAAATTGGAGATATGATTACTATAATAATAATAATAATAATAATAATAATAATAATAATAATAATAATAACTCATAACACCATCCCATGTTTTTGACAGAAATGAGGCCAGGTTGCTTAGGTTTCAGACGTTAAATATTTCTGGCTTTTGATTGGACAAAATAATTTTTCGTGATGTCAAATTATTATGCTGCCCCTTTTTCTTTGCAGCCCTCTGGTTTAAACACTCATTTTTTGAAAAACATGCAGCATGACAGCCTACTAAATAAAACAAAGAAGATTTTAAATTTGACATAAGGCCTATAAAAACAGGGCAATTTTTGAAATTGCTTCTATTGCCTCAGGGCCTATAGGGCCCAAAGGCAGTTCCCCTGCAAGAGGCCCCTAAAGCTCAACTCTTTCTGTATGTAACATGTTGGTGCTGACTGAACATTTATGTGGAAACATGCATCAATAAAACACATCAGCTGACATTAGGTGGGTTTTGTTTTATTACTTGACCTGAAGCCTTGTCCTGATGAGGGTCCATGTGAAAAATTCAAAACCTTCATTGTTTCAGTTTTGTGCTTTTATGTATATATTCCTGAACTAATTTGTGTTTAATCAATTTGCCAGAAAGTGAACCCGTGGTTATGTATCCAGCATGGAAAAACTGTACAAACTGCACAGAGAGAGAAATTATAGGGTTGATGCTTTCTAGTAAAAATAGCATTTGCAAGGGATCTGGGCATTTTCGGATTTGTTTGGGTAATTCAAGGAAACAGATCTGTTAGGAATTAAAATTCTGCTGCTTAATGGCAGAGCCTGGATTTTTTAAAAAAAATATTGAGGTCATAAATTGAAATTCTACCCGAGTGCAACTTGACCCAAGGAGAAATCTTTGACCAAACACAGATAAAATACTTTCAAAGATTCAACCCCCACCCCACCAATATCAGCGTTTATTAATGTCTCTAACTTTTAATGATTTTGTAAATGTTATCTCCCACATGCTGTTCCCTTCTTTCAATGCAAGCGACAGGAATAAATAGAAACGGGGTGGCCGGCCCTTCAACATGCTGTTTCGAGTGACTGTGGTGAAAATACACAATCCTTTCATTCTAATGTCACAGTTTGTATTAACTCCTTCACGGGTCAATAAACCTCCAAAATTCCCAGAAGTATAGCAGGGGACGTGACCTCTGTTTCCTAATTGTCGCTATTTGCTGCTAACCTGACTTGGATGGATTTTTGGAATTTTTCAGTTACTCCAAGCCCTTATTCCACCCCCCCCCCCCCCCCAACCCCATATATGAGCCAGACAGTGGTTGGCTTCTGTTTGATTATCAAAACTTTGAGATTCTAGGTAATTTTTTTATTTTTTATTTTTTTTATTTGAATTCAAATTGACTTCAAACTTTACTTGTGTCATGGCAGTTAATTCTCAGAAATACAGATTCTATTTTTGAGTTGATCCCAGAGGGACAATAGAATTGATACTGTATCACAGAGTCATGGCTGCAGAAGCATTTCTCGATGTTTCTGGCATTGTAACATTAGCTTGTTATATACTAACTATAATCCCACTCAGGAGCAAAGTCCCTCCCATTTCAGTGAACCACCATGGCGGTGGCGTTCCCAGAAAATATTCAAAGGGGTGACCAGATTGGGACAAGTAAACAGCTGTGAGTTGAAGGAGTACATTGATCATATAAAGAACCAAACATTTACTGGGAACAAGCTTTCTCAAGTTTTGGTGAAACTTATGGGTACCCACAGAAGCCATTTTCATTCAGATATTTTATATATGCATGTTTTTATGTTTTGATGGCTGTGGGATCAAACACTGCAGTTTGAATGGGTTTCAATGTGCACGAATGTAGCAATTTTATGTCCACAGTGTATTTTAAACTTATTGTAGGAGCTGAGCAGGAAATTCCAAGATCAAATAAAAGAACATAGTCTTAGCAAAATTTAGACTTAAACTTTAGAATTGTGTGTTAAATGTGCAAAAATGTCCATATGCATTAATGCTGCAATTCAAACAAGATAAACAGATTATTAGTCTCTTGCTGTTAACGTCAGTCCATGTTTTCCAAAATGAGGTCCCATGGTAGACACTAAAAGGGGAGGGACTTTGCATATCCCAGTGACATTTAGTTTATATTACAGATTCTGTGCCCACCAGGGAACATGCCAGTGACAATGTTCAGTGCCAGAGGGCCCTTTTCACAGCAGACTTGTTGACACGACACAGTAGCAGAGGCACAGGTGTAAAATCTAATGAATGATGACTGAATTCCATTTGGCTGCTCCAGTTTCAGGCTCCTGGTACTGTGCATGCTGGCTCACTGTCACACTTACTGTTATGGCTTACTGGGACACTTGAATAGAAGCAAACCATCAGTAATGTTGTTAGTAACACCTGTGCTTTTCCTACTATGACCAGAAAAAAAGTCTGCGCTGAAAAAAGGCCTGCACATGAAGCGGTGTGGCCATTATGTATGAGGCAGATGTAAGTTTGTAAAGGCTGGGCTGATACAGACGTGTAGCACATCTGACTCTCCTGCCAGAGACTGAAGTTTAGATTTTTCTCAGGCCTTAAATAACTTTTATTTTCAACCATAACCATGATCTCTCCCCAATTCTAACCAAGAGTTTCAGTCACCTTAACTTAATCAAGGTTTACAACCAGTACCCAGTATAACAGGGATGCCATTTTCATTATTATCAGTCTTGAGTTGTTGTGTTTTGTGAGGTCACAGTGACCTTGACCTTTGACCACCAAAATGTAATCAGTTCACCACTGAGTCCAAGTGAATGTTTGTGCCTAATTCAAGGAAATTTCCTCTTCTCGAGACCCTGTGTTCACAGGAATGAGATGGATGCAAAAGCTGACCTTGACCCTTTAAAACCAAAATCTAATCAGTTCATCCTTGATTCCAAGATGACATTTGTGCCAAATTTGAAGGAATTCATAATCTGTTCTTGAGATAAAAAGTTCACAAGAATGGGATGACCACATGGTCATAGTGACCTTGACCTTTGACCACCAAAATGTAATCAGTTTCATCCTTGTTTGTGCCAAATTTTGAGAAATTACCTGATGGTGTTCTTGAGATCTTAAGATAGATAATGCATAGTGATGATGATCCTTGACCACTGGAAATGAATCAGTTCATTCTCAAGTTTAAGTGGATGCTTGTGCCAAATTTATAGAAATTACCTCAACGTTGAGAAAACGCATTCGCAAAAATGGGATGTATAGACGGAGAGACAGATCTGAAAACCTAATACCTCTGGCTAGGTGGGAAAATGATTAAAATTGATGCATAAGAACCAGAATCTTTTTTTTTCTTTTTTATTCTTTGCATTCTTCTTCCTTGTCAAAATCTGGCACCTACATAACCCACAATCCAACTTGACTGTCTACAGTTTGGTCAGTTCTTCAGGTGTGTTATGCTAGGACTGGCTGATGTAGGCCGGAGCCCCAGGCAGAGAGGAGGAGCAGGCTACAGAGGTCTGGTGAGCTCACTTATTTCTATCTCCACAAGTGATATTACGTGAAGTCATTTATCATACCTCATGCAGCTCCCTCTGGATGCACAAAAGTTTTTTTTACAACTTTTCTGTAAACACACATTAATGTGGAGTGTTTACATTTAACCATATTGATGTTGTTATGAATGTTGAAGAAATAAAAACATTACAGAAACAGCCACTATGAACGTTTCTTTTTCTTTAGATGTGGTCGAATGACTCGTTGTGCAGCTTAACTCATTAGAAGCCTACCGAGGCCTATATCATATTATCATAGAATTATCAGACTTTGAGGAAGAAGTTTTGACAAAAGAAAGATTTATTTCACAGCAACATGTGGAAGTGTTGTTGCCAAATGTATCTGGTCTAGAAGTACAGACTTTGAAGGACACATCTTGTGAAAATTGGAGGAAACACCTGCTGTGACATCACTGGCTGAGGGTTTGGCCAGAAAGTTCCTTTTGTAATTCAGTTTGAAATTAGCTTCAATCAATAAAATGAAAACATTAAATATCTTCAAACTAAAACTTTTCTTTTTGAAAGAATCACAAGATATTCTTCTAGACGGCCCATTTTACCCTGATATGAAGTAATCAAAGAAATCCATCGTGGAGGCACAAGTGTCATGTTTTTCTGCACCAACAGTGGCTTCAATTAACCAGCATGCACTGCAGTTGCAATATGACTGTTAAGAAAGAGTTGAAGGTCACTGCCAGTGTGAAAAATGCCTGAAGCAGAAGTAGATAAGGAAAGCTCATACAAAGTTGCCAAAGCAGAATAGTAAACTGTGAAACAATCAGAGGAATGCAGCGATCAGCAGAGATCAGTGATAGAATAGAAAAACCCTGAACCCAGTCAGCTCAGTCACCCCTCGGGTGTGTTTTCCTGTCAGTGCTCTCAGCTGAGGGACAGCTGGCTCACCGAGTCCGACACCTCGGTGTTGACCTGAGCAGCGATGCTGGCAGCTGTGACGTTCAGGTGGATGTCGTACTGCTGGTCCAGACCCAGGTAGCTGTCACTCATCAGGTACAGAGTGTAGATACACCTGGAACCAGGAGGTACAGGGATGAGCAGACAGAACAAACACATGGATTCACAGGGTTTGTTGTTGCTATGGTAATTTCTACAGTTTCAGTTTTCCTCTCAGTATAAACTGTTTTTCCTTTCTGTTTGGTTAAAGAATAACTCCGGTGATGTATCTGTATTTTTCTTAATGTAAATAAATCCAATTTGACTCAGTCTCACACTGTTGCTGCAAATCCTAAAGGCTGATGTATGCTCAATGTTATGTATATGGAAAGGTATGGAGCCTGCTGCCCGTAATTTTGTCCGTATTTGTGCACGTTTCCTGAGAGCTTATGGACACGGACAAAATAAAGCAATATCACCAGAAATTGTAAAGGCAGCGTAACATATTTCAAGCAAGATACAAAAAAATAACAAAAATAACAAATATAATAAATTAATAAAATAATAAAAAAAAATTTATTTATGTAGCACTTTTCTTAGCAATGTCACAAAGCGCTTTAAAGAAAAGCAGCAGATCAAAAGAAGGCAGCAATAAACAACAACAAACAATGCAAACAACACAGTGATCATACATATACGTATAAATACTGGGGAATAAAAAAAGTATAAAAAGTACTAACTTGCAATGGCTGCAGAGGGATGATAAAACCGAGCAACATATGAACCTTTTTAAATGCTTTTTCTATAACTGAAAGTTTTGAGAAGGGATTAGAAGATGCTAATGATGCAGAGAGTCTGATCTCAGTGGGCAAAGTGTTCCACAGTTTGGCAGCTCCAAAAGCAAAGACATCGCCTTTCGTTACAAGCAGAGAATAAGCAACAACAAGCACAGCGACAGAAAGGCCATGTAATGCTTTAAAATGATTATTAAACCTTTAGAATCGATGTGGTGAGTAAATTTGTGTAGCACAGGAGTAATGTGTTCATTTTTTCAGTGCTGGTTAAGATTCAGCAGCAGCGTTCTGCACCAGTTGAAGTGGGTGAAGGAAGCTCTGACGGGTAAGAGCATAACAGTCCAGGCGAGAGAAAATTAAAACATGTATGACCCATGTATAAATCCAAGGGAGGCAAGAAAAGATCTAATCTCAGAATTTTTTTGAAATAAGCACACAAATTTTATAAAACTCTCTTATCTAAGAGAAAAGCAAAAATGAGAAAACATCGGTGAATCCCAATACTTGATTGATACTGACAAAATAAGAACAAATCCTGTATACGAGCAAAAATAAGAGAAAATTCGTATATTGTTTCTCCAGCGTCTTGGTCTTTAGAAGGGGTCTGATCACTTCCCACAGTATAGTGTCCATTATTATGAGGCAGGGCATCTGAAACTAGCTGGAAGAAACAATCTTCCATATTCTAGTGAAGTGACTGATTTATATTGCCAACCAAAGCGCTCACTTTCCCCTGAGAATTGATCACAATTACTGACACACTATGAGATCCTTGACCTGTGGGGAGTAGCTCCAAGCTTGCAGCCTGCTTTCAGATTGTTAAATATATCGGTGTTCCTACGAATCATTAAGAAGTCTTAAAAGGCAATGAATTCATTAATCTAAAAATAATGTCTTAATTGGTATTAAAATGACTTAAATTATAAATTTTCTTTCAAAAGTCTTAAAAATGCCCAGACATGGGAGGTGGGAATTATGTTTTTTTTTATCACGTTGCACAGTGTGAAATCTCAAAATAATTGTTTATATATTTTATATTTCTATATTTTTATATTAAATCATTTCATAAATTCCTCTGCTTAAACTCATCATGATGGGAATCCAAGCAGTGGAATCTCACATGCAGAGTTTCACACTTTTTTCAACATTTGATGTAGATAATCTAAAGTTTTCACTAGACAAAAAAACATGTTTTATGTTACAGTAAACATCCGGGCAATTGTCCTTCAATTTTGTTTATTAGAAAACTGGTCTTAAACTTAGTCTTAGTGGCATTAAAAAAAGTCTTAAAAAGTCTTACATCTGCCTCACCTTTACCTGCAGGAACCCTGTATATGTGAAAATGTTGGACTAGTGTGCGCATGAGAGTGTTTGTTGGAGCACTTCATCTTGTCTGACCTGAAACAGACAAACTGAGGCGTCTCCTGTCATGACTGTACCTGCACAGAGTGTGTGGGTAAAGCTTGTGTTTATGTATGGCTGCTTACTTTCCCGTCTTCTCTGGTGTGTAGAAAGCCACAGACACAGCCGAGTGGTGGCGCACATATCCGACCCGTTTGACAGCCAGCAGCTCCCTGCGATCCACCCTCTCCCACCACCAGGAACCAGCCCTCATCCTTCATCTTGGGGAACCTGGGAGCCTGGGCCTTACTGTCCTGCTTCCTCTGAGAAACACACACACACACATCTTCCCCTGAGAACACACACACACACACACACACACACACACACACACACACACACACACACACACACATACTGTACATCAGCACTGCTCCACAGATGCTTTTACACACTCACATATCAGGCTGAACTAATCATGAGATCTCAGCTGAGGGGCCTTTATGTGGAGGGATTAGGTTGTTTTTTGATACACCCCTGTTCATAATTGTTCAGTTAAACTAACAGATTAAAGAGCCAGAAGCACATTTTCTTCTTTAAAATGTTTTGTTTTCTGTTTTTTTTTCTTCCTACTTCTAAATGGGAAACAGCTTGTGTCAAAACGAAAATCCTTTAGCTGCAAAGTACACAGACCCCTGATGAATGTTAGTCTAATATTCACTATCCTGTTACTCTCTTACTTGTTGTCAAACAGTTGCTTATTTACATAGGGAGGAAGTAACATTATATAATTGGAGTCCTGTTTGTGTTTAAGTCCATTCACTTGCTTAAAGCTCGTTTTTGGTCTCCACCAACTGCGGATGGAAATATCTGCATCCTTAATTGCTAAATGCTCCACTGTGTTCACCAGCTCGTCCCTGACTGTGTGTCGGCTGTTTGCTGCTGCCACAAAGCCGATACCTGGTACTACTGGGCATACTGACCCTCTGCTGTCCCAGGTTGATGCGTCTCAGTGACACCTGCAGGACGTACTCCTGGTCGGCGTGGACATCCAGCCAGCTGCTCTCATCCTTCAGGTTGGCTCCAGCTGCTGGCAGGGGACGCTCCGTCTGCTCCTGGCTCCCCTCCCACCAGCCCTTCACGTTCATCTCCACCTCCAGCACTGGGAGGTGACTCAGGAAGGACCATGCCTGAAGAGGGACCGTTAATCGTCAAATAAAATCTTAGTCCCTTTTATTAGCCCAGCTACACATTTTGACAAACAAAGCCCTGTCTCAATTAGAGGCCCGGTTGCCATTTAGTTAATTTTAATACCAGTTCTTTGGATGTATAAAACGAATTGTTGGCTACCTGCTGGAAATAATGTTAGTTAGCTGCTTAGATAATGCATACAAATATAGAGTGGTGAAGGAATGATGTATTTTTGTAGGCCAACCAGAAAGGCTAGCATCGCACTGGTTCCCTCGTCCTATGGGATTTTTGAATGGGATTTTCGATTATAGCAAAAATATGCTCTGCGATGAACACAAGTTTATGATACTTAAACGTTTTGTTCAGTATGATAATATTCACAGATGAACACCACTTTTGTGTGTTTTGAAGCGCAAATGAAATCGCCAAAAGCAAAAAGCTACTTTTAGGCTATACACGAACTACATCGTGGTCGCAAGACTTAAACATCACCACCATGAATTGTTCAATTTCTCATTTGATTTACGTTTAATTTTCTACAAAACTATCTCCTGTTAGCGTGACCTGATCTAACTAATGATCATGGCTATGTCATGCTAGTCTCACCAGTAGTTTCTTTGTCCGGCGTGATGACGTCTAACATCCCTGACAAACACTGTAGTCCAGTTTAGCCACTTGTTAGCATCTTTTATAAGACGCGTAAAACCTTAAAAGTTCAAAAATTGGGTTTATGCAGACATATTTTATGTTGCAGAACAAAACATCTAATTATCTTTAGCCTGTGTTAATCACAGACTTTATTTGAGGCATTTTACCAAAAACCCATTCAAAAAACTCAGAGACCCTGAGACAAGGGAATCAGAAGTGCAAAACGGACCTCCATGTTTTAGGACTCAATACTTCACCACTCTATAAATGTTTAAACTTTTGTTAATTTGGACATGCTACACACATGGTTAGCTTGGTAAGATTCTCTACAATGCATCATTTCGCTTCATTTTACTGAAATAATGAAGCACCAAAGACAACGTAATACCAGCAGAGTAAACAAAAGATGCAATTTTTTTTATTGAATTTTCGTCTTTGCTGAGTCACATTTTTATGTGAAAGGAATTAAAAGTTCATATCAGCCTGTCCCAAATATACGCCTGTTGAGTTCAGTGGTTTTACCAAAAATCAGCCCGGGGTATTAATTGAAGTTTTACAATATATATTGTTATGCTTTACACGGTGAATGATTTCTATCTTCTCCCTTATCTAATTTTGTTACTATTATGAGGTATTGACCAGGTATGTTCTTGTTATTGTTGGTGTGTTGTTGTCCACACTCATGGGAAAGTGGGGCTCTTATTGTCAATATTGTTTAGTTTTATTTACTTCTTGCTTGTCTGTCTGTTATGGAATTTTTAAAAATTGTATAAGAATAACAGATGGTGTGACTGTGTCCAGAAATGAAGATGTGTCCGAGATGGTCATATTCCACATTATTATGCACCAATAATTTTTTAAAAAGTACATAATTTCACTGGCTGGTAGAGTTTAAAATTCACAAAATATGATGCTAAATTCAAAAAGTTGATTTCCAACTCCGCACATGAATAACTGAAAGCTATAGAAATGAAAACCAGCCTGTTTCTTTAACTTTTTAAACGAAAGTTGTGCTCACAAAGGCAGCACAAAATTCTGAGGAAATGAGAGCTTTAAAGAGAGGTCTGTGTCTGATGGACACATCCGTCAGCTTCTGTCCCGTCAGTCTGCTGTTTGCTAAAATCTCGGTTCTTTCTAACAGACACTGCTCTCTGGTCTTAAGTGTTTTTATGGAGAATTTAAAATTTGGCTCAACCCAAAAGGCCCACCTTGCAGAAGACATAAGACATACGAAAGATAAAAGCACAGAGAGAGTGACAGGAAAAATACACTGGTGGAAGAGGGTGAGTGTGTTTGTGTGTGTGTGTGTGTGTGTGTGTGTGTGTGTGTGTGTGTGTGTGTGTGTGTGTGTGTGTGTGTGTGAGTGGCAGTGTATTGAGGTCTGCGAGGAGAAAAGCCTCTCTGATTCACCCGGCAAAAGCTATTTATGTGAGGATTACTCTCCCTGGGCAAGTCAGACAGGAACGCTGCTGCACATCTAATTATTTAATTAGAGAGGCCGCCACACTGCGGGGGGGTGGGGGTGGAAGGGGAGTACAGGTGGAGAAGGAGGGAAGCGGGGACACTGATTGGGTGAAGCCACAGGGCCTGCCGTCGTGCCCGGACACTCTCATTACTGCTGCAATTAGCACTTAAATTGGAGCTGTAAACCCTATCAGTGGAGCTGTAATTGGGGATCCTGGAGGTATCTGGGAGCGCAGTGGCAAGACTGCTCATGGCACGTCACTGATAACGGTGTGTGTGCGTGAGATGGTGTGTGGTCTGCATGCACTAAATGTGGGAATAGGTTCATTCTGAAGAGCAATGCAATCTGTTTTTTTTTATTGTTTTCTGTTATTTCTTTAGTAAATCAGCATTCTCCAAAGTACACACTTACTGCAGTGATACTCAACTTAAGGCAAGCGGGGCCAAATCTGGCCCCAGATAGGGTGTCAGGCAGCCCCTAAAACCATTTTCTAATTCACAACAAAAATAAAGCGAATCCCACAGGGAATTGCTTTTTGTAAGTTAGGTGTCAATAAATTGCAAAACTTAATAAAACAGCATCAAATAGAGCTATCAAGAAAGTGCCAGTGGAGGATCCCCCACACCCCCCAACAGAGGTCCTAGCTAAGACCCTAATGTCCTACAATCCTAGAAATGTCCTAAAATCCTAGAGACGTCTTAAAACCCTAAAAATGCCCAAAAATCTTAGAAACGTCCTAAAATCCTAGAAACACTCTAAAAGTGTAGAAATGTCCTAAAATCTTAGAGTCTTAAAATCCTAGAATCATCCTAAAATCCCAGAAATAACCTAAAATCCCAGACAAATCTTATAATACTTGAAACAAGAAACATCCTAAAATCCTAAAAAAAACCCTCTAAAATCCTACAAATGTCACAGAAATGTCATAAAATCCTAGAAATGTCCTATAATCCCAGAAACACCTTAAAATCATAGAAACAAGAAACAACCTAAAATCATAAAAATGTCCTTAATTCTAAGAAATGTCCAAAAATGTGAGAAATGCCCTTAAATCATAGAAATGTCCCAAAACCCTAGAAACATGTATGGAGCTGCTGTGACTGGCCTCGGACCTCCTGTCATGTTGCAAAAGTGGCCCCAAAGCAAAGCAGGATCAGTATCCCTGCTCTCCTGATTATGATGGACCTCTTTATTCTCAGTGTTCTTGGTGTCTTACCTGGGTGATCTGACTTGATTGGAACTCTTGGCCGAGGATGGCAGCAAAGACACTTTCCTTTCCATCGCAGGCAGCAATCAACTCAGGAAGTCCTTCGATTGGCCCGTTGAAGCCTGCGTTGCTCCTCCCCTTCCTGTTTGCCCATTTCCTGCAGAGTCAAAGAGGGAGGGGAGAGATTGTTAGTCATCACAATAAATCCCACCCCATGTCCCCCCCTGTCTCTCACCACAGGGACTGCAGCTCTTCCTTTCTCATCCCTCCCTACCATTTTTATTGTGTTTACACAAAATGAAATGGATGCCAGACCTTGAGCCTGACCCTGAGGCTGTTTCATTTTTATCAGGCAAAATTCCTACAATAAAATCTGAGTGTATTGTTATGCAGGTGGTCTGAGAGAACACTTGCCTTCTGCACCTCCTCTTGGCTGTTTTCAGGTTTTTAGAAAATCTGGCACATGGCAGAAGTCATTTCAGAGAGAGGGCGTCCCTACTGGCTGTACTACAAATATTTCTCCATGACGACAGCCATGGAGCAGAGCAGAGTGGGCGTGGTACAGCTCAATCTGACGCTCTGCACTAAAATGAGAGAGCAGCTGTTCAAAGCCACAGAGCATTCTGTTTTCTCATGAATTAACGAATGATTAAATTCATCACACATTCGCTCTGTTTGGCACTTTGCTGCTCCCTCTCCCTGGACAGAGTGCCCAGAGTGCAGCGCTCTGGATAACCAAACAGTACGTTCCATCAGTACTTGGACTTTATGAGCGGTTCATATTGTGCCAGAGTGTATTTTGAACTGAAGCTAGTTACAAATCATTGTCCAGGTGTTTTGTATAGGTGTGCCTGTGTTGACGTGCTGTTTACCTGAACAGATAGAGGTCTTGCTGCTCCACATGTGGCAGCGTCAGCAGTGAGGAGTCGTGCAGCCAGCGGCCCTGAACGATCATCTGCACCAGGTTGCAGATACTGATGGCTGTCACGAGCCAGCCTTCATTAGCAGCTACATCCAACATGGCCTGAAAAGAGGAAACACCAAAAAATATGTAATAATAATAATTCAATTCAAACTTTATTTCAGACACACCAAGGAGTGAAGGTGAGAAATAAAAAAAAATGTAAAAATCATCATTTAGTAGTATTGAGGGCCGGGAAGGCCTGCTACTTTGCATGAAAACACATCTGTAAAAGGAGACAAAAAATGACCTGAAAGAAGAGAACAATTCAATACAAAATCATCAATAATAAAAAGGAGAAATATCAAGAAATCTACATTTGTAATTACATATTTACAGTTAGGCTACAAAAAATATTATAATGATTTTAAAAATGTTTTTAAAATATTTTAGCACATTTTGTTTTTGTGCCTTGCCTTTCGAATCATTTTTATTTTTTAATTTTTTAAATTTCTTGTACATTCTTTGATCATTTCTTGTGAAGTTGCTCATTACCCTCTTTCCTATGTTTCTGAAAGAAATCAAGCACATTTATTCAGGTTTCAAAGGGTTAACTGAATTTGTGACACTAGTTTGCCATTCCCCTTTACATGCAGCATGATTGTTGAAGTCATAGTGTGAAGCCAATCATTTTTTTTTTTTAATTTTTGACCAAGCAGCATTTCAACAGAGAAGAGTTCTGCCCAGGCCATTAGTTTGCATAAAGCTGGGTTGGACTTTTTTCTTCTTTTTTCTAATGTATCAATAAATTTTGCTCTTTCACTCTCCAGCTGTGACACCCATCTGAATTCATGTGTGTCATGTGTTCTAATTAGACACGCAACGCCACCGAGACAGAGTGTATCCAATGTGAGGCGAGCTGACAGTCATGGGTGAAATGAACCTGAGCGCGGTGACGTAGTGACAAGTTTGTCAGACAGTTGCATTGACTTTATGTATAACGTTAAGTACCAATAAAAGCTAACATTTGTTCAGTAAAAACAACCATAAAGAAAGCAAGGGCCAGAGCCATTTGAGTAAACGGTTGCAGCAGAGTAAGTAAGTAAGTAAGTAACTGCTTGGCATGGAAAATCACAAGCACATGTACACATACACAGACACATCCTAAGCTGTGGACAATGGCTTACAGACGCTAAGACATGCCCCTAACTTCAAAAAGGACACACAGAGAAAATAAAAAACACAAGCTGGGACATCACACCTTCGACACTAAATAACCCACACAGACAATCTTTAAGTGATAAAATCATAGGTTTGTTATCAATGTTACTAATAACTTGACCACTGAGTAGTCCACTCAGCTGCAACTAATTCAGAATTCAGACCAGAAGGAGAGCCCAAATCATGCCTGTTTTAAAAACTTTACACTGTCTGCCTGTTAGTTTTCACACTGACTTTAAAATTCTTTAATTAGTTTATACTGTGTAGCGAAGACCCAACTGGCAGGGAACAGTCCCACAACATTGGCTAATGTTACCTACAAGTTGCAATAATGTTTTAAAGAAGACAATTTCATCTAATGTTCGAAAAACATTTTAAGAATGTTTATCAAATAGTGTCCCTGTAAGGTTAAATGCTGACTAATACCCCTTTCCCACCAAAATTAGTGTGTGCACTTGTTTGTTTGTTTTTTACAACATGGGTAAACCTGCTAAATATGAGTGATTGGCTATATGCCCACTGCCACTGAACTCACCGCTGGAAAGCATATCGGCCTTTCTGTCAGCTGGAGTGTGTGTGTGTGTGTGTGTGTGTGTGTTGTCTTAGTGGTGTGTCCGTGTGATGTCACAGACTGGTAGGAGAACAGGTAAACAGTGGACAGCAGCAGAAACAGAGATCTTTGAAAACTTTTCAGTGGTTTCTTTCTCTGGTTATTTTATTTTTGTTTTAGCCACTTAGGAGGAGATCGACAGTAATTAGTGACAGCGCGTCATTGCATCTCACTGGTTAAGGAGCTGAAATTACTGCGTTCACCCGGGTGTTGTGGTCCAATCAATGCCGATCAGAGCCGGAGGCGATAAAAACCCGTGTCTACTGCAGAGTAATTTTACCCGGGTGTGAATGCGGATTGTACACATTCCCATCGTGCTTAAAAGCCAGATGTAAGCGGGGTTTTGTGCAGTGGGAATGAGGCTAAAGACATAATGCTACAACTGCAAGATTCTGAGGATGTTTTGGTGATGTTTTGAGGTGACAGATTATAGAATGTCTTTTTTATTATAGAAGTTCTTTTATAAAATGTTCCCACAATCTCACATGAGAACAAAGAGCATTTTCAAAGCAACATTCAGAAAATGTTATTGAGGACTGGGATTACACAGCGTTTTTTTTTTTTTTTTTTTTTTAAATAAAATGTGATGTAATTTGATATGTTAACAATTAAACATTTTTAATCTTTTTTTATTTTTATAGAGAATGTTGCCCTAACTTTAAGAAGAACATTCTGGAAACTAAAAGAAAACTTGCCACTAAAAACGTTGCATTGCATCATTCTAAGAATGGTTTTTGAACTAAAAATTGCAAACTTCGGAGATGCTTTTGGTTTATGAAGCAGGAAGGCCCCTCAGATCCCCCTGAGTCTTTATTTTTAGCTGTTCCAGAGTTGAACTAAAACAGTTGGTGATTCTGCTTTTATTCATTACGCTCCAAACCAGCCTATCGGAGGATCTGAGAGGAGCTGCAAATATTGATCCTTTTAAACTAAAAGCCTGTCTTTTCAGTCTTGCATTATGTGGTGTCTTTTATCAAACATTTCATGGTGTACGTCTATTCTATTTTTTAAGATCCATTTTTGCTTATTTTTTATGTCGTTCTTTCAACAAACTTTCAAACTTTAAAGCACTTTGAATTGCATTCAATTTTGTTTGAGAGGTGCTACAGAAATAAAATTTGTTTGATTGATTCCTTCTCCAGCTTCTCTTTCAAACAAACACCTTGTGGATACCAGACAATGAGAGTGTGGGGTGTTAGATCTAACCTCTGAGCATCATGTTATTTATGAGATGGATCAGCAAGTTCAGCTACAAATCACCTACTAATGTTTAACACTCCCCTTATTCTCTGCTTCATCGACAGCGCAGCACCGCTTCCCAACATGTGCTCTCTTTTCATGTGCAACACATGAAATCTGCAAATCTGTTAGTTGTGCCGTCCTCTTTAACCTTTTTACAGCATGCTGCTATCATTACATGACTCAGCTGTTATCCGATTGAAAGTTAAGCTAGTGTTTATGCTTCTAAACCTGTTATTACTATTTTGTTAAAATTCTTAAAGGTCCAGTATGTTGTATTTAGGGGGATATACTGTAATATAATATATTTAGCATGTTTTCTTGTGTATTATCACCTGGAAATAAGAATTTTTGTTACCTTAGAATAAGCTGTTTATATCTATGTAAGGAGCAGGTCCTAGTTTATGGAGATTGCCACGTTGCACCACCATGTTTCTACAGCAACCCGTGTGGACAAATTTGCATTTTTGCATCATCCACCGTGGTTAGAAGTCTAACTGCAATATGCAGCGCCAGATTTTCACTGATCTGTAATGTCAAACAGCTTTATTCAGTGTTTCAAGCAGTTTAACCCTTTGAAACCTTGGGAAATTGGTTTGATTTCTCTCAAAAACATGGGAGGCAACAAGCAACTTAAGACAAAAAAAGTAAAAAAACGTTCCAGGAAAATAACCTAATAATTAGCACAAACAACTAAAAAACAAACAATAAAATGACCTACTAGAAAATGCAAAAATAAAAAATATATAAATATATACAGAATGTACTTGTTTTATATGTTTAATTATATATGTTTTTCTATAGCATAATTTTAAATATAACTTTATTATATTTATAATTATGGTTTTCTGGACATTTTTTTGATCATTTTCTCATCATCCTCCCCTCTTTTTAAAAACTAATTTCAAAGTTTTTTTTCACTTTACATATTTCTTGTAATTTGCGGGACATTTCTCGGCAAGTTGGTCATTGCCTTTTATCCCCCATGTTTTAAAAAAAAAAAAAAAATCAAACCAATCTGCTCTGGTTTCAGAGGGCCAGTGTCAGTTATCATGTCTGCATGACACCTGGCTGGATGGCATCAGGTTGAAATTATGTGGGTAACAACGTAATATAGGGAGCACAAAGGTCCTTATAGGGCAGGCGGGAGGGTCCAACAAACCCCAGACTTTCATGCAGGAGTCCAGTGTTTGCTTTCTGTCTGAATGTGATGTTTTATTTGTGCCATGTCACCTAAACCTAACCATCTGTGCCAGCATGTGCGTTTGCTGATGTCCTTGCCTTGGTTGCCATGTGCCTTTGTTGTCTTAACATAACTATGTGCAGCGTTATCCCACCATGTGCTTGTGCTGACATCACAGCTGTGCCATCCCAGAAAGTAAATAGCAGACACAGAAGGATAGCTAGAGCATAATATGTAGACACCGAAGTCCACTGCAAAGCGAAAATATGTGACTTGAGATGAGAATGTGCTGTATTATCCCATTAGCCATTTGTTTGAGTCCTACCTGACAGATTCGGATGGCGTTGTCTAGCACTGTCTTGGTGTCGGTGTTGTAGTCGCTGCAGGGTAGCTGGGCGTGGCTGAAGTGGGCCTGCAGCAGCAGGTGGGTTTTGGTGTGGGCACTGTCGTAGGAGTGGGGGTTGACCTGCAGGGGGAGCTGCTGAGCCAGCTGGCTGTTCAGCTGGTCCTCATTGTGTCTGACGGGCAGCTCGGCGTACTCCTCTGCATCCTGCGAGATAAACATCAAAGGTCAGACAGGAAGTCGAAAGCGTGTTGTGGTCAGACCTTTTTAATCCCAGCATCTGTAGTCTAACAGCTGCATTTACCTCCCCTCTCCTCTGGTTCTCAAAACCGGCTGTTTCCCCTCTCCACAAAGACTGCAGGGGAGTCCCTTCACTAGACCTGATGACCGAAAAATCCAGCACACCTGCTTTAACCCTTTGAAACCTGGAGTGAAATTACTTTAAGTATTTAAACCTCTGAACCCAGTGCAAACTGGTGTGATTTATTTTTAAAAAAAAAAACACAAAAGGAAATGGGCAATAAACAACCTGGTAAGAAATGTTCCACAAATTGCAAGAAATCAGTAGATTTAGAAGAAGTTAAGAGAAAATATCTAGGGAAAATATGAAAAGCTAAGGAAAAAAACTATATAGCTAATGATCATAATTACACATTTGAAATTCTGTTACAGAATTGTTATAATTTTTAAGCACTTCTTCCAAGTTATTTCCCTTTTTATTTATTTTATTTTTTTGATGTTTTAAATTGATTTCCAGGTAATTTTTATGTCTTTTTTTTTGTTTCTTTTTTTTACAAGTTTCTAATTGCTAATTTTTGGGTCATTTCTTCTTTTGTGGCTCATTGCCTTCTTACCATGTTTGGCCAGGTTTCAAAGGTTTAAACATCTATTCTATCTACATTCTTTGATTTAAATATCTGAGAATGCTACATGAATGATAAAGACACAGTGGAATGCTCTGGGGAACTGGATGAGTAAAGTGATGATGACGCTCCATCAGTCTCCTGGTTGTGCGGAGGCTGTGTGTCGCACCTTGTTTGTAGTTGTTACACAGAGAGATGCGCGGGCACGCGTGGCTCCCCTCCTCTAATTCACTTCAGTTAAACTTGTGCTAATGAAGTCCCATCAACAGGCTGTGCTGGAGGCATTTGTCACGCCCCCCCCCTCCCAGCCTGGACTGTTAGGGCTCCATTCATCACTGACTGCAGCCAGTGTTTCAAACACTAGGACTTGAAAAAGGACCTGAGCAGGGTGGGGGCTGGGATGAGGGATAGGAATAGGAATCATCTCTGAATGATTTATTGCTCAGTGCCATTGTGTCTGCATATGGATGTGCTGGAGAGAAAGACTATAGATCTTTAAGCAGACATCATAACCAACAAGCATTTACACAGAGACCAGGGAGGAAGTCATGGTGGAGACCAGAGCTTTGAGCACTAACTGCAGAGAGAAACCACAAAGAGTGGCACTAGGCAAACAAAAAAAGGGAGGTATACACAGCTGAGGCCTCTGGGGTGGGGTCAACAATGCAACTGCTTCAAAAAGGTATTTTATAAAATGGTATGTTTTTGAAAAAGGCAGAAAAAGGTAATTCCTGCACACTTACTCCATGCTGCACAAATTTATTTAAGACAAAGATTCGATGTGAAATGGCTCTTCAACAAGTTCATCTTCATCAAGTCAAAATGTTTGAAAAGATGAAACCACACCAATATTTATACATGATGCACACCAACAGGCTGACAGGCTCTATTGTTGCAGGTGTGGTTAATCATCTGCACACATTTCTTGTGGAGCCTGATAAATATGTGCAGAACTTCGAGTCTAAAACAAATTTCCCAAAGGGGACAATAAAGCCTATCGTATCGTATCGTATCGTATCGTATCGTATCGTATCGTATCGTATCGTATCGTATCGTATCGTATCGAAACCACTCAGGGTGGTAAAACAACTGACAATCAACAATTCAATAAATTACATAGAAAATACAAAGAAGTACATTTGGAGAGATCAGTGATATCAAAGCTAAAATTACAAAACATAAAACATATTTCTTTTGATTAAAAAACATATCAAGATTCTTAAAATTAAAATTTATCTTTATATCAAAATACTTTATATTAAAATCCATCATCAGTCTACATTACTTATGTTCAACATCGTATTAATTTGAGGTTAAGAGAGAACAGAGGTAACCTCCAAAACATACAAAAAAAGATCAAATTCGGTAACAAATTACAGGTGTTGCTGACCTTGTTGTCTCTGCTAGCAGCTGCTGTGCAGTTAAATTCTGCACTTTATCATGCTCCTACTGCTTACATGCGCAGGGGGTAAGCTATTACTAGAGCAATCTGTGACAATTTAGTCTGGCTCATGCATGCACATTGTCCCTGAATGGTCATGTGATATGCATTTTAGGGTGTGTTAGAATGGATGGAGATTATACCTGCAACGGTGTTAAAACAC
Source organism: Plectropomus leopardus (assembly GCF_008729295.1). Lineage (NCBI taxonomy): Eukaryota > Metazoa > Chordata > Actinopteri > Perciformes > Serranidae > Plectropomus > Plectropomus leopardus. The sequence continues at coordinate 3,039,804 of NC_056469.1, read as the reverse complement.
TGAAAAGACAGGCATCGTTTTTGTTTGAAGACTCTGTCTTTAATGTAAAAATGGAGTAATGTGGATTTAGCCTTCATTGTAATTGGAGGGATAGTCACTACAGTCTGGTGTATGTTGTATAAATTAATGATCACTGTGTTGTTTGCACTTTATTTTGTTGTTTTATTGCTGACTTGTTTTTAGTCTGTTACTTGCCTGAAAAGCACTTTGTAACCTTGTTAAGAAAAGTGCTATATAGGTTTTCCTTGAACACAGTTGCCATGGCGACGCAGTATGACATCAGCATGTCAATTGCCTGTCACTCAATGCTCAACCTACTGGCAACATGAAGTAAGCCTTGCAAGACAATTATCATTTAATGAAATTTTCATGGTTTGGTCTACAAATGATGTACACCGAAATGGCGTGGAATTTATGTGCTCTCCAGTGTCACCCTGTGGCCGCTGGAAGTACTACACTATGTGAAATATCTCACTCTAGGGTCTAAACTCTCTGCGTGCACTATCTGACTTTCACAGAAATGAACGACCGCTTTAGTCCCACCAGTACTGTGACATACGTGGGGGGTGCGAGGGCCCTTTCATTATTATTATGAAGCTGTTATGAAGCTGTCTAGCAGAGCCTGCACAGAGGCTTTGGTGTCTTTTGCCAGAAGGCAGAAGACTGCCTAAACAGGAATTTCGATAATCCATTAATCATTTAGTTCATCATCAAGCAAATATGTGAAACATTCATTGGTTTTTGATGCAATGAGTATTGGATTGTGATACCGATGTAATTACCTCATCGTATATCAGACTGATGTCCACACCCTGATGAAGGCGTTGTGCTCAAACATCTCAGCATGTACTGTCAGCCCATTAAAGAAGTGAAATGTGAGTATTTTGTTCTCGTTAACTTTAAAATTTAGGATAAGCTAACTCTCCTAAATTTCTGGAATATGCTCGTTTGACAATCTTGATGTTTTATGACAACAGGAAGCACAGGCGAATCCAGCAGGAGAGAAAACAAAGACTGACTGAGTGATAGCGGAGTGCTTGGAGAGAAAAAGTGGGGGGTGGCGGCGGTGCAGCGATGTGTGGGTGTTGCTCATTAGTGGCCACACTGCAGCAATTAGGGGGAACTGGAGGAGCATGCCAGTGCTTTGTAGCTAACAGAGGGGGAGTGGACGGGGCGGCGGGGTGACTGGCCTATTGTATCGCAGCTTGTTGGGGAGGGAGGCAGCGAGGCATGCCATGCTTTGGTCTGCTTCCAGCTACATGTGTGCAGAGAGAGTGATGTTAAGTGTCTCGCAGTAGTCCTCCCCTCCATATGTTAGCATCATTATTGAAGTCAGGTTCAACCACTGAATGGACTCCCAGCTGGATGGTGAAAATACATATGATCCAAGAATAAAAAGCTAATTAAGAGCTAAAAAAAACACAAAGTCATTAATCAATGTCTAGTGTGAAACTGTAAAAATGTGGTTTTTGGGCACAACATCGATAAAACGCTCTTTTGCCAAATCAGTTTAGTGACTCATGTTTTGGAGTTAGATAAAACCCACTGCTGTCTTTATATTTCCACAAAAACACACATTTTAATCCGCCTATCAGCCACGTGCAGACCCAAACCACCATATATATCACTAACAAGTAAATAAACTCAAGCTGTCACGCTCTGACCTGGAAAAAAAAGTAATTAACACATTCATCTTCTCCAGGTCTGACTGCTGTAATTCCCTTCTCTCAGGCATCCGACTAGTTCACGCTGGCTTTAACAGACGACATCACATCATTGCAATGCTGTCCTCTCTCCACTAGCACACTGTTTATTGTAGAACTGATTTTAACATTTTACTGATCACTTTTAGGAGCCAGTTCACAGCCTCAGATCCTCAGTTGTGGTCCTGACGGCCTTTTTAAAGTCGAGGCTTAAATCTAAATGTGACTGTGCCTTTGCCATCCGGGCCCTTGACTTTGGAACAACTTGCCCAAAAACGTGTGGCTCGCAGAATCAGTGACGTCTTTCTATTATTATCATTATTAACAATATTCAGTGTTTCCTGCCATTTTTTTCTAACATGTTTCTGCCTATAATCTCCAGTTGAATTTTACCTTAATTCTTGTCTGGCCCAAGTTCAACATTATTGTTTGGCCTAATTATTGACAGTGTCCTCACACAAGACAAAAGCACTTTTACCAAAGTTAAATGATTCTTCCTTTACTTGTTACTCTTATAAAAACTGATTTTGGAATTCAAAAACTGGATGAAGATGTAAAATGCACTCTTTGAATCATCCTAAGCAGATCTCTAAGGCCATTAGAGGCACTTGTAAAAGGCAGTATATCGACTACCCCCCCACCCCCCAATGAAAGGTGTGAAAGCATCAAGTCTTCTGGCATCCAAAGGTCACTGAGTAAAAGACAGAGGGCAACATCTCACTCTGAAGCCCCAGAATGAGGAGAGTTAATGAAGCTCAGACAAAGGTGCTAATTTGATAGGAAGGAGTAAGGGGTGGGTGTGGGTGTGTGTGTGTGTGTGTGTGTGTGTGTGTGTGTGTGTGTGTGAGCACTATCAGTCTGTCATGTATCCTGTATTGGCAAATGCCAAAAAAAGAATATAATGTCGGCATTCTGTTACTGAATTATTATTGTGCACCCCTAAAACATTCCTATCACTGAAATGACAACACAACAGAGTCTTGACTTTGCTGTCAGCCTTTAAAGTTTGAATCTAGAATCGTGCATGTTTTTTTTTTTGCATTTTACTGAGCAGAAGTTTAAACCACGGCAAGAGAGAAATCCATGTAATTACAGCTCCAACAACACAACACTCTGAAAACTCTGACTTTAGGAAGGAGCAGACTTGCTGAGCAAGACTGCTGTCTTGACTTTAGCTTACAGCACTGGCCCTGTTATAGCGGTCCAACCCAAAAATAAATCAATATACTTTAAAATGAAAAACAGAGCAGTTACCCTCTGATCAAGGTTTTATCTGTGTTTTTGTTAAAAATACAGTACTGTTCTTCATTATTATCTATTTTCTCTTTCATGTACAGTGTATTAATTTTTATCTCTTTGGACAGAATACAGATAGCAGCCGAAAGGAGGAGTTGATACTGTTGATGGCCCTTTGCTGCATATCGCCCTCTCTCTCTTCTCCCCTTTCACACTTTTTAGCTACTTATTACTTATTAGCTAGCTTGTTAGCTGGTTAAATGTTTTAAATATAACACAATAAAGAATTAATATCCACACAATGGAGTACAGCTCCTAATTTTAAGCTGACTACAACAGAAACGTTTCAACCCAACAGGGTCACTATCAGTTTAAAAAATAATTCAAATTAAAAATAATATGTACATAGTACATTAAAGTTAACACAAACAGGCTGCAACATGTTTTTTAAATGTTGAAAATAAAACTAAACTTGTCATGACCATTGTTTTTTAACTGATGCAGGACAAAAACTCTGGCACGCTGTTCACCTCACTTCAAGAGTGAACTTTAATATCAACGTTTCAATACAAAGACCTCCATCTATATAACCTGGTGAAGGTCTTTGTACCAAAACGTTGTTATTAAAGTTCACTCTTGATTGCGGGAGTTTTTGTTCTGTTTTCGGTGGCCCTTGGTCCCTGCTCACCTGTTGATCTACAGGTGTGTAAAAGCTTTCACCCCACTGATTTATACGTGGAACCTGGGATTCATCATCTGAATTTCATATGATTTGACCTGTGACTTGCTTGATGTTGCAATGACTTTTCCTGTTTGAGTTTGTGGAATCTGACTGAGTCTGATTCTCACCACAGTAACTTTAAACTTGAACACAGAAGCGGCGACAGAACAGCAGCAGGTGTGTGTTCACAGCGTGAGACTCACTGTCAGAATGGAGAGCAGCTCCTGGATGGGCAGCTCAGCTCTCAGTTGCTCTTTAAACGTGCGCATGGTCTGATGCCTCAGGTAGTAATAAGAGGCGATGCGGCCGTAAGTCAGCGGCTCAATGGCACGATCATCCTGGAGTAGAAATGGACACAACAATGTGAGAAAGAAAAACTCTATCCCACTAATACTAATACATACTGGACATCCACATATCCTCCAACAGTATTACACTATAAATTAGAAATGTGTTATTATTTGAACATGGAAAAAACAATAGCTAATTAATAGAACAAAGTTACTCAGTTTGAAATTATATGGATAGATGCATTATTGGCTTTGAGTACATAAAAATTTGACCTAAAAGTTGAACCAGCGCTTGGCTTGAGAGTTTTGGTTTTCATGTGTTTTACACTGTTTTTCCTTGGCTACCATAAGTTTGTTGTGTGGTCAGAATCTTAAGGAATATATTTTTTTAATTGTTATTATTTTCTTTTTTTGTGGTGGGAAATGGATGAGGATGGTATAGAAAAGAAAATCTGAATTGGTATTTGATTCAAATGAAAGATTTTTTTTCTTTTTTGGCTATTCTATATAATGTATATATACTGGGTATGAGGTTGAGCTGAGCGTCTTTGTTTGGTACGGGGTATGAGTATGAGTAGTTGTAGCTGTCATATGTGTTTTTTTGTATACGTTTATGGTTTTTGTTTTGTTGTTATGGGTTTTGTTTTGTCATTAAAGATCTTTGTTAAGGGTCTTTGTCCTGTTTAATGTATTTTATTTATTTATTTTTTCTTTGGTGAAATATATGTGGAGAAAATCGAAATAGAAATAACCACAACCATGTTAAACTAAAGAGTGTCTTTTTACAGAGCACAAATGCTCCTAAACAGCTAAACACACCTCTTGTATCTCTATGCAGTAGGAGCACTCCAGGTCCCGCAGGCTTCTCTCCACCAGGTTGGACAGGTATTTGTTGATGGACTCGTGGCTGATGTCTTCCAGGTTGTAATAACTAAATAACACAGGACATAGGAGAGTGATAACATAACCATCAATGACATCATGTAAAAAGACAGAAGAAAAGCTGTTTGTTCTGAACTTGTGTTGTTTTGCACATTTCAGATGGCAATGGTACTTGCACGCTAAACTTTTCGATCACAAGTCACCTGTTAGCACAGGCGACGCCCCCTAAACACCATATAAGAACAGGTTTTATGTATGAGAAGCTGGAACCATGACATGTTTTCTGCATAAAAATGACAATTATAAAGACAGTTGCCAATTAATTTTCGAATTAATCGACTTTTATTTTATTTTAGATGCACTTGTATATTCTCATATGGTTTGTCTGTAAAAATGTTTTTTTCAATAATAGTAGTGGACTAAAAAGTACAATATTTCCCTCTGAAGTGTAGTGGAGTAGAAGCGGAGAGTGGCATTAGATTAAAATACTCAAGGTGACAAAGTGAAAATTTTCCGAATTTGCACTTCAGAACAGTACTTGAGTATATTTACATAGTTAAATTCCACCACATGGTCAGCAGATGGATGCGCAGTAACTGATTTACAGTATTTGGAATCAATGGACTACATGTAGTAGTTTTTCCTTAGCCCTCAAATTTAACAATACAATCATTATAATTACTCTATAACTTCATATAAATTTGATTATATGACTCATGCATTTTCTAAATGATCCTCAAATCTAAAACTTATTTTTCCTTGTACTGGACATTAATTTCTGGTCCGTGAAAAGGACATGTTTTTCTCTCATCATGGTACGAGTGCTCTTGAACCACTTGTAAAATTTTCTCTGGTCCAAGACAAAGGCAAAATAAGAAAACATCGGTGAATCCCAAAAACCAATGGTCACTAACAAAATAAGAACAAATCCTGGATATGAGCAAAAAAAAAGAGAACATTTGTACATGATACAGGATAAGGACTCAAAACAAACTTGACTGGGGTTCTCTCTCCTCAGTGATGTAACACTCAATGGTAAAATGGCTCATCACTACTGTATCTACACATTGTTCTTGCACACACTGTTGTGTTGTGAAGAAAAGCCACAGCTGTAAGAACACTGGTCCGCTCCTGCCAGCAAATGATTTCCAGGTTAGTCTGTTATTACCTGAAATGAGACAAGCAGCGGCCAGCCAAAATGGGTTCCATGCTCTGCACTGCTACGTAACAGTTACCACATGAGGCTCAGCAGAAATGGAATCAAAGACATTCTCCATCAGCTAATAATGCCAATACTGTATTTGTGCATGGTATATGCAAGTCAGAGAAAAGAGTGAATGAAACCAGGCATGGTCTTAACAAAGCTGGTACAAACAGATCCCAAAGGTGTGTTTGCAAAGGTGAAAAAAAATGTGCAAGTTTATAAGTAATAAGTTGGAAAGTTGTTTACAGAACACCACTGGTGGTTATTTGTGCCATCTGGTTGTTCTCTACTGTCAGTTAATGAAGATAATAAGTGGTCCTTTACAAATGACTGTGGAAGCTGTATTGTTGTGAGACCTTCCTTTTGTTTGTTTCAGAATGATGTATGCTAAGATGAAATACAAATCTGCTATTAGAGACATATGCAAGTCTTTAAACCACATCCATAACTGCCAGTGATTCAGACTTTGAAAAGACTTGTACAGATGTGGGCTTTGGGGAATGAAAGGCTGCCGGTGTTTATCCCATTTATCACAAAAATAGTTTTTCCGCTCACATGTAGTGGTATTTCAGGCGATTTGAAAAAGCCATATTTTGTTTTTTAGCTTTTCTAGGTCGAATGATTATATGGCTATGTGCTTGTCAGTAGGAACTGGCTCCCTCATGATGCAGCAGGAGCTACAAGAGGTGTTATTGCATCACATAATTCTTCAAAAGTTGAGGGGATCATCCGGTAGTTTTGAATCCACAATTTCCTTGTGAAATCGTGGACCATCACCTCCCAGAAATCCCTCATACATGGCTGCTATAATGTATGTTTTGAACATCCATCACCTTCTTGGAATGTTATCTTGAGAGGAGAAGTCACAGAACATCACTCAGTGGAAACACAGTCATCTGGCAGCTGTGTATTCACACTCTATTGCTAAGAGAATGAATGATAAGACCACCATTTATATCACAAAACATTAACATTATGTATATATGCATGTGTGTGTATATATATATATATATATATATATATATATATATATATATATACATATATATTTATATATATATAAAATAGTGCCGGCCTTTTGAAAAATAGCAAAATGAACCAAAACTGAGATCCCTTGTTGGTTCCATGACATATTTTGTTTGTTGGTTAAAAAAAACAAAACAAAAAAAAAAACAAAACAGGGCGATCAACCACCTTTGGTCATAAACAGAGATAGGGGCAAAAAAAGCAATATTGTTGAAACTGACTACCAATAAGTCAGTTTCCAGGTGGAGGAGATCCATTAGATTAAGGTAATTTTACAGTTGTCTGCATAATGCATGCAAACCTGAAAAAATCACCCACTTCTCCTCCTACATTAAAACAAATGATATCTCTGTGATCATCACAGAGAAGCATTCATCGTGCAGTGGGGAGCAGCGAGCAGGAATCGCCGCCTCAGCTGCGGGCTGGAAGCAGCAGTTGAGATGGGTGACAGTCAGATTTAATGTGTGTTTAATGTTAAGTATTTCTTTCATTCACATCGCTCCACATGTTAACAGCACGCAGATCTGAGCGCCGAATGTGTTTATTACTGAACACATTTCACAGGTCTTTAGTGGTGGCAGGGCCTGTCTGATTAAATCATGGCCATTAGCATCATCACCATTAGGCTCCTGATGGTGCAGGGAGTCCGCCTGCAGACGTTTATGACACCCATGGGACTGTGTGTGTGTGTGTGTGTGTGTGTGTGTGTGTGTGTGTGGGTGTGTGTGTGTGTGTTTTGTGGGAATCAAAGTCTGAAAGCAGAGGTGATAGATTAGCTGTTCACATATAAAACCCAGCTGCATAGAGATAACACTGTCAGGGGATTTGCATGTTCAGAGACACAATTTAAGACACTAAATATCATTTGATGATAACATGAAGCTGAGTTTGAGGCTGCTAATATACAACTGCTGATTAAAGAGCATGCAATAAAGGCTAAATATGTGTGTCATACTGGAACAAAATTCAGTTTTGATTTAATGGAAGGCCTCTGGGGCTACCTTAGTGCCAACTGGAGGTGCAGGTGTGCACCCTCTGATGTGAAGGGTGCTATACCCATGCGGAGATTTTTTTTTCTTTCTTTGCTGTAAGTTCAAGTTTCAGGTCAATTATTGAAGAATCTGTAGAATATGTTTAAACCACTGTTCACTGATAGGAGTTACTATGGGGGGGTGAAATCTGCCCTCTTAAATTATTGTTGCTTGGTAAGACAAGCTTAACAAAAAAAAGGAAAAAAGAAAATAAATGTTTGTTTTTTTACCCGTTTAGCCAGGTGTCACACTAGGTGGGTTTCCATTACAGATCTGGGCAACACTTGAGCAATATTTTCGAAATGTGGATAAAACACAATTGCTAGATGACTGTGTTTCCATTGAGTGATGTCATACGACTTCTCCTCGACTATACTATTGCAAGAAGCATAGTGATGGATGTTCAAAACATTAGCAGCTTTATTTCTGTTGCAGCCACCATACCAGCCATCATTATTTCCGATCCAAGGCCACGCAGGAGTGTTATGGAGCCATTTATACGAGGGAGCGGCCATGTATGAGGGATTTCTGGGAGGTGATAGTCAATATGGCTTTTTCGAATCACCTGAAATACCACCTCAACCTAAACTCACCTAAACAACTTGTTTTTGTGATGAATGAGAATTTTTTCAAAAATTGACATCTTTTCTTCATTCATTTTATATTCAAAATTTTCAATTTGTGTAATTTGAGGGTTAATGGAAACCGGCCTTGTGTTTATTAGAATTCTGGGCGTCAGGCAGTACAGCTTCAAAAGCAGGCAGCAGCAAGGAATTTAGCTTGTGATGGAAGGATATATTTACTAAATGGACTGCTTTGTTTAGCACTTTTCTAGTCTTTTGACCACTCAAAGTGCTTTTACACTACATGTCACACACACCCATTCACACAAAATGGATTCTGGTGTTTTTGATATAATGACTCTGTTTTGAGTCATAGATAGTTTGCTTTAATGCTAACTTAAGTTCTTGTGAATTTTGTCTCTCTTTGTGTCTCTGTCTGCAACTCTGTGTTCTCTCTGCTGTCTGTCTGGGCAAGGTCTCCCTTGAAAAAGAGATTCTTAATCTCAGTGGGACTAACCTGGTTAAAAAAAGATTCATCATTAGTGCTGTTTGATTACATGTACCTGATGCTGTGTTTTTGTCACCTTGGATTTATTTTAAATAAAAAGTTGTGACTTTGATTCAGTCAATAGCATAGACTGTAAAAATAATATAGGTCTATAGCAACTAACTGAAAGAGGGAATATCTCCACCTGTTGTAGAGGAGTCAGATATACTTCTGTCGATAAAATAGTTCTACCCTGGTGCTTGTATACTAGGACAAGGACAGCTGTCCAATTAAATGGCTAAATCGAGCTATAACCATAGCTTGACTAAACTGTGCATACAGCACAAGTTAAGTCTAGCTCTGTGAAACTTGTGAGTTTCAAAGTATTTTTAAGGCTTTTTGTTATTTCAACTTGTGGCAAGAAACAGTAAAGTTTGGAGAGCTACAGTCTGGACATGATATCAAATGTCCCTATTTGAAACCAGAATGTTGTATCTACACGGCCCATACCAGCCACAAGATGACCATAAATGCTGTCTTGAGGTTTGTTCATCAATCCTAGAGGAACACTAAATCCTTGTCATTGTTTTGCTTAAAAATTTCAGACATTGAAAGCCCCAGCCTGAATCCAAAGCGCAGAGTGTCAGGTTTCACAGACCTGTTCTGGTGCGGTCCTGCTGCGAGGCCTCAGTCAGGGCCTGAATGGTAAATGTGGGATGACAGCCGTGCAAATACCAACAGGCTGGAATGTTCTGGAATGGTCTCCATCTACGCAGCAGATGTTTGACTGAAGAACATGGCATCGCTCTAACCAGGTTGAGAAAGCAGGCCAAGAATGTGTGCATGTGTATTTGCTTTAGTTTTGAACCGCGTGATTGGCGGCGCTCGCTGATGATATGTGGTGCGAGCAGGTGTTTTCTAACCTGGGGTTCATCACCAGCCGCCTGAAGAAGTACGTCCAGGTGATGTAGTCCATGGCGTCCTGTTTGGAGGAGATGGTTCCTGCAGCGATCTCAGCGTTCAGATGGTCTGACAGCACACTGAGGAGGCTGCCAATAACAAACACACAACCACAGACACAATGACACACACTTACAGTCTTGTTTTTAAGGCATTTGAGATGAGTGGCCTAATTAATGATTAGAACATTTTATAATAACTAAAATAGTTATATTAATTTTTGTACAACATAAATAAGTTTGTACCACCAAGTAGATTAGCTGATTAACCCTTTGAAACCTGAGAAAATTGGCTTAATTTCTTTCTAAAACACAGGAAGATGGCAATAATTTCAAATATGCAATTATGATAATTATAAATACAGATTTTCCCTATTTTATCTTTTTTCCGCCCAGATATTTTCCCAAGCTTTTTAAAAATAATTTTCTCATTCTACCAATTTCTTACAGTTTGTGAAACATTTATTACCAAAGTTTTTATTGTCTTTTTTTCTCTATGTTTTTGAAAGAAATCACACCAATTTGCTCTGTGTTTAAAGATTTAAATACTTGTAAAAGGCACCTAAAAGCAGCAAGGGAAAGATACATTGCTCTGGGTTTCAAAGGGTTAATTGATTAGTTGTTTGACAGCACACCTTCAGCTCTCTAATTTGATTGTGATTATCAATTATTTGTTAAATTTAGGGGAAAAAGGCCAATAAATAAATGAAGAAGAAGAAAACTTGGTGTTTTTTACTGTCTGTTTACTATATCGTAAACAGATTAACTTTGGGTTTTGCAAAAAACAATTGATGGGAGAAACGTTCATAACCAGGCCAGCAGCCATGTGAGTGTTACCTGGACTCAACAGGGAAAGGCTCATAGAGGAACTTCTTGTAGAAATCCTTCTTGATGTCGTGGACCAGGATCACCGCTTTGCCCTGGTCATCAAACTGAGGCCTTCCTGCTCGCCCCATCATCTGCAGAACATCTGCACACACACAGCACACACATTACAAAACAATGTTTCCACCACGTTTCACTGTCCTCAAATTAAGCTGCAATGAAAAGTGATTCTTTGTTGTCACTTTGCTGTTTATTCCTGGACTTAAGATGGAAGTCTCCAAAACTTTATTGCAATCATCAAAGTTTAAATAAACGTGACTGTTAACATGATATGAAGTCATGTCAATGTAATATCCATGTGACACACAATTGTTATGATGGCAATAATAGGGATTGTTCCTTGAAGATTTATTTTAGCAAAAAAAGGACAACTTTTAAAGTCCTCCCTCTTTCGGTAACACTTTCTATGAAGCCCATGTCTATAATTCATAACATATTATGAACATACATTATAATGCCTCTATAGTGCTGTATAATCATAGTTATAAGCACTCATAGTTATTTATAATGCTTTATACAAATAATCATACCTCATTATGATGCCAATGTGTGCATATTGGTATTGGCATCATAATGAGTTATGATTATCTTTATAAAGCATAGACAACCATGAGTGCTTATAACTATAATTATACAGCACTATCAAGGCATTATAATGGGGACACAGGAAGGGGAGCGACTTCTCCTCTCTATAGGGAACCAATCTTAATGCAGATAGTGTCATTATTCTATCGCCATTATAGTGTGCTATCAACATTTACTTGATAATGATTCAAGGCAAAGCAAAACCTGTGTTTATTTCCACTTTGAGGGATAATTCATGACATTACTTATACAACACAATTACAATGTAAACATATATTCTGTTTTAGTACATTCAAACAAACTGTACTGTATGTGCAAATGAGAAAATACCTCATTGACTCAGATGAAATGAGATAAAACTTTATTCATCCCAAGACAATCTGCTGTGCAGTAGCGGGAGGAGTGCAAATTCATACAAATCTATCATAACAATCCATCCACCCATCCATCCATCTGTCTGTCTGTCTGTCTTGCCATCCGTAGCAAGATAGAGATATTAAGGCTATCAATGTTAACACAGTCACACATTAACACGTTAATCAGGATGCCATTAAAATCCGTAATTATGATGTCATGTTTTTTAATCATGTTAATCGCCTGCCGACATTCCCTTCTTTAAGAGGCTGAGTTTAAGAGCTACAGTGAACACACACACATATATATATATACATATATACACAGCCCACTTTGTCCCGTGAGTATGCTGTAATGTGGAGTATGTACCTGTAATGGGATAGTCAACGTAGCGCCTGGATTTGCCATCGTAGTATTCAGTTCCCTTAACAACCACCAGGTGAGCGGGGAAGTTAACCCCCCATGCCAGAGTACTGGTGGCGATCAGAACCTGAGGACCGACACGAGAACTTATTGGAATATAAGACACAGATGGAAACAAAAAAAAGAACACGTGAAATTTACACAGAAAGAAACAAGTAAAAAAAATAGTAGGAAAAGTAAAAGAGTTGAGGAAAACATAGGTAATATGGGTAAAATGGGAATGCACATGCAATGAATCCATCGCATCCATAACAGTTCAATTATCATTGAATAACACATCATCATGAAGCATAGTGTGTATGTTACGATCTCAAAAAGGCCTTATCATCCCCCTCTTAAAGGAAGTGCAAATATTTTAAGCAGATATGACAGAAGTCACGTGTTTTGTGGTTTTCTTTTTAAAACAAGGACAGGATGATTAAAAGGACAATAAATACAGCACTGATCATTTCTGCTATTAACTGCCATTAATCAAATTGCACAAAACTTGTGACAATGGTGACTGGTGTTGTTCGAGATAAGTCCAGCAGTCAGTTGAGCATGCAGTGGACAGCGTGAGGTCGTACCTGGATCTTGCAGTTAACGAACAGCTCTTCCACAGTCTTTCTGTCTCTCTCATGCAGGCCTGCGTGATGCATGCCGATCCCAAAGGCCAGCGTCAGCTTCAGGTTGGAATCCCTTACTGTGGCGATGATATCCTCTATCTGCAGACAAACCACAGCACAGACAAAGGTAGATCAGAAACATCCATGCGAATCCAGTTACAAACTGATGGAGAAGTATCATATACAATGACCCAATGACTCAAGAGGCAATGAAGCCAATGCAAAAGAGCCAAAAGCTGCAGTTCCTCTATTGTCCACTTAAGGCTAGCTCCAAAAGTGAGTCAGACCCCTATAGACCTCTATGTTAAAATGCTTAATTTAACAACAGAAATAAACATGTTCACAGCCTGGTACAAAAAAAAAAAAGGTTTTTGTTTCTATAGCTAATTTCCCAATTCATGGGGGTGATTTTTCATATAAGTTTCATATAACACATTTAAATGTTATAAGGCTTAGAAAATAATTATGAGTGTGAGCGCTAAAAGTGACAGGTGGGCACTGTCCATTCAAAAGTTGCTGCCAAGTCAACAACATTGGTAAGGCAGTTCATGAAAGTTATCTGTAACATTTTGGTCAACTAAAAAAAGTCTTGTTCAGCGTTTGATTGTCCAAAAATACCTTCTAAGGAGTCGGATGTTCAGTTTTTCGGATAAGGACATTGTGTTTGAAAGGTTTAGGCCCGTCGTTTTATTGCTATCAGAAATTAGCAGTGGCATCATCACAGTTAACCATAGCTGTAAATGCACAATGCTAACTGAGCTAGAAGCTAGCTTTAGCTCAACCAATTGAATTATGTTCACTTTTGGCTCAAAATGCCAAACTCAAGGCTTTAAAACTGGAGACAACAAAGTTATCTATATATTTCATGTTGTGATCTGACACCTTTAGACAGACTGTAGATGTAGAATATAAAGAATCAGGGACGCCTCCACAGTCACAGTTATTCAGACATGTGGCTCATGTGCATGTCTCTCATCTGGTTCCAGTAGGATTGGGGCATCCTGTCCTGTATTGTACAGATCTAATGTCTTCCAGCCAACACAAACAGTTTGTGGCTTGAAGGGAAAAAAGTGTGACCTGTGCTTTGCCAGAGTAAACAAAGCCAGAGCCAGAGGAGCAGAGCGGCACGAGTAAACAGAGACGGACACAACAGTTGGCTTCTGTCCTCATATTTGTGTTCTTTGTAGTTTGAAAAACAAAAAAAATGAAAATAAAGACTGAAAAAACAAACAATTAATTAAAGGACATTTTCTGTAAAAAATACCCTTTGGACAAGTCAAACAAAAAATAAAAATGCATCTGATAATATCAATTATTATCAGACTGTACCACAGACACTAAAATGATCAATAACATGTATTAAATCTAATTCAGTTTTATTTTATTTAAAAAATATATGGTCATTCAGCTTAGCGTATCTCAAAAAGAGCATCCATGTTAACCCTTTGAAACTTAAACTGTTTTGATTTCTTTCAAAAATAAGGGAGGAAGGAAACAAGCTACTTAACAAGACATGGTCCAAACATTGGGCAAAAAATCAGTTAAAAGTCACAAAGAAATTATATAAAAATAAGGAGGAAAACAAACAAACAAAAAACAAACAAGAAAATGACCTAGAAACTTGCTAAAAATAAATAATTTTTCCCTTTTTAATTTTTTCACCCAATAATTCTCCCATCTTTATTAAAACAAACTTTTAGGTACATTTTGTTGCTATTTGTGGGACATTGCTTGCCAAGTTGGTCATTGCCTTTTTTTTAAGCCATGTTTTCAAAAGAAATCAAACCAATTTCCTCAGTTTTCAAAGGGTCAAATAGCTTGTAAAAGACATGTTTTTTCCTAATGAATATAAGATATGATATAGGACTGCAACACAAAAAAACTGATGTCAACCCAGGTTTCAGAGGGGTGACAAAAAAGATTCTCATTGGAACCAACTATTCAACTGGACTACGATGCATCTGTCAAACATTCCAGCTGATCAAAAGAAAACAGTATTACAGTATGAGGTGATAAGTTGGAAAGTGACAGGAGAGAGTGAGAACGCAGCCCTGAGAGAGGAGAGCCGGGGGTTTGTGGCGGCAGCAGAGGAAGAAAGAGCTGTCAGGTCGGAGAGGGGGATTTGGGGCAGTGGGTGACCCCCGGTGAGAGTTAAGCAGTTATCGCCAGAGGCCTGTCAGTCAAACAGCAGGGAGCTGAGCTGCTACACGGGCCAGCGCAGAGAAGCAGCAGGCGGCAGCATATGTCAGCGGAACACACACAGAGGCTGGGGACGCGCGCGCACACACACACACACACACACACACACACACACACACACAGAGAACCTGGGCCGATGTTACAAGACGGCACATATTTGCACTGAGACGGTTTATCTGCAGGGTGCGGGAAAGCAAATTCAGGAGGCTGTAACGGCTCCATATGTATCATTTTAAAACCTGAACATACCACAGCTGAATGAAGAATACTCCTCCATTTATACTTAGTGTAAACAGAGAAGGTGATGATTGAAATGATTGTCAGGAAGGGATTTTTCCACAAACTTTTTGCTATTTCTGCCAAATTATAGCAAAGATTAGGCATCATTTCCTCCAGAAGATCACTCCCACTACCTGTATGGAGCTATCAAACAATGGATCTTTGTGCCACACAGCAAAACACCAGATTTACAACCACATGGCACACGATAAAAATCAGTAGGCAGCTTTCCATTAACCCCCAAACTGCTCAAACTGAAACTGCAAATATAAAATACGTCTACTGGAAACTAAACGGAATCTAAATTGAGAAAAAAACTCCAATTTATCATTAACATTTTTGTGCTCGCATGAGGTGGTATTTAAGGCGATTAAAAAAAAAACATATTACGCAAAACAGTGATGGAAACACTTTTTTGGCTTTCCTAGGTCACATGATGCTATGACTATGTGCTTGTCAGTAGGAACTGGCTCCCTCATGATGCAGCAGAAGCTACAAGAGCTGTTATTGCATCACCAAACTCTTCAAATGTTGCTCTCATGTATAAGGGGCTCGCCTTTCCATTATCACTCATATAACACAAGGACAACAATAACAACAATGGCGGACTACTGTTTTTAAAGATTGTTTTGGTAAGACTGTTCTTGTCTAAACGTGGCCTGAGTGTTGCCAGCTGCTGCCAGTACGTGTACTCGTTTACAATAACTGGCACCCTGTCACTCCGCCAGTCTAAGATTGTGTATGTGTGAACAGGGAGTTTAGGTGCTGCTGCTAACTGAGCAAATACAACAACATGGCGCATAAATAAACATTTATGTAGACTTTACTATACAGTGAAGAAGTAGCTGTTTGAAATGGTGCTTCATCACTAATGACTGTGTGTCTGACAGAGATGAGGCTATAAATCCTGCTTGAGTTTTTGATAAATAAACAACTTTGCAAAACCAAGTGATTGTAAAACCATTTGAAAGTTCTCTCTCTCGCTCTCCCTCTCTATGTAGCACTGTTCCACATGCACGTCGAGGTAATTACAGGCCTGGATATCCGAGTGTTGTAATAATATTAGCATACTTTTCAAATGTGAACCCAGAGGAGTCATTTGCTCCCATCTTGAACTGATCCTAAGGTATGCACAGACAATATAATGGAGGATGACACAGGCTTTTCCGGCACAACTAGGGTTGAATTCCATCTGTAATTACACTTAAACCAGCACTTACACAGAAAAATGGAGCATCAGCACAATTCAGCAGGAGGAGGAGGGAGAGCAAAAGAAAAGGGCATCCATGGAAATACATATTACAAGTGAAGGAAATGCAGAACAATAACAGACTCATCTGCTAATATTTGCACCCAGTTTGTCAGTTCTCTGGCTACAGCAAAGCCCCCAAGTCTGATGTTGTTTACAGCAGAGCTTAACCCTTTGAAACTGAGGCAAAATCGCTTGATTTCCTTCAAAAGCATAGGGGGGCGACAAACACACAAACAAAAGGGAAAGTAAAAACAAAAAACAAAAAGAAGTGACCTGAAAAATTAAAATAATTCTGAAAATATAATACAAATATAACATAATACTTAGATGTAATTATGGGCTATTATTTGCTTAAATCACCAAACTCACCTGGCTTATACTTGGGACAGGCGTCTATATGGGACGCACTTTAATTCCTTTGATGCAAAGCTTGCTCAGCAAAGATGATAAACAGTCTAACTACTTAGGAAACATTTTAAGACCTTTTGTGTAGCATTTCTATATTGACATAAGTTTAAACATATATACATACAGTATATATACATATACAAGCATCAAACTAAGGTTTTCTCCAGCAGGTAGCTGGCAACACGGTTTTATACATCTAAAGAACTTCTATAAAAATGAACTGCATGGCAACCAGGCCGAGCCTCTAATTGAGTCAGAACTTTATTTGTCAAAATGTGTCACCATACCTGGCCAGTAAAAAGGACTGGCTGTTTAATTGGGACTAGTGTTTTATTTAAAGTTTTACGTTATGTTTATTACAAATATCGTTTTATAGACTTTTTCCTCTGATGTTTATATATTTGTCTTAATCTGCTAATATTGTGCAATATGTGGGACATTTAATGCCAAGTTGCTCATTGCCTTTTTTCTACCATGTTTTTGAAAGAAGTCAAACTGCATTATAAAAGGTGTCTGAACGCAGCACAATAAAACTGATGTCGACCTGGGTTTCAAAGAGTTAATACCCGCCTACATGAGCTAAATGTGGAATGTCGAGCGCTCACTGCTGACCCTCTGGATACTTCTGATTCATCACCTTTCAACTCTAATGTCTTCTGCTTTACTTGAGTAACTACACTGAGTGCGTGTTGTGTTCTGGGTGACCTGCTGTCCACGCTGTGCCTGAACGCAGCGTGCAGAGGCAGACAGACTGAATGTGCCGCTCTGCTACCATGCTGCTTGCTCTCTGCCTCCTGTGTGCACACAGTGTGGTCGTACCTCTCTCTCATCCTGGTGCAGCCACTGTTTGGGGTTGTCCTCTGTGGCCAGGTAGGCAATGAGGTCCAGGGCGGTCAGCCGGGTTTGCCGTCGGGACGAGACAAAAATCAGCACCGGCTTGGCTGGAGAGTGGCTGCGTATCGCTGTGGAGATCATTTCAAATTATCAACAAGTTTCATATTCTGCTGGCTTTGTTCATAGACATGTAAACATATTTATGTGGAAACATGATCTGAACTTCCCATTCTCCGGTCTCCACTGATCAGGGTTCACACACATTTTCACGGACAAAATTTCAAAACTTTTCCATGACTTATCAAGGACCCAAAAACAAAATTATTGACCACTTGCAATGTGTGACATGCTTACTTTGCTCTAAAATGCTCATTTTTACATGAAAAACAATAATCACACACACATACACACACACACACACACACAAAATACAAGTGTTTTTCAAAACTTTCAATGATTTTAGTAACTTCATGACTTTTCCAGGCCTGGAAAATGTGATTGTAAAATTTCTACAATTATTGACTATTTCAGGTTTTTCATGACCATGGGAACCCTGACCGCGCTGCACTGTGACCACCTGTGACCGGCGGGAGTTAACATTACCTTACAGCTGGTAACGCCATCCCACCACCAAGATGGCGTTGCTATGGAAACATGGTATCAACCTTGTGGTCTCCTCACAGGTTGCCATAATGAGTAAGTGGCTTCATTTTGAGCCACAGTGTTAACAATATTAACACTACAGGCCATGCTGACACTGCTAATGGTGCAAGAGCAGCACTACTAGTTATAGCTGCATCCATGTGACGTCAGAAGGTCAGTGTTTCTGAATTGGGAAGTCATTCTCCCAACTTTGTTGTATTCATGAGCTTTGAGGTGATGGGTTGCATTTTAATGCTAATCTATATATTCTTATATATTTTTAGATTTAATCTAGGTCACTCTACACGGAAAGCAGTTTACATTAATACCATATTACACTTTACATGTGATCTTGGGTTATAAAATAATGTTGTTATCAATGTTAGTATACTTGCCTGGCATGCTTTAAGTTTGCTTGCTTGCTACAGCTAATAGATGCATACATTAAAATGTGCATCTCCTAAAAGTAAATGATAGCAACTAGGAACAAGATAACGAAATATATAACTGGTTACCATCAATTGTTGACACTGTTGCCATGCTTTCTGCCATATGGTAAAAAGGATATTTCTGAGGAGCATGTAAAGTCAGCATGTCCCCCGCAAGAACCAGGAGGTGTGTAGCACACTAAAATAAAAGCAGCAAAATAAATCTATAGTCTGACATGCATAACCGTCGGTTAATTGTTGTCATCCCTGTGCAAGTGTTTCAAAGGGCCTTTTCTTTATAGGACGAGGTTGGTGCTGTATCTGTATATCATATATTTTTCTGTCTGTCAATAAATCCTGCAAAATGACTTAAACCAAAAACGTCTCTGAAATTTCCCAGATTGTGGTTCTCAGCCACAAACCCTCATTAGTTTCTTGTTTTTCCATTGTCAATGAAAGCTTAAAATAGATTATAATGTAGAATGGACTCAAATTCAGAAAAACAGAACTTTTAAGTTCAACACTGGATACATTTGGATTCCAGGTCTTGCTTCCCTTAATTTATCTGAAATACATGTGGAATTACTGTCTGTGTTATTATTACATTGAAAAAATAAAAACAAAATCTTAAGTAGCTCTCAGAAAGTTCATTTTTTTCTGCATAGCATTGTAATGTTGCACTGGTAACTTTATCTACAACCCACTGCATGAAAAGCCACCAACAAATCAAATAGTACATGTGTATAAATGTGTATAAATGTGTATAAAGCATGTGTAAATCATGTTTAGATGGGCAGCTGTACCTTGGAAGGTAGGCTTGTTCATGCTGGCCATGCGGGGGCAGTAGTGTTGTCCGGGGAAACCATGGATGTGAACTTCCAGTGGGACGGGGCGAACAGACGGACGGAAGTTAAACAAACCCACCTGTTACACAGAGCAGAGGGGAGGGGGAGGGGAGAGGAGAAAAAGAGAGGAGATTTAATGTGAGCAGCTGGCAACATGAAGCTCCATCTGGCAGTAATGTAAACTGTCTGTCACTGTCACTGAGGCCCCGAGCCTCAGGCCGCTGCTGGACTCTGCTGCTGCGCTCTTTAACCTTTGATGTGTCTGCGGCGATGATGATTTGTGTGATGAGGTGATACGCTGCAGAGTGTGAACACAAGTCGACTCGGAGCCTGTTACAGGATGTTGTATGCTGCAGTGTTTGGCGTGTATTGTGCTGAGGGCTGCTGCGAGTCTCCAGACATCTTAAAATCCTTGTTTACCTTTAGGGACTGTTTGGTGCATTTTAGCCACTTTTCATTCTTCATTTTTTGGTAATTTTGCAAAAAAATGCGCCATTGAAACCCATTTGAATGCAGTTTTTGATCCCACAGCCATCAATTTCTGGGTGTCACTCGGGGCTTTTGCCTTGGAATTTGTCATTTTTACTATTTTCTACCTGATGACATAATTTTATCACATTTGGCATATGGATAAAATACATGCTACTTCCAGTAGTTGCACAGTCACAGTCAATGTTGCTGCAAACCATTGATATAACCCAGGCTGTGAGAATAAAAAAAATCTATCTACTTTGCATGTAGTTTATTGAAATAATTCATTTTTTTTTCTTTATCTAAAAATATAGTTCCCTCGCTGGACGCGGGTCACTGGGCCCCTCCCCCGGAGCCAGGCCTGGGGTGGGGCTCGATGGCGAGCGTCCGGTGGCCGGGCCTTTATCCATGGTGCCCGGCCGGGCACAGCCCGAAGAGGTAACGTGGGACCTCCTTCCCGTGGGCTCACCACCCACTTCTGTGCTTGCATGATTGTCAATAACGAACACCATATTCAGGCTTAAGGGTGTCCATATGTGCTCTTGGCATCAGGACACCCTAGGCCACAGTTCGATGATCGACTTTGTAGTCATGTTGTTGGACTTGTAGCCACATGTCTTGGTCACTTGGGTGAAGAGAGGGGCGTAGCTGTCAACCGATCATCACCTGGTGGTGAGTTGGCGCCAATGGTGAGGGAGGACGCCGGTCAGACCTGGCAGACCCAAATGCATTGTGGGGGTCTGCTTGGAACGTCTGGCAGAGTCTCCTGTCAGAAGGAGCTTCAACTTCCACCTCAGGGGGAGCTTCGACCATGTCCTGGGGGAGGCGGGGGACATTGAGTCCAAATGAGCCATGTTAAATGCCTCCGTTGTTGAGGCAACCAATCGGTGCTGTGGCCGTAAGGTGGTCGGTGCCTGTTGGCGGTAACACCCGAACCCGTTGGTGGACAGCAGCGGTGAGGGATGCCGTATCCTATCCTATCAGGCCTTCTTGGCCTGTGGGACTCCGGAGGCAGCAGACAGGTACTGACAGGCTAAGTGGAGTGCAGCTACGGCAGTCGGTGGGAGGAGTTCGGTGAGACCATGGAGACTTCAAGACGGCTTTGAAGAGGTTCTGTACCACCATCCGGCATCTCAGGAGGGGTAAGCAGTGCTCTGTCAACACTGTGTATGGTGGGGATGGTGCGCTGCTGACCTCGACTTGGGACATTGTGGATCGGTGGAAGGAATACTTCGAAGACCTCCTCAATCCCACCAACACGCCCTCCGGTGAGGAAGCAGGCCTCGGGAGCGGGCTCTCCCATCTCTGGGGCTGAGGTTACTGAGGTGGTCAAAAAGCTCCTCAGTGGCAGGGCCCCGGGGGTGGATGAGATCTGCCCAGAGTTCCTTAAGGCCCTGGATGTTGTGGGGCTGTCGTGGTTGACAAGACTCTGAAACATTGCGTGGACATCAGGGACAGTGCCTCTGGACTGGCAGACCAGAGTGGTGGTCCCTCTTTTTAAGAAGGGGGACTGGAGGATGTGTTCCAACTATAGGGGGATCACACTCCTCAGCCTCCCTGGTAAGGTCTATTCAGGGGTACTGGAGAGGAGGGTCCGCCGAATAGTCGAACCTCGGATTCAGGAGGAGCAATGCGGTTTTCGTCCTGGTCGTGGAACTGTGGACCAGCTCTCGACCCTTGGCAGGATCCTTGAGGGTGCATGGGAGTTTGCCCAACCAGTCCACATGTGCTTTGTGGACTTGGAGAAGGCATTCGACCGTGTCCCTCATGGAGTGCTGTGGGGGGTTCTCCGGGAGTATGGGGTATCGGACCCCCTGACATGGGTCGTCCGTTCCCTGTACACTGGTGCCAGAGCTTGGTCCGCATTCCCGAGAGTAAGTCGGACATATTTCCAGTGAGGGTTGGACTTTGCCAGGGCTGCCCCTTTTCACCAATTTTGTTCATAACTTTTACGGACAGAATTTCTAGGCACAGCCAGGGTGTTGAAGGGGTCCGGTTTGGTGACCTCACGATTGGGTTGCTGCTTTTTGCAGATGATGTGGTCCTGCTGGCTTCATCAGGCGATGACCTTCAGCTCTCACTAAATCAGTTCACAGCCAAGTGTGAAGCAGACGGGATGAGAATCAGCACCTCCAAATCCAAGGCCATGGTTCTCGGCCGGACAAGGGTGGAGTGCCCTCTCCAGATCGGGGAAGAGATCCTGCCCCAAATGGAGGAGTTTAAGTACCTTGGGGTCTTGGACTCTGCACCGATCTTTCATGGTGAAGAGGGAGCTGAGCCGAAAGGCAAAGCTCTCGATATACCGGTCGAGCTTCGTTCCTACCCACACCTATGGTCATGAGCTTTGGGTAGTGACCGAAAGAACAAGAACAGAGGCCAAAATGAGCTTCCTCTGTAGGGTGGCTGGGCTCTCCCTTAGAGATAGGGTAAGAAGCTTGGTCATCTGAAAGGAGCTCGGAGTAGAGCCACTGCTCCTCTGCGTTGAGAAGAGCCAGATGAGGTGGCTCGGGCATCTAATTAGAATGCCTCCCAGACGCCTCCCTGGTGAGGTGTTCAGGGCACGTCCCACCGGTAGGAGACCCCTGGGAAGACCCAGGACATGCTGGAGAGACTATGTCTCTCAACTGGCCGAGGAACGCCTCAGGATCACCCGGTAAGAGCTGGACGAAGTGGCTGGGGAGAGGGAAGTCTGGGCTTCCCTGCTTAAGCTGCTGCCCCCGCAACCCGACCCCAGATAAGCAATAGAAAATAAATGAATGCATGAATGAATGAACTCAATTAAAGTAGTAAATCATATTAATGTATACTACTTTTATAACCTGATTTTGAAAAGTGCACTTTGTGTGCAGAAGGGTATGAGTGTGAGTATTTCACACGGCACAAAAAAAAAAAAATCAATGTTGCTGCTAATAATTTACATATTCAAGGCTGTGACAATCTAAAAGAACAATAAACTACTTAACATATGGTATATTGAAAATAATTGTTGTTTCCATCATCTAAAAAAATATGGCATCATGACAAAAACCTAGTATATTAAGGGTTTAAACTCTGAATGAATCGATGATTATACATTTATGATTAGGACTGATGTTATTTAAAAAATTAACTATTTGAAACTAGAAAATAATATTACTATATCATATTCTTTAAGCTTGATTTTGAAAAGCACATTTTGTGCACAGTGCGATACCAGTGTGTGTAATATTAAAGTGGGCCTGGAGGGTTAATGGAGTGGGCAGCACTTCAGACCAAACAGCAGCCAGTCTGTCAGATATATGGATGGCAGGCAGCCAATCCGCTCACTAAAACTGTCTGTGTACAGCTCTGGCAGCAGAGCAAAAGTCGAGCTCCAGTTTTATCAAATGTATCTGTGATGATGAATCCCTCCAGACATTCCTAGAATTTCATGATATAATGATCAAAATCAATGGCTAAAAAGAGGAACAAATAAAGATTAGAATGATAGCAGCCTTTTGGGAAGATTTCAAACACTTGATACTGTATCAGATATAAACTTTACAAATTAAATATACAATGCTCCCACACTGCAAGTTGATGGTGAGCATTTCACAAAAACTGACATCTGGTTGTGTAAACGTACTGTAATCTAAATGAATCCAAGACTGGGATGTGCAGCATGATTCTTCAAAAATCATGATAAGGACAGTAAAATATAAAATGCTTTTTGTTCACTCTACCTCATCTAAATGTGTCAAATGTCATCTGAGCACAAACAGACCTCTGAGGCTCAGCTCTGGTTAAGGGTGATATGTTTCTCAGGATGCTAGCGTGAGTGTGCTTAAAGATAAAGCATGTTCTCAGTTTTGGCTCGATTGATATTTATTCCTATCTTTTTTCATGATATTCTTCAGATAGCAGAGACTACAGATTAACTTGTATAAGGCGACCGAGCTGGTCTGCAAATTCAAGCAATAGGGAAAGATACGCTTGCAAGTTGAAGGCATAGCTAGCTAGCGAAAAGATGATGACAGTGACGGCGTACCGACTCCAGAACCAATGATGCTAGCGATGCTGGTAGTTTTTATAATGCTACAGTGTGAGGGGGAGGAGTTATGTAAGTGGGGCTCTTGTGCCTCATGGAGCCTCCCATTTATGCATGCCCAAAAACAACTTCAAATAGTTAAAAGTATGGAAAAAGTTTAGCGGTCTAACTGTAAAATTCAGTAATATGTAGAAATTAGTCTTTTTACATGTTTTCAACAATTAATTAGGGTGAATAAATTGGATTTTAAAAGTACCGAAGCCCTAAGTGGCCACACATTCATACATTTCTTCCTGTTTTCCCAAGATAAAGGGATAATTTTCTCAAGATTGCAAGATAATGAAACTGTGTTTTCCCCAGATAACTATTTATTTTAGATTAATTTGATATGTTATTGTATCAAATCTTATTGTAGTTTGGTGTCACACACACAGTACCTTATCGTATTGTATTTTACCTTATCTTATTGTATCATACTGAATCTTATGGTATCATCGCATCATATCATATACTGTATCATATCATACCTTATTGTCATATCTCAAAGTATTGTGCTTTATCGTACCTCATCTCATCTGTCACACAGAATAGTAAACTCACTCCAACTTGTCATACCATTGAGAGGCAAAGAAGATGTCACACTCACAAACTTACTTGGACAAACCACAAAAAAGGTAAGATTCATGCTTGATTTGAATTGTGTCTGAAGTTTTCAAACCGTTTGTTACCGTTTTACAACAGAGGAGTCTTATCAGTTAATGGAGCTCTGAAAAAGAGCAGCAGACAATCACTTTCCTGGGCTTTTCTATGGGAGGCTACTCCCTAACAGTGCTGACAAAATGGGAAAAAAATGTTTAAATTAATAATTGTGATGAAAATAATGCATCTTTAACCGATTTTGATAATCTATTTGGATGTGTTTGAAATGGTCAGACATTAAATGCTGAATAATGAAAGACTGTTAGTTCCAAGATACTGTTCAGAGCATAAATAAAGAGTGCTTTTGGAATCAGAGAGCAACTACTATCATATGCTACTAAGAATGAACAATGGAAAAGAATGTAACGATAATCTGGTTTGATGCATATTTTCACTTTGGCAAACAGACTGCTGCTACATGAGCCTCCATGGAGGTGTGTAAACTATCAGTGCTGGCCTTCAGTATAAAAACACATCAGTCAAATCATTTCAATAAGTCCTCTCTGCTTCGGGTTGACAGGACGGCTCATCCATCCGCCTCTCTGCAGTCATTCCTCATGATTACAACCAAAGCATGGCATCCAGACGCTGACTGCAGACGATTATTGAGATAAACTACAACATTAACTCCAGGCCAAAAGTATCTGTTTAGCTTAATTGCTATTATTATATACATTCAATCAGATATGAAGAGGCAGGCAACAAATGAACCGTAAAAATACAGAGTTAGACAAAGACTGTGGTTTCTGGCTGGCTTCACTGCAGCCGTGTTCTTGGTACACAAAGCTGATCTCGCTATTCCTCAAACAAGGCGGCTTATGAACACGATCCCTCCATCTAACCAGAGAACAAGCAGTCAGAGGGGAACAACAATACACTGACAAAGTAGTCTTAAGCCATATTCTGATGTTTCTGGCAGAAAACTCATACTGCTGCGTGTTTTGGTGCCATGATGCGTATCTGACCTGTCCGATTCCCAGCCAGTCAGCGAGGTCTCGAGCGTTGGCCAGAGCTGTGGACAGACCCACCACTCGGACACTTTTGGAGGTGTGAGATGAGATGAAGTTGGTCCTGGACACGATGACCTCCAACACTGGACCACGGTCCTCACCTGAAAAAAGATGCAGTGATACAGTCCAAACACAAGATAGAAACAGTAGTTGCATCTTAGTGCCTTCACATTAGTGTGAGTTTTCCAACATGGAAAATTTAGAAATGGAGATAATCTGAGGGTTCTTTCGAAAACAAATTTCTTTAAAAACAAATGTTCCTGAGTAGAACCAGGTAGAACCCCCTTGGAGCGTAAACTGCCTGTAGATGTGAGCTTAAATAGTTGTCTGTCCCGATGTGTCAGCCCTGTGATTGATTGGCGACCTGTCCAGGGTGAACCCTGCCTTTAGCCCAATGGACAATGCTGAATATTAAACCTCAGAGAAGACTGACGTATATCCTAGAAAATATAACCAGTTCATACAGACTCCTGGAGGTTTGTTGTGGCCTCTTACCCAGCAGATGGATCTCGTCAATGATGAGAATGGCTACTTTCTGAACGTAGCTTCTGTTCTGCCAGCTCCTGCTCACTCCGTCCCACTTCTCTGGTGTGGTGACGATGAGGTCAGCCTGTGCAATCGCTCTCATGTCTGGAGTCACGTCACCTGTCAGTTCCACCACTCTAAACACAGACAAGAACAAGGAAATACTTTAGCCAGTACATTTACAACTTACACAATGTTTTATTTATTTGTTTATTTTTATTTAGTTAAATCAAAAATTAAAATAATATTTGATTATATCATTAGCCAGGTTACCATACACAGCAAGACCTGGAAAACAAAACATTTCCCAAGATTTTTCTTTATTGAGATTCAGCAGGGATAAAATATGCCAGCTACCAGCTGAAAACCCCATCCAGAAAGCAATCAGCCTCTGTGTGCTGATGGTAATGTATCTGCTTCCACTTACTTCTTCCCCAGTTTTTCCTCTATCCTGATCTTCCAGTCCTCAATCCTCTCTCTGACCAGAGCTTTCAGGGGGGCGATATACACCACCTGAACACACAGACGCAAACGCACAGTCACTCACAAATAAAAGAAACAGTGCTTCTCATGTTGGAGCATCTCTTCAGGTGGCAGCTGCTCTCAGGCAACAATGAGTTAAATAACTGACTGTGTTCTAAACATAGAGCAGAGGCTGCCTTAATCTAACTTGTGTTTTTTTTTTAATTTTCTAGATAACACAGACAACAAAGTATATTGCTATCATGAGGTTAAAAAAATGTTCAAATATATTCCAAAAATCATAAAATGTGTTGATTTATCCTAAACTGTGTGCACAAGGCCAATTCCACAATAAAATGCAAAATGTATGAGACAATAACATTTTTTTAAATAAAAATAAAAAATAAAGTAAAAATTAAAAAAGCACTTAAAATGATAATAATTCTGTACAATAATTTTAAATATGTGATGATAATCAAAAATATAGTTTTTCTAGAGCTTCTTTAGCTTTTTAAAAATAATGTTTCAAATCCACTTATTAATGCAATTTGTGAAACATTTCTTACTAAGTTGCTCATTGCCTGTTTTTCCATGTTTTTAAAAAACATCACTACTCAGGGTTCAAAGGTTTAGAGGACATATAAAAATATCAAAATATATATTGTGTATCACGATATAGCCTTAAAATATCACAATATTATTTTAAAGCCATATCACACGGCCCTAGCAGAGCCTCACCATAACATATTGGTTTGCTTTGTTTTTCCGTTTCTTTCCCGACTGATACATGTTTAGACTTTTCCCACAGCAGTGTTTGATTTTCCTTTTTGTGGCAAAACACTGCTAATTTAGCTGTATGACACAAATTATTAGTGTTTCCAAACAGCAGTTAAACAACAGACTTTAAATGACTTTGTGAAACTCCATCAGAAACTTCAGTGTAAATGGATGAGATGCCAATTAGAAAAAGAATAATCAGCTGACAACAACCTTTGCAACATAAGTTACTAACAATATACAAGAGATCATCAGCAGTGCTCCCATGGAAACAACCTGTGGAACCCTATGAGGACGCAGTCTGTGTTTGCTTTGGAGTTCTTTCTACAGTTGCAGTGTCCTGATGATGCTCTTTTTAGTCTTTTTAAGTTTTGAACAGACTCACAGACAGTCTCCTCTGCTGTGGTTTCTTATGTAAATAAAACTTGGTACTTATCTTGACCAATAGAAAAGACAGCAGCAAGTCAATACTTTCCTGTGCAAAAACGAATTCAGCAGTGACACAGACAGAGCCAACGGTTCAAACCTTAGAGGACGGGTACTTGCTGAAGACCCTGAACATCGCCATCTCTGCTGCGATGGTTTTTCCAGAGCCCGTTGGCGCCCCCAGCAGGACATTAGTGTCGGTGTGATACAGAGTGTGGAAGATCTGAGTCTGGATGGGGTTGAAGTGAGTGAACTTGTAGAGGCTCTCAAACTCCCGGTTCCCCAGAGCTGTCACCGGCAACGGCTGCAGGTCCAGCAACTCTGAGAGGACAAAAGTAATGGGACAAGATTAAACTGGATTCTTTTCTTCTTATTCTGGCAGCAAGGTGTAGGGCACATCGTAAATGTATAAATACAGTAACATACAGTAAGTAAATGTTTAAAAAAAGTTTAAATAATGGTCATCCCAAACATTTATTAACCTTTAGGGACTGTTTGGAGCATTTTAATGTGTTTTTCATCTTAAGTTTTTGGTAATTTTGGCTGTGTTCATGCATTTGGCATAATTTTTAGCAAGATTGTGTTCTTTTGTTTAATCTGTGAATTTCCAGCTCAGCTCCTACAATAAGTCTAAAATACACTATGGGCACAAAATTGTTAAAGTGAGAGTGTGAAGTGCAAAAAATGCTCCACTGAAACCCATTCAAATTAACATTTTTGATCCAACAGCCATCAAAACATAAAAACATGAATTGTATTATTCCTGGGTGTCATTCTGGGCTTTTCCTTGGAATTTGTCATTTTTACCATTTTGTATGTGATGTTTTTTTTTTAAATTTTTTTACCATATTTGGCATATGGAGAAAATACATGCTATTTCCACTATTTGCACTGTCACAAACCATGTCGCTACTTAACATATCCCAGGCTGTCATCATTAAAAAAAAGATGTACTTTGCATCACTTTGTATATTAAATAATTTTGTGTGTGTGTATGTTTTCATCTAAAACATAGTGGCTGACATTTAAAGGGTTAAAATCCTGAAAAATAATTAATATTTGATATTTATGATTACAAAAATAATATTCTCTGCCTGAACCTGAATGGGCCTACCCAGGTTCGCCAGATTTGGGTCTCGGCCAGGCTGTAATTTCTCACTGTTCCCTGGGACATGAATCGTTTCAGGCTCTTGCCAAATCAACATATTTTTTAAAAAAATTTTTTATGAAGCTGATGTGAACAGTCTCAAGTGTATGTGGCAGTTTGAGGGAAAAAGAGAGAAAGAGGGTGAAGGGAGAGCAAAAGTGATGGAAAATGGAGATGGGGGAGAGAGAGCGCAGGCAAGAGAGAAACAGAAAACCAGAGAGAAAGGAAGGAGGGCTGCAAGGCAGTTTGTGCTTCTCTCTCCTCAGCAGTGTTAGTGATGTAAATGACATGCAGCAGAGAGTGGTGATTATTATCTACACGCTGCATCGCCGTTGCTGTGTGTACTACATGTACCGAGGGACGTTTTCTACTTTGCCGAACCTGTCATGCAGGGGATGACAGACTAAGAGAAGAAGGAGAAGTGGTGCGTGGAAACACTCCAGCCCTTACCTTGTAATACATGTTTTAAAATTAAAAAAAAAAAGTTTTTTATAATATAGAAAATGTCAGCACAAATTCAGTACAAATTCATGTTTTTAATCAGACTCGAGCCCAAAACTGCTACTGTGTCGGGCTCTGGTTGGGCTTGGACAGAAAAGGTGCAGGCTCATACAGGTTCTGGCCTGATTTTTTGGGCCCAATCTAAGCCCTGGTTCCTGGGGGCTTGGCTTGTTACCATTGATATCAGGATGGTGTTAGCGCTATTAGCACTGTAAGCACTATTCGCTCTGATAGCACCATTATCTGCTAGCCGCCTGCTCAGCTACCTCCATGTTATAACTAGGCGGGTTTCCATTAACCCTCAAAATGCGCAAATTGAAACAGCAAATGCAAAATAGGCCTAATGGAAACATGTCAGTTTTGAAAAAAACAAAAAACATTTTTTTTAAGCTTGCATGAGGGGGTATTACAGGTGATTCGAAAAAGCCATATTTGGCAAAACTGCAATGGAAACTCTTTTTTGGCTTTTATAGGTCATATAATGTGCAACACCAGGTAGTGGCAATACCACTTTATCAGTGCCAATCGCCGTTAAACCCAAAGAAGAGGAAGAAGAAGAAGTACAACAAAGTCGCATGACATTCTACAAAACATGATGCAGTATGTGTGGATGGAGGAAGGTACTGAGATCTTCTTAACTCTTATACGAGACAAAGAAATTATGGCGATATTAGATTGGCTTTATCGAGTGGCTGTAATAGAAATAAACCTGCTAATGTTTTGGACATCCATCGTCATGCTTGATGGAATGTTACTGCAAGAGAAAAGTCGCGTAACATCGCAGGGAAAGTCGCATCATATCAATCAGTGGAAATGCAGTCATCTCGCAATTGTTTCATCAACATTTAGAAAATATTGCTTAAGTTTTGCACAAATCTCTAATGAAAACCCACTGACTGTGTAGACAACATGAATCAGATTCAGTCATAGATACATGTCACAGAGCTCCTTAAAGCACTAACCACCACAACATACCATAAATGACAAAGATGAGTGTATAAACAACTACTGAGAAAATGTGTTGAACAACGTCCAGGAAATACACTGACTACAGCATAGCAGCTGAAATTAAACTAATTAGTGTCTGAGAAAATGTTGCATGATTACTCATTTATCACTTTCATGCAATTAAAGTGTGATGCTGAATATAAAGACATGATAATGGCACACATTTGTTCAGGTGTCAACCAGTGCTTATGTAACAAAGAAAAGAAGCTTTAGAAGAAAATTCTTGAACCTCCTTCAGCTCCCTGAACTTCAATACGGAGAACTTTTTTTTATCAAAGTGA
The DNA here is from genome assembly GCF_008729295.1 of Plectropomus leopardus. Classification (NCBI taxonomy): domain Eukaryota; kingdom Metazoa; phylum Chordata; class Actinopteri; order Perciformes; family Serranidae; genus Plectropomus; species Plectropomus leopardus. The sequence continues at coordinate 3,008,650 of NC_056469.1, read as the reverse complement.
AAACTAGTAAAACACAGAGCAGCACTGGCATTCATGGAGTCATATTTCTCTTCACTTGATTAATGTGAGTCCTTTTGCGTTCTCTAACTCCTCAGAAAGAACATCTGCATCTTTCGTTGCTAAATGCTCCACTATGTTCACCAGCTGGTGTCTAACTTGCAGAGGCAGTGGATTTATCAGAGTCTCACTGAAAACAGCTTCCTGCTGAGCTAAAAGTCAGGGTTGGGTGATAATACTGCACTCATGTCTAATGAGATGGATGGTAGAGATGATTTTCTTGTAAATGGTATGCAAGAAGTCATTGGACAACATCAGACAACAGCTGCATGGCTGCAGAGCTGTTCCTGTGAAGGCTAAAAACACTGTATTAAAAGTGTTCTACCAGGCATTAAATGTGTCTTTCATATTTAATGACAGCCAAGATGACGTTTGCACGTTTGTACGTTTGTTTGGTTTTCATGCACTGTTGTTTTCAATATAGACTGCATTAAATTATGGACATGGCCATTGACATCACCTATTGGCCTGAGTGGCTGTTCAAAGAACTGCACTTTTTGGCATTTTAGCTTTGGCTCCAGTTTTCAACCCTGAAGGTTGAGAGGTTGTCACTTGGTATTAACCCTTTGAAACCTGAGCAAATTGATTTCTTTCAAATCATTGGAAGAAGGCAATAAGTAGCAAAAAAGGAAATGATCCAAAAATGTACAAGAAATAAGTAATAAGTAGAAGAAAAACAACAAAAACAAGAAAAAAAAACCCCAAGAAACAAAAAACAAACAACCAATAAGCATTAATAAACAAAATGAAACATTGCCTAAAATGTGCTTAAAATCGCAATATATTTTTGTAGCATAACTTTAAAAATTGAATTATGATAATTTTAAACATACTGTTCCTCTAGATTTTTTTTTTCCCTATACAATTTTCCTTTGCTTTTTAAAATTTACTTACTTGGTGTACCTTATACAGCAAAACACAATTTAATTTTCTGTTTTTAACATTAAAATGGGAAAGATATTTAAAAAAACAGAGGCAGAAGTATATGTTGTAAAATTATTAATATGGGCAACAGTGACACTAATAATGTTTTTTTTTAAAAAATGAAACAATCAAACAAAACTAAAACTAAAACTAAACTAATTAAACAAAAAACCAACAAACAAGTAAACAAAAAACAAAAATAATTTGACTGCAGGTGTGGCTGATACATGTACTTCTAAAGAAACGAAACAGCAGAATCACAAATAAACTATGAACAGTCAACACTTGAGTAGTTCACCGTAAACTTCAGGGAGGTGAAGTTATAATAATATCTTCATAGATTAGGTGAAGTCCAAATGTGGATAAATGACCAGCTTTAAAACTTATCCTGTTCAGGTCTTACAATAAATGCAAGTCATAAATATCACATGAATATCATGAATAACATCAATCCAGTCCTCAGCTTGGTACCCTAGCTTTAAAAAAAAAAAAAAATCTATATCTACTAATTTCTAGCAATTTGTAGAACATTTCTTACCAAGTTGCTCATTGCCTTTCCCCTATGTTTTTGAAAGAAATACCAATTTGCTCAGTGCTCACAGGTCAAAATACTGTTAAAGTGATGTGGCTCCAGGATTTAAAGGGTTACAAGTCGGGTATATCTGAGTTTTCACAAACAGCTGAGTTTCCTGGTTATTTATGCTGACACGATTTTACAAGGCAGAAAGTGGTAATTACAGTAACTCAGCTGTTACATGAATGATGCATAATGCTCTGACTTAATCAGCAGGAACATCTCCTTTTATTTTATATAGTTATTGAAACCGCTGTTTATATGAAGGCATTCATTAGTGCTGATTTTTCTTTATTTCCTCTATCAACACCCACAGAAATGCAGTAGAACAATGGAACCTTCCTATTTACTGTGCAGTCAAACTGCCTGGATGAGCCTATTCTAAATGTCTGGGCTCTAATGTTAACAACAACCCACTGTTTATATCTGATGCATTCATTGTGATGAACTTGCCAAAGCATTATATGTTCTGATCTGATCCACATTCTTGATTTGTCTTTGTAAAAGATTCCTCAGATTTATTTTGTTACATATGTGTAATAGAAGATGACAAACAGAGACTTTTATATAAGAGACCCTTTTATTAATGAAAGACCGGAGCCGCTGGTTAAACAGTGTCCTTCCGCCAGCCTGTGATATGATCTGCTCTGTGCTGTGGGGTTTTTGTGTGCGTTCTTACTGAGGGGGAAATGTGGTCAGAACTAATACGCTGGTTCCTTTCTTACAGTCTGGAGGAGTGAATGAGCGGAGTGAGGGAGGATTAGATGCTTTTGTTCTCCGGTCTACATAGGGTTTTGATGTCTCCGTGCAGCTCCAGAACAGCTGAGCCATGTTGTGGTGGTGAGCCGCTGTTTTAAGCTGACTGAAAGCTAGAGTTGGTGTTTTTAGACAAAGTATCCTTTTGCTTATGTTAGTATTAGATTTTAGTAAAAGCTCAGGTTTCTTTCACTGTAGAAAAGATGCCCCCTCCATCATTCTATGGAGAGCATACTAGATGTATGTGCTTGTTTAGTTCAACAATTTATGGCTTATTTAGGAAAAAAACAAAAATTACTGCATTGCGGTTGTACGCCTCCCCAAATAAGTCAAGTTGCACTTACTGTTAACCTCAATGTCTGTGAAAACATGCATGCGTCACACTAGGTTTGGGCGGTTTCAACACCGTCATAAATACAGGCACTCCTCTTTCTATATAACTCATTGTATATAGTGCACAGCGCGCACCACCAGAGCTCAGTCTCTGGTCTCTGCTGGTGGAACAGGCAGCTGAGCTGAGAGCGACACGTTGTGGTGGAGGGAGAAGTAACAGGACTGTAAACAGCCAGTGGCCAGCAGACAGAGAGAGACCGTAGGGGACAACAGCATGTTTTTTTACAACTAACTTTGTTCATAAAGGATTTATTTCGACCTAACTGGAGCTGGTGATTGTTAGAGCAGTGGACTTACCAACTAGATTACTAGCATACCAAGATGATTTGGGTGACTTTTATTTGTCTAAGTCTGAAAGAAGTGTGTTTTATGATGTGTTAACGGGCAAATTAAGCCTCATCAGACTTCTGTGACTGATGGAAAGTTAAATTCAAAAGGTTTACAGTTGTCTTTCTCTGTTTAATACAGACAATGGCTATGAGAATATCACTTTTATTAACATTTTGTGTTTCTATAGTGATTTTTAAGATGGACAGCCAAGATCTGTGTCTCCAATTCAGTATCCGTTCTTCCCTTCTGTTCTTGAGTTATGTCTTCAAATAATAGTTAGAAAAGTGTTTATGCAGAATATTATGATGTCACAGCGAAGTTGACTTTTTGACCTTTTCGATATGAAATGTCATCACATCATGATTTTATGCTATTAGACATTTGTGTGAAATTGTGCTGCAATTAGCTTATAGATTCTTGAGTTATGGCCCAAAATCCATTTCATTCTTGAGTCCAAGTGGACAAAAAAATCCTTTAAGGGTGTTCTTGGGATACCACATTAACAAGACTGACACACATGAGGTCACATACACCTTGACCTTAGACCAATGACAAGCAAAATCTTCTTGGTTCATCGATGAGTCCAAATGGACGTTTGTGCCAAGTTATGGCTGTACAACCCACCTCATCTATCGCCAGCGTGGAGGCATAAAAACTTGTTAGTGGGTCTGTAAATGACCTCAGTCCTACTTTGCCATTTTTGGTATTGAAATGTCTTATTAATTATAGGACAGTATGTACACAAAAACCAATTTATTAGCAGTAAGCTACAGTAATATCTGCCAATATATCTGTCACCTGCTGCAAAAGTCAATACAAACAAATGTTTTCAGCTCAGTGCGATTGAGGTGGACCAAACAGCTCTATTGTAAATAAATGGAAAACAGAGAGAATTGAAAGACTTGACTTAGTGGTACTGGTACTATACTGTACTTGAGTATTTACATTTCTTTGCTTTATGTCTACTCCATTACATTTTTTAGAGAGAAGTACTGCAATTTTTACTACATCATATTTACCTGACAGCTTTCTCTCTCTTTTCTACAGGGAACGGGAGGTGACATTAATATGGTCTTATTTTTAAAAATGCATGTGTGCTTTCTATTTCCTGCACCCGTTTTATAAACTGCACGTCCGTTTTAGTAACTTTGACATGCGTCTTTTTTTAGAAAGCGTGCGTGAGTAACTCGCATGCGCATTTTGTTTATGTAAAGATGCATGTGCAAGTTACTAAAACCCACCTGCAAACTATAAAACAGGATTGCGAGATAGAAATAAAATGTGTATGCTAATTACTAAATCGTCCACCTGTTTCACAAAATGCATGTGCAAATTATAAAAATGCGTGTGCAACTTCATACCTTTTTTAACAAAAAAGATTATTTTTTTGGCATTTTTGCCTTTATTAGACAGGACAGAAGATTAGTTGCATGAAAGGGGGAGAGAGAGGGGATGACATGCAGCAAAGGGCCGCGAGCCGGAATCAAACCCGCGGCCGATGCGGCAAGGACATTGCCTTCATTTATGGGGCACCTGCTTTATCCACAAGACAAACTGAAATCCCTGAAATCACTGTGCCTGGGCTTTTACTTATAATTGAGCATTTACGCATTGCGATATACTGCTATGTATACCTAAAGAAACGACGGTCTGAGTTCTTCTTCCACCACTGACTGGATTCAAGTGGGCAGTATTCTGTCTGGCTCTTAACAAGGAACTGAAGCAACTGGAATCTAACAGCTGGAAATATTCAAGAGTCCAATAGTCCACCAACTGTTGCTGGACTGTAACAGACTAAGAGACTAAGCATCACTATTTTAAATTCAGGCCAAGTTAAGTCAACTCCTTCTTGTCACATCATAAATGTATGTGTGTGTGTGCGCGTGTGTGTGTGTGTGTGTGTGTGTGTTTACCAGTGTGTGGAGGGTGTCTCTCAGGTAGGATGAGGTTCTGGAAGTTAATGATGCAGACAGCCTCGGCTCCGAGCCAGCGGTCAGACACCGCCTTGATATAGTACTGAGAGGGCAACGGCTCGAAGATGGGGATGGTGAACACGATGTGCTGAGGCTCTCCTGTTACCACCTGGAGAGAAAAACACACACACATTAACATAATTGACACACATCAGTGGTGACATAGTCTTTGAGGAACACTGTTCTAATGTTACCCAGGTCCAATAATAATAATAATAATAATGATAATTAAAAACCTGTTTCTTCTGCAGGAGGAAGTACTCAGAGTGGTAGATGTGATCATTGATGGGATCCTCCACCCACAGCCACCAGGGCTCACCCACTGACCCGTGCACCTGCATCATTGAGGGGAAAAAATATTAGACCTATTCTTTTTAACAGGAAGTCACAATGGGGGTAAAATGAACAAACTGAATAAAACCCATTAAAATACACAAACTCCACGCAGATTTTGGCTTTAAAATGAAATATCTGAATTGCAAACATTGTAATATCTGCCGAAATCAAAAGCATAGATATATAAATATATATACAGGTATATAAACACAAAGTGAACATGTACAGGACATTGAGCCTGAGTTGAAGTATTTTTCTTATTTTGCACAATGAATGAATATTACACTGAAAGCATTGTATTTCATGTCTCCATCTGCTGATTGGTAATCATGATAGAATATGCAGAATATGATGTAAATTCCACTACAGAAGAGGCTTGATGGTCACTAAAATTAGGTGGGGAAATAAGTGAATTTGGGTATCAGCTAAATGACTTGTTATGTACAATAATTTCAGATATCGTCAAAAAAAATCCCAATATTGTGCCTTCCTGGTGTACAGTATGTTTACTGAAAGCAACATAAGAGCGGAGTCAGTATCCTTGTATGTGCATGCAATAAAGCTGCTACTGATTCTGAAATATCAGTCTTAACAATCCATTGCCAGTTTCTTTGAAATAAATATCTTATATTATTCTTATAAAAGAACAATAAACAATAGTCTGCTGGTAATGGCAGTATTCATCATAATGTGTCAGTGTGGTGTTTCCTGGGTGCCATCAGGAAGGAGGCTCATGTGTCGGTACATGTGTCGTGGCTCTGCAGCCGGATCAGGGCTAAGCCAGCCGGTCTTCCATTACCACTCTCCCATGATTGGAGCATGCATCGCTAATCGGACATAAACATTCATCTTCATATTCAGCCTCGCTACAATGAGCTTCCTATTCCACTCAGATTCCACGACAAACTCCGGACTAAGCTTCCCATGATCCCCTCTGGCCCGTCTGCCCACTGAGGTGGGACATGCTGGCGAGGCCCGGAGGCATTCGGGCTCTCAAGGACAGATGGAGATTCCATGGCTGTAAGAATAACAAGGTAGGAGGAGCAGCTCTTTTTTGCTCCACTGAGAAAATGCAACTATGACTACACTGACTGTCAGGAAGTAGTATGGTGGGTGGGTGTGTGTGTGTGTGTGTGTGTGTGTGTGTGTGTGTGTGTGTGTGTGTGTGTGTGTGTGTTTGTGTGCTGCTGCTGCTCAAGAGACAGAAGGATGAGAATAATGCTGAATTTAAAGATCCAACCTTCCCTGGACAGACAGACTTGCAGTTCTACAGAGAGGTTTCAGGGTAAAAGTCGAACCATTTACTGAAAATATATTTTGTATCCATTTCTCACACACTGCAGGCTTGAGAAGTTTGTAGCTTGTTCCATCATGAAGAATAGCAGCTCTAGTCAGCCTGGATTCACAGCATAACTCACCGCTGCACTGTAGATCTGTATGTAAATTGCGTTTGAGCTTTAGAGGCCACAATGCAACAGTAGGCTTGTCTCCATTAACCCTTAAATTGCACAAATTGCAATTGCGAATATAAAATACGCCTGATGGAAAAAACTCCTGTTTATCGCAAAAAAGTTTCTACACTCAGATGAGGTGGTATTTCAGGCGATTTGAAAAACTTCAATGGAAACACTTTTTAGCTTTTATAGATCATATGATGTTCAACACCGAGTGACAGTAATGCAACTGTATGGACTCCAAACGCCATTAAAGTCAAATAATCATAATAAGGAGCAGTCACATCACTTTCTACAAAATATGGAGAAAGAGACTGAGATCCTCTTAACTCTTGTGCGAGACAAAGAAATTACAGCATAAAAGACTGACTTTATCAAGCGGCTGTAATATACATAAACCTGCTGATGTTTAGGACATCCATTGCCATGGTAATATCACTAGAGAAATAACATAATATTACTCAATGACAACGCAGTTATCTTGCAATTGTGTTTCATCGAAATTTAAAAAATATCGCTTAAGTTTGTGCTAATCTGTAATGGAAAACCAATAAGTGAAGTAGTATTTATCTACAGAGCTCCTACAGCTTAAAGTCTCTAGCAACATGGTATGAAATAGTAAGAAGATGAGATCAAAGAGCTCCAGCAACACTTGTAGTTTAACGAAAAACTCAGGGTCATCCACGAGGCCACAAGCTTAAACTTGACTTTTTTCATTCTCCATGCACCTTGGATATTGGTGCATATATGATGCATAGTATGAATGCAAATATTTTATCAAAGGCGAGTGTCTTATTAATCTTCAAAAATCTGAGTGAAAATAAATGTTCCCAGCTATTAGAAAAGTGAGTTGAAAGCAGCTCATTTTGAGGAAAACAGCATTTCTCCAGACTTTGTTGGCGTCGCAGATCATGTTTTGATTGACACCTCCTTGGATCCCAACTTTGTCATCTGTCTCTCGTCTCCATGACGACAGCCATGGAGCAAAGCTGACTTGGAGTGGTACATCTCCCAGAGACGGTCCCAGAGTGCATTGCTCTGCATAACCGAACGGTACATTCCAACGCTCCAGTTTATGCCAGAGTGCTCCGGCTGATGTTTCTGAACGCACTCTATTGAAAGGAGCATTGAGGGATTTCAGTTTGTCTTGTTAAATTAATCTCAACTGAGAGCTGAACTTTGAATATTAGATTGTCTTCATCCATATTAGGTGATATGGATCGGGGATAACCACACCCAAATCAACCCAGCTTCAGGAAACTGGAAAAACTAAAATGACAATATTTCAAATTTGGATTGAGGTTAATGTCTGATCATTTTTTATGCTTTTTATGATGCATTTAAGACCCTAAATTATATATTAAGAAAGTTTTTGGTGATTTGAGTTTCCAGAGACTTTAAGGAAAATTAGATTTGACACTTTTAAGGAGACTTTTTCAGTCCTACTAGGAATTAAACTTCAAATCAATTATACAACTACCAAATTTGAAGAAAAAAGCATTATCAGACATAAATTACTCAGTGATAGGTATATTTTGCAGAAATATTTTGAATAAAAAGAAAATATTTGGGGAAAATACGTGTTTTTTTGTGTTTTAGCAATCTTATGTATCTTTGTGACGAGTTCAACATGACTATGATGTGTACTTTCAATTCCATTTTGCCATTTCAAACTATTTCATATAAAGAGAAGCCGACAACAGCAGTATGATCGTATGTTGCAACATATGTCATCCATGTTTACCTGATCGTTCCAGCGGAAGTCAGGCGTGACGATGAGGCGAACACGCAGCACGGTGCGTGTGATTGGCTGAATGCTGGCTTCCATAGTGATGGAGGGGATCTGGTGGACACACTGTTTGACTGATAACCCAACGTTGACGTGGTGCAGAATGTGACCTGGGAAACAACACACCTGGCATTAACATGCTTTTCATGTCATAATTATGAGTAAACATGATGTAGTTCATGCAGATGACAGTAATTCCCCAAATAAAAGCAAATATAGAAAAAAACAGCTGGGCCGCTCATTTTAGCTTAGTGTATCAATACAGCAACACAGTAGTGTCGTACACATCACTCTGCTGCTCTATGTTTGTCTTTTTAACAAAAATGAATGAACTTCAACCTCAGCCTTTGTTTCGATCACTTCAATGAAAATCAAAACTTCCTTTGGCTGTTTCACAGTAAAAGGTGCAAAGAGGGATCATATCCTCTGAGGTCCTGGAAGGCTTTTAATGTGAAACATCAGATATAGACATACTGGGTCAGCTGACGGTATCTTAACACAGACCTAAATAAAGGCAAAACAGAACAAACTGGAGTGAATGACTGCAAGTCTCACAGCAGCAGCATGGTGTGAGACGACTGATGATGGCTTTAAGATCCTATTAGTTTTTAAAGCTCTTAATGATTTTGGTCCTAACTATCTATCAGAATTGCTTTTGTCTAATGAGCCTTATAGAACCCTCAAGTCTTCTGGCAGTGGCCTTTTAAAACTCACTTAATTTAGAGCCAAAACTCTCAGTGAGCATCTTTTATTTCTATGATCCACATCTGAAGGCTGACCACCAAAATGCCAAACTTCAGGCTTCAAAAGAGGAGACCACAGTCTATTTGTACCTCCCTAGAGGTAAATAAATAAAGGCCATCACCATTTGAAACTTGATAGCAAATTTAAACCTGAATTCTAGGTGCTTTATACCTCTATTTTAACCCTTTGAAACCTGGGTCAACTTCACTTTTCTTGCGCTGCTTTCAGACACCTTTTACATAAATTTATACCATTGAACAAATTGTTTTGATTTCTTTAGAAAATATGGGAAAAAGGCAATGAGCAACTTGGGAAGAAATACCCCGCAAATTGCCAGAAATAAACAGATTAAGAAAAAAAAAAAAATTAAATCTAGGGAAGAATGTCTAAAATAATATCTATAATTAAACCACCCAAGGAAAAGTAAGGTTAACCCTATATTTAAAAATATTTTACAGAATTATTTTTTTCAGGTCATTTCTGTTCTTTTTTTGTACTTTGTCGTTTTTTTTTTTTTTTGGTTAATTATTTTTTTTTTTTTTTTTACCAATTTCCTGGTAATTTTGGTGTCATTTTATTTTGATCATTGCCTTCTTCCCATGTTTTTTTTTAAAAAAAAAAATTAATCCAGCCAATTTATGTCATTTAGAATAACTCATACAGTCTGAATGCAGTGTTTTTACCGATCTCATCCTTCCTCATTTCCTTCAGTTTGTCCACAGTGAGCTTCTTCTCCTCCAGGCGGTTCAGCACAATGTAGCTGAGGTTGGGAAACTGGCGGAGCGGGTGAGCAAAACCCCACAGCCGCCTGTCGATCACCTTACAGAGGGTGAGCAGCCGGTAGGTCACTGTCGGCCAGCGTTTCCTCAGAGCGATCTCAAACAAAGCCCTGACGATCCGAGCAGCGTTCTGTGACAGAGGGAAAAGAGCTGAATCAACATCAGTCCCAGACGTGTACCTGTTACTGCTGCAATCATAGACCGCAACAGTTTGAACTTTAAAGCTGAAAAACAACGAGTGAGCGGGAGTCAGTGGCAGCAGCTGGACGCTCCATCACGCAGTAAACTGGTGATTAATCATGTGTGATCAGAGGGAGGTCTGGCCTGCTGCAGACGTCCAGGTTGGCCACAGCTGTGCGCTGATGGATTGCTCATGTCGGTTGTGGAGGGGAGGTCAGGTGGCACTGCTGCTCGCTGATAGACTGCTCAAGTCCGCTCGGGCGCTGATTGATCTGGTCAGGTGTTAATGTGATGTGATTGTGTGGTGAGGTCTGAATGCACTCTGGAGGGGGATTATTGAAATCTGTTTGATAGCTGGGTGAGACTGAAGGTCTGGCCGGACACAATAAGACCTGATGTTTGGGGAGAACAGATGCACCAAAAAAAGGATATCGCTAATCTTTGTTAATACTCTTCTGCTCCGTATTAAAAATACTGTCTCACACTGCAGTAACTACTGCCAGTGTACTACTACAAATGAATCCTTCCACTTTTCATCTTAATATGAAATGAAGAAAAATTGTCTGAACACAGCCTTAAGACATATTAATATTCAGCTGCAGCTGGTGGAGAACATTTAAAGTGGAGAAATGTCATAAAGTGCTACCACTTTATGACATTGGGTGTTGGAGATTTTTGGTCAGCCACAAACTGCAATTTGTGTCTACAAAAGTTTTCTATTTACTTTCTGGCTTTCATTTAAGTTTTTGTTTTTTTACATGAATATATTTCATAATTTATCTATTTTTTTTATTTTATTTTATCATTTATTAATTAATTTATTGTTTATTATTTTTATTCTTTATGCATTTATGTATTCTTTTATTGTTATTTTGTTTTTTAATTACATTTATTTATATTCTTTATATATATATATATATATATATAATATATATATATACGTGTTTCATTTCTTGTTTTTATGTTAACCAACTTTCTTAAATAACTCCAAATTAATGGAATGAATTAAGTCCTTTCTGATAGATAAATGAGTAATCTCAGATGTGCTGATGTTCAGTGTCTTTTTCATTTTAATCACTTTTAGTCTACAAGATGTTGAAAATTTGGAAAAAAAAAAAAAAAAAGCGTTCATCATAATTTCCCAGAGATAAAAGTGACAACTTCAATTTGCTTCGTCTGTCAAACCGACAGTCCCAAACTCAAATTATTTTTTATTAACTATCACGTATAACAAATAAAATCTGCAAATTTTGTAGAAGCTTGAATTAGCAAAGGTTTTTCTTCGTTGCTTTAAAAATGACTAAAAAGGTTAATCAATTATCAAAATAGTTACCCACAATTATCAAAATAGGCAAGTGATTTTCTTTTGATCAATGAATTGATTAATCGACTAATTGTTGCAGGACTATTGCAATACAGTACAGTATGAGCTCAAACTAAAAAAGGGCATCCACCCAAAATCATTTCAATGCTGTCTTTTAAAATACTCTCTCCCAGATTGGGTGCAGTGTTTCAGTGAGCTTCAGATTTCTCCTAAAATGATCATCTTTCTCACGGTGTAGACCATAATTGGAGGTATATAAAGATTTGGAAAAACACAGTGTAAGTCTCAGTTTCACTGTAGTTTTCAGCACATTAAAAGCATGATCATATTAAACCACTAATCTGAGTTTTATCACTTTATTTCTTTCATCTTTTTCATTTATGTCTTATCTTTTTTACTTCCTTTTGATTGTTTTATTGTTTTTAGTTTTTTTTTTCGTATTATTTTACACTGACAGTGTGCGTCCTGCATCTTGCATTATTTGCCCTCTGGTTTTTATATGATCCTAACTCTCGTTCTCTCATCTCACTTGTGTTCAGTTGGTCTGTTTGGCTTTTTGTCATAGTATTGCCGTCTGTGTATTTAATTTCTGCTCTGCTTTGTTCATCAAAGCACTCTGTAAAGTCTGTTTTTAAAGGTGCTATATAAACAAAGGTATTAACATTATTATTATGACTATTATTATTATTATGAAACAAATGCTGTGACAAGAAGGAGAACACTGAGCAAAGCTGCAGCAAAAAAAAGAGAATAAGAAGTTTGAATTTATATGCAGATAGGTGACTGTTGGGCCACCATGTCAGCAGAACATTGAGATTTTGAGGGTTTATTTACTGATTTAATGTTTGATCTTGTAGTATAGTTGTGTGTTGTTCATTTTCCCTCACCTGAGCCACATAGGACAGGTCTGAGATGAGGGAAAAGCTGTCCACCTCTCCTCGGCTAATGTATGTCTGAAGCAGGACATTGATCTTGCCGTAGCCGTTCTCCACGCCGCCTGTAGCCGGCAGCTCGCAGTAGTTATACAGCAACTGCTCCAGCTCCTCCATCTCCTCCTCACGGACCTGCGGGCACACATCAGCACCATGATGCACTCACATTTTATCATGTAGTTTATTCTCACGAAGCACATGTGAACTCAGACTGTGGGTACACCTGGCTATAATGTAGACTTAACCCTTTGAAACTTCAGTAAACTGTTTTGATTTCTCCCCTAAACATGGGGAAAAGGCAGTGAGCAACTTGAAAAAAAAAACTTGAAATTTAAATTAAAAAAAAAAAAAAAAATAATTTCAAGAAATAAGTAGATTAAGAAAAAAAATTTAAAAATAAGATGGGGAAAAAAAGTCCAGATATTTATGATAAAAATTATATTATATTCAAAATTATGTTACATAAAATAATCATAATTATTTTAAGCACTTTTTTCAAGTCATTCTTTTATTTTTCCACGTAATTTTCTTGTATTTTTTCTAATTTCTAGCTATTTTTTTGGGCAATTTTTATCTCAAGTTGCCCATTGCCTTCTTTCCATGTTTTAGAAAAAAAAAGAAAATCCCTTTGCTTGGTGGGTGACTACAGGTTAATAATTACAACTTTTATTTTGGATTTGTTAGTGAGATGTCAGTGTTTAACTAAAATTTTCTTGTAGTTTACACATGATGACCTCTCACCTTAAGCTGTTCAAACTCTTCAGACTTGGACACGATACTGAGGATGTCTGCCTCTGTTCGCTGAGAGTTGAAAAGCTCATTGAAAGTCTTCAGAAAAGGAGAGAAAAAGAAGAGAAAGGGTTAATAGAGTTGCGATCAGGATAAGTCATTATATCTGACATACCGTTATCATAAATATATACACGTAACTATTTTCCAAATCTAGTTAATAAACATTTTAATGATCGTAGTTGTTTCTGCAGCCTACTCAATAATAGATACTACCAACTATTAATACTCTTGGTGACACTGTCAGTGAAGACCACACCTATAGTTATACAAATGAATTATAATGTATTCATACCGCTTTATAACTACACACATAATGCTTACTGATGCACTATATCAACAGTCATAGAACACTGTAGATGTGATTGACAATGAATTATAAGTGGCAAGGGTCTTAGGGATGCTCTTGACTAGTTGTATTCCAGTAGCTAACTTAGCTTGCTAATAGTCTGTCAGTAGTTAGCTAGCTAGCTAGCTTCAGCATATAGCATACTCACTGGATTTCAAGGGCTGCAACAGTTTCTGTCTTTTTTTTTTCCTTTTTGAAGTTAATAATCTAGCAAATAGTGACCCTGTAAGTTCCCATCTTTGAAAAATCTGATTAAGTGACAAAAACTTTTCTGATACTTTGTGTTTAGTTGTGAGAGGGCATCAGACTTCAGTCTTTTAAATGTATTTTCAAAGTACTGTAGTGTATGGTACGCATTAATCATGCTATGATACAGCACAGACTCTTGTAAATTCATGAAAATGATTACACTGAACTTAACACCCACAATGAAACATTATGATGGAGCATAAATTATTATAAATGCATTTCATTGCACCTCACGTTACTTAACACATACAATGATAATGTATGATACAACATGGGCTGTTATATCACACTGAGTCCTTACAACAGGTAATTGTTGATGTGTGTATAGGTGAATATAGATATTTAAAATGCATTATAAGCCCCAGCATTCAACCTCTAGTGTATAACTAGTCAAAAACATCCAAAAGACCCTTGATGATCCAAAAGACATCTATAATGTTTTAGGACTGTTGATGTAATGCATCAGTAAGCATTATGTGGGTATATGAGTGTAGCCATAAAACATTATGAATGCATTATAATTCACTATGACTGCCTTCATAATGCATTACAGACGTGGTGTTTATAGTAAGTGTTGCAATATTTTTTCTTACCACAGTTCATAACTAATCTAAAAAGCAAAAAAACAACAACAAACAAACACATCTTTAAGGGTAAAAAAGATGCCATGTGCATAAAAATAGAGCTAGCTCATTAAAAATATTCCCACAGAAGGATCCCCCTCGAACCCCATACTCTGGGCTAAGACCCCAATGTCCTCAAATTCTAGAAACACCGCTGCGTACCTCTATGGTGTTGTATCTAATGTAGAAGTGGCTGGCAGTCCTCCCCATGTCAGTGGAGGCGTAGTATCCGGTGCGCTCCTCAAAGCGGATCATCCTGGCCTTATCCAGCTTCCTGCCTGCCTCCACCACAAGCTCCTTCCTGTACAGCTCCAACGAGGGATCCATCTGGAAAAAAAATAAAAATGTAAATACTTACTTTTGAAATTCACTGAAGATTTCTAGTAATGGGACTGAAATATTTAGGTTATTTACATTCTCTGCCAAGCTGTTTTATGTTTAGTTTCTTGCAGAATAAAACTTTTGATAATCAGAATTCTGGAAATATTTGACACGAGTGGCTCAATCAGTCGCAATCAAGTTTAGATTGATGTTAAATTAAGCCTTGGTATGATGTGATCTCTGAGGGACAGACAGGCAGAATAAAATGAATCCCATTCTGATAACTGACCTGATAAGCCTTGTGGTTGATGCCGTACACCAGTGGGTTGGCCCTCATGCGGACGTACAGGTAAGTATAACTGAGCCACTTCACTGCCTCCTCCACGTTGGTGACTGTCCCCAGAGCAATCTAAATCCAGGAGAGAGAAGAAGAGTCCTAACACACAGACAATAACATCAGTGGTCTCTGTCACCACCTAGTGGACACTCCTGGACACTGCAGTCTCTATGCTCGAACACTGTCAGACTTCTTCACACTGCAACATGCTTTTGTTCAAAATGCACAGTTCAGACCTTTTGACTTCATATAGATATGAAAGGGAACAACAAAATTAATGTGTTATCAAAACAAAATAAGCATTATTTTTGGGGATTTTCACTAATTCACTGACAAATCTGCTGATGCACTTCTTCAAAAAGCATTTAGCAGAAAACAAAAAACAGCACCCATTCTTCCTTTTCCTTCCATTTTCTTGCCTTTTTCATTTTTTATTTGTCACTCACTCTTACTTTTTACTACTTTGGTACATTGTTTTTCTGCTGATTGTGGATTTGAATGATGTGCTCTGTTAAAAGAAAAATCATTGATGTCCTATATAATCTGATAAAGGCTTTGTGCTTGAAGTGCATCAGCAGATTTCAGTCCATTAGTACTAAATAAAAACAGCAATAATTATCAAGACATTAGGTAACTCCTACTTTTCACTGAGAATGAATGCAGCCATAAAGGTTTCCTCAGGCAGGGAACATAGTGTGTTTACTTTTCTGAAAACTCCATCAGTGCTAATGAATCCATAAATGCTCAGACAAGCTTAACATTTGGTTATTTGGGATATTATGCACACAAGCAGTTCAGAGATATTGCCACATTTTCTCTCATAATAATTTGTTCCCAGATGTCTACATTTGCTACAGTTTTGAAGTCACTTGGTGCAGAGCTTTTTACAGGCTGCTCTGTGCATGAGTGTGCTTTCAGCCGCACGCCATACTTGTTGCATTGCTTTTGATGACACCGAGCTCGCTCTGGCCTGCACATACAGTGGTAAACCATTTGGATGCAATGGCTGCCTGCTCCAAATACCATTAAAAAAACAAACCACTCTGTAACTCTTATCTTTACAAATTCTGGATTTGATCTTTCAGAAAAACATATGAGGGCAATAGAGTGATGAAGTGATGAGTCCTAAAACGCAGAGGTCCGTTAGCCTTTTAGCACTTTCGGTTCCCTCGTCTTGAATGGGTTTTTGGTAAAACGACTTAAATAAGGTCTGTGGTTAACTCTATTTAGAAATTTTGTTCTGCAACATGAAAATACATCTGCACAAGCCCAATTTTTGAACTTTTAAGGTTTTACTTGTCAAACCTAACAAGCAGCTACATGTGACTACAGTGTTTATCGGGGGGTGTTAGACGTCATCACAGCGGACACAGAAACTCATTAAACCCACTCGCCGCCTTTACAGCTTTACAGCTTTACAGCAACAGCAGCTCTCCAACTTGTACATTTATCTGTTTATATTTTTCGATTGTGGTCACGCTAGCAGGAGAGTTTTGTCGAAAATTAAGAGCATCAAATCAGAGGTCGAAACTATTTGGAGCAGTTTAAGTCCTGCGACCTTGATGTAGTTGGTTTATAGCCTAACAATAGCTTTTCGCTTCTGGTGATTTCATTTACGCTTCAAAACACACAAAAGTTAATCTGTGAGTCATGCTGAACAAAACTTGTAAGTATCGTAAACAGAGCTTATTTTTGGTGATAATCAAAAATCCCATAAGGATTAAGATGAGGGAACCAGTGTGATGCTAACTTACTGGTTGGCCTACAAAAATACGTCATCCCTTCACCACTCTATTGTCTGGAAACAAAAATATTTTTCTTTTTCCATACTTATCCTGACCTGGAAATTACTCAAATCATAACCCATATATTTCCGTAATGCATACGAACCCTGTGTTAGAACATGGTGAGGTGTTGAAATGGAGCACATAATTACAGCAGGCGTTAAAAACACGTTAATTCCAAAAATTTCAAATGAGATTGCCTAATTAGCAGTAATAAAAAATTACACAGAGAATGGTGAATATTTGGTCATCACATAGCTCTGTGTTACAGGCGGACTCATATGAAGAAGCTTCCCCCAACATTTTACAAGATGATGAAACTAAAATCTGTCAAGATTTTACTACATTTTTGTCCCTTTCCACTTTAAATTTCCACCAGAAATACATTCAAACCCCCCTCTCCACATCTGATTTGATTTTTTCCGAAAGAAAAAAATAATAATTTTATATTTAGACTGAGAGAACGGAGAAAACATGAATGTGAATCATGTCCAAACAGGACGTTGGGAGTCTGACCTCAGCGTTGAGGTTGTCGGCCAGGTTGCTCAGGAACTGACTCTCTATGGGGTTCTGCTGGGTGAGCAGGGTCAGGTAGTGGCTCAGCTTCTCGTGTGTGGTGATGATTGTGCCCTCGCCGTACTTGTCAAACTGGGGACGACCTGCACGCCCAAAAATCTGCATGACGTCCAGGATGCCCAGATCCACCAGGGAACCGCGCTTGGCATCATAGATTTGAGTTCCCTGTTAGAGACACAAGACACATGAGACTTCAGAGGGTTTGAAACATACGCACAATGTGTATTTATGTAAATATCTTGTTACATATGAATAAAAGGCTGCTCATTTAAAATATGCTCAGAATGAAATAACTATAAGTGTTTCACCTGCAGTGCAACAATAAGAGAAGAACCTTTTTAATAATGTAAAAAATGGATTATGGTGAGTGCCAATTCATATGGAAATTTAAAATTAAAATGAAAATTTCTCTTCAAGTTAATGTATGTGCATCTGCACAACAAATAGCTATCTTAATGTCAGAAACTATAACACAAACTAATGCTACTGCACCTTTGAATGAGGCTACCATTAATGGTAAGATTGTGCATTTAATAATCGGGATGGGGCTTGATCACATTTAATGCCAATATTGTTAAAGCTGATTTAGCAACAGCAGATTACATTTTTTTAACAGTTCTCAACGATTTGATTTTTAATTTGATCTAATTAAATGTAATTCCAATATTAACATAAATCTTTAATAAACAGAAATTTGTGAAAGCCTTTGGGACTTCAGCAAATTAGCTTGATTTCTTTTAGAAATATGAGAAGGTAAATGACCGAAAACTTGTGTCATTTAATGGGAATATATATATATATAATACACATATATATATATATGTATGTACACATTTTTTAAAGGAAATAATAATACATTTTCAAAAAAAAAAAGAAAATTTTAAAAAAAAGTGCTTGAAAACCTTCAATAAATGCAAAATTGAACCTACAGTATTTGCTCATAGTCCAGAGGTTTGAATAAATAAATAATAAATAAAAAGGCATCTGAAAGTAGCACAAGAAAAGTGATGTTGACCTAGGTTTCAAAGGGTTGAAGCCAAAAATTACGGAGCCAAAATTAAACAATATATATCTGTGAGACAGTTAAAAGATTTATATTTTCAGCAAAAAAGAGCACAATCGGGGTTTGATAGTGTGTAAAATGTTACGAGCCACTTTAAGGGCACTGACTTAAAGTCAGTGTGTGTTTTGTTTCAATTCAATTAACAAAACTGCAATACATGAAATTACCAATTACTTAGTAATTGGAGCCTCTGGGGTACCTGTGGGTCTATCACCTCAGGGTGGTGACTTACTTTACCCGGATGCTTCAAGGTGTGCTTACAGAAAATACAAGCAAGAAAGAAGACAGCAGGAGACAAAGCATGACGTCTAAAAAGCCAGAGAGGAAGCAAAAACAAAGAAACAGAACCTTGATAATGACTGCGTGAGCCGGCAGGTTGACTCCCAGGCCAGGGTCGCAGTGCACACCAGCACCTTGAGGTGGCCTTTGGAGAACATGCTCTCCATCAGGCTGCGGTCAGAGCGCAGCATGCCAGCGTGGTGGATCCCAAAGCCTTCTGGGAACATCTCCTTCATCTGCTTGTTTCTGGAGCGCTGGATCTGAAAGAGAAGGTTTGACAGTTTTTTATCTAAAAAAAAAGTGCTTGAATGAAAGGTCAAGGAAAGCGACAAGCAATGGGGGGGTTTGGGTGTTCAGAGTCAAACAGAAGCACAAATCAAATATCAAGAAGACTGAAAAAAAAGACCAAAGTCATCATTATTGCTGTTATTTTTCTAACACATTTGATTTGAACATTTATTTAGAACATGCAAAAAAAGAAAAAAAATCATTCAAGCAAATGGATAGACAGAATCCTTTTTTATAAACATAAAATCAAAAGAAATTGTCAAACACATGATGACTTGGTTTACTTATTTGAAAAGGAGTCAGAAGAATGAATTTAATCCCACCTAAACCTATACGCTAATTCAACATATGCATACACCCACATACCCAAAATCAAATATCTACAAACTTACATTATTATTTACAAAAAAATGGAAGATGAACTAGGAAAAAATAAATATTAAGTAACCAAATAAATAAACAGTAAACCTTGTAAACAGCTGTTGATTGTCAAACCCCCTCTTCATCCCTGTGCCTTGTGAAAATCATGTTTTCATTTATTATTTCAAACCTTAGAGGCTGTTCGGTGCATTTTACGCCCTTTTCTTTCTTCAGTTTTTTATCATTTTGGCTGTGTTCAAGCATATGGCATACATTCTGGCAGGGCTGTGTACTTTTGTTTAATATTGGTATTTTCAGCTCAGCTCCTACAATAAGTCTAAAATACACTGTGGAAACTAAATTGTTATATCCATACTGTTAAGTGCAAACAATGTTCCACTGAAACCCATTCAAACTGCGACTTTTGATCCCACAGCCATCAAAGCATAAAGACATGCATTGTATTATATCTGGGTGTCATTTTTACGATTTTTCACCATCAATGTTGCAGCTAATCATTGGCATATCCGAAGTTGTGATCATCAAAACATTAATAATCTATTAAGCATGTAGTATATTAAAAACTGTTCTTTTTGTGTTGTTATTTTTTTAAAATCTGAAAACATAGTGGCATCATGAAAAACATACAAACTGGGATTTGAGGGGTTAAACTTCTAAAAAATTAATACATATTTGATATTTATGATGGGACTGATAAAAAAACAAACTGAATAAAAGTAGAAAAAACATATTAATGTATAATATTCTTTACAGCCTGATTTTGAACAGCTCATTTTGTGTGCAGAGCAGTATGAGCATGAGTATTTGACACCGCACAAAAAAAAAGTATAGAAATTGATGTTGTTGTGAATCATTGTCATATCCTAGGCTGTGATGATAATAATAATAATAATAATAATAATAAATAATAATAATAATAATAAATAATAATAATAATATTATTATAATAAATCTACTTTACATGTAGTATACTCACATTTTTTTTCTATAAGGATAATGGCATCATAACAAAAACCTGGTATTTAAAGGGTTAAAAATCTGTATAATTATGAATATTTGATATTTATGATTAGGACTGACGTTGAATGAAATTACAAAATAATATTAATATATAACATTTTTTAAAGTTTGATTTTGAGAAGCGCATTTTGTGCACAGAGCGATATGAGTGTGTGTCATATTACAACAGGCCCTAAAGGGTTAAACTGGTTTATGTTTGTTTTAGATCCACACTGAAACTGCTCCATGGCTTCACTCCACAGACTGATGTACAAAAACTTCTCCTGGTGGTACAAAGACTAAGTTTTGAAATAAAATTTTCCCGTTAAATCATAACCCCCCCTCTTGCTCACTGTACAACTTTTAAATATTCCCTGGTAGTAGGTTATTTTCAGCCTTAAACATTTCCTGTGCTACTTGAAATTCTACAAGATCTGTAAATTTGAATAATTTTGACTGTGAGAATGATGAGTTAGTGTAATCTAGACATCCAGCACTGACTCTAGCTTAAAAACGACAAAGTGCACCTGACACAGATCAGCTTCACAAAGGTATTACCAGGCTGTTAAGGTTAATTGAAATAAAATGCACAGGTGTTGACGCACTGTAAAAGAACATGTGCAGCTAAGAGACCCCACACACACACACACACACACACACACACACACACACACACACACACACACACACACACAGTCGGTGAGATTGAGATGTGTGCTGGTGAGTGACAGCAGCTGTGACCTCGCTGGGCTTGAGGGGAGTCCTCATCACAGGACTTTATCTCTCTCTCTGGCCATCTAAATAGAGGTCAGCGCCCAGCACTCCTCTGCACTGCAAAGAGAAAGCCCATTACTGCCAGCAGCTGTCTGCCTCACACACACACACACACACACACACACACACACACACACACACAGAGTGTTTGCGCTGCGCTGTCTGGATTTGTATGCAAACGTTGTGGATGAACGTGGAGGGCTGAGACTTAAAGAAACCGACTGTGCAGTAGGTCGAGTGTCTGACTGAAGATGAGGGAAAATGCCACAGAGGGAAAGATTTTCTTCCATAATGTGGAGACAATGTGAGATGATGGATGGCACGCACGTATGCAACTCTTCCCTTAAAAAAAAAAAAAGGCGTAACTGGGAGATGCTGTGCTTTTTAGTTGTTTTTTTTTTTTTTAACAATGACAATACATAATTTTTTAATTTGACAATAAATTGGCTTATTTAATGTAAAAAAAAGTTTAGCTTTAGCCTTTATAAGATATTATATCTACCTGTTGGTTACTTCAGTGTCAGTCATTAGCTTCTAAAGGACACAAAAATGAAACATACTGGAGATGATCAATTTCATGTTGCAATGACTAATAGCTAAAAAACTACCTTGATACATAAAAAATAATACATAAAATTTCTGAAATGCTATAGGCCATATTGTCTGAATCAGAGGTTGACTAGAATTCTAAAGGCGGATATAATGATTTTGGAGCAGGAATACGCCACTGGCAGATTATTCAGCCAATGGGCAGCATTTGTGTTATTTGTATCAGAAATGTGTATTTTAATGACTTTTCAGTATTTTATATTTTGACTTTAAAAGGGCTGGAACCATTCAAATGTCATTTGTAACAACATACTTTAGAATGGAGTAATTTTCAACATACTCAAAACACTTAATTCATAAAACATAAAATTAAAAAAAACAAAAAAAAAACAAAACCAAGTATGTGGCTGGATCATGTATGAAGTGCTAGATGACTTTTAATTTGAAACAGATACAGGAAGGGGCTTTCTGACCACTAATAGTAAATGGACTACACTTGCATAGCGCTTTTCTAGTGTTCCAACCACTCTAAGCGCTTTCACACTATATGTCACATCCACACATTGGCGGCAGAGGCTACCTTACAAGGTGTCACCTGCTACTCAGTAACCATTCATACACACTCGCACTCTGATGGTGCAGCTTAGGGAGCAATTTGGGTTTCAGTATCTTGCCCAAGGATACTTCAACATGTTGACTAGAGGAATTGGGGATCAAACCACCAACCTTGCAATGGGAGGACAACCCGCTCTACCTTTGAGCCACAGCTGCCCCAATGGTGTAACTTCAACTGAGATTTGCAAAACTCCCTTGAGCCGCTTCCAAAATATTCTTGTCCCGCTATTTAACGGTGTGACAAGACACTTGGTTATTGTTGGGACAACTGAAGGTTTGGGTTAAAATAATCACTTGAAACACAAAATCTCATGGGAGTTTTTTTTATATATCTGGATTAGGCGTATAGGAATCACTCTCAGTGTCAGACATTTGTGTTAATAGGGCTGGCTGTGCTGTTGCGCTCCGGCCAAAAACTATATTCATAAATAAATAAAGAACAATACACTGCAGTAGGAACCTTCTCTCTCTAACGCTGTACTTACTCATCAGCTCCTCTTTGCTCCGTTTTACAAAACCCTCTCTTCACCTGCAGTCTCTGATGTATGTCTCTGTGTGACTGGTGATGGCTGAGGCTAGTGCTGATTCAAGGACATGATCCCTCACTGGCTTCCCAGTGAAGATCAATACTGCCTTTGTTTAATAGGACAAGGGTAGAAGAATTATGACTAAATGGTACTAACAAGTATTACCACCTGCAGCTTTAGTTTAGGCTCAATTCGGGAAATCTGAATGACTGAATGCCTTTAAGAAGGTATAGCTTCAGTTCAGTTCACGTCAGTTCAGTTCAGTTCAGTTCAGTTTGCATTTTTTGTGTTTCCATTTTGAAAAGTTGTGGATGGTATCAATGGAACCCTTCATTAGTTGAAGATGTGAATCCATCAAAAAACCTTAACTGACCACTTCATCTGTTTTTATTGTCTTTCTTGGATAACACAAATTTTTAGAAATTAGTGAATCTTCAATACGTGATAGAGTGTCATTGCTGTGCGCTCCAGCTGTACTAAACCTCTGCAGTTACCTGAAAAGGAGCCAATGCAAAAACCTACTACTTTTAAACATCCCATCACTCTCACTCCAGCCTTTTTTTAGTTTGTTCTACAAGTGTTGGCATGCAGCCCCAATCTGCGGACAAACAAGGTGCAGACGTTTCTCTGTATCACCGGTGAACAAGCAAACACAGCGAAAGCTGTATGGAGCAGCGGGTGAAAATGCTGAACCGATTTAGGGTCTAGTTACATCCCTGTACTTTTGGTTTCAAAGGTACAACAGTTTTTGGTTGAAATGTGGCTTATGACTGTATGCATGACTCATGTCATCTCTTCCCTCTGTATAAAGGCCCTGCTATCTGTCCTACCTTTTTGTCTTTGCACCCTTTTATCTGCACATATTTTTAATGGTGATTAAATTCATTTAATCAAAATTTGAATTTAACCTTGATATATTTTACCTCTTACTCTGCGTCCTTAATTATGTGTTTATATTTTATAGCTCTGTGACCCTGGATTTCTACCACTTTCATGTGTTGTGTGTGTGTGTTACAGAAGGGCTCAGCTGCTGTTTTGCGCTGTGCTCTGTCATCCGTCAACTCCCACCGGTTGTGGTTTGAGTCCGGCACGGTGCAGCATTGCCAGATCAGCTGGAGTGGCAAGACCGAGGAGTTCCTGCGGCAATTACAGAATCACATTATATCAGTACAGAAGCTGATTAATAATAGCGCACCATCCACTCCCATAACTCCTGATATGTTGTTCCACGTCATTTCCTTTCTATGGTTGCCATTAATACTTTTGTGGTTTTCCACCTCCATAATTGGCTTCTCCTCACCCATGGTGTAGGTAGTGACCTCTGAAAACCTCTGACCTGTTGACTCCAGGCCTGGATCCGTCCATTGTGATGTTTTGTTTATGTAGTTATGTAAAAAACGATCGGACGTCAACACGGCGTGTTTTATTCTGAAAATTAATAGGATATTTTAATGATTTGTCGCTGTCTCACTTCCAGTCTGCTCTCTGCTTAATTCATCTGAATTTATGCAAAGTGCTCCAGCGTCTGGCAAAAAATGGAGCCTTGCGTATCTGATCCACAAGAGTCCGGACTGCTGGAGCTGACATGGAGTTGCTTCACATTGCAGCAGAGTCAGTGGAAGTTAACACATAGACTAGAGTGTAATCTATTTGCTTGTCTGCAGTGGCGGATCGGAGCCGGCCAATTTCTGGGGGAAATAAGCTGGAAAGCACTTTGAACTGCCCTATTGTTTGAAATATGCCATACAAATAAAGCTGCCTTGCCTTTGAGAGTGGACATTCACAACAGGTCTGTAAAAATACTTTTGGTGGTAGTAGTGGTCAGACAACACGACATACAACCTTTAACAGTTCACACATGTGGATCCTTTGGTGCACAAGCATATTCACCCAGCTACTGATGTGGCATTGCATTTGCTCTGCTGGTACCCTTCCACTGCTGCCAGTTCTATGCTTTTTGTGATGTATTCAGAGGACAACCACGCAAAAATGACAAAATAGAGCAAAAAAAACAATCCTACTGCACTGTCTGTATCCACCTACAACCTGAAACCAGGGCAAACTGGCACCTGGTGGGAGTCCTCGGGGCCTGGTTGTGCACTGTGCACTGTTGAGATCCACATGAGCCAGGGAAGGCAGGTAATTGAAATGCCATGGATGAGGCTTTGCTTTGAGGTGTCAGAGTGCGTTACAGCCATGCTTCCAGCCTCTAATCTAAGGTGAGTTAGCGCTGATGTCTGCTGTGCCATGGCTGTATTTGAGATGGCAGTGACCTAAGCTCCTGATCAGGTCCCATTAGGCCCTGCTGCTCGCTGCTGCTCCTGCCGCAGAGCTCACTCTGTCCACAGACAGCCAGCTGCCAGCTCCACTTACTGTCTGTCACTGCTGCAACTATGTAAAGAACAGCAGCCAACACCGGAGCCCAAATCAACGATTCAAGAGGTTGTCAAAGCTCCTCTGAGGGTCACTAAATAGTGGTAGGTGTAACTAACTGCTTTTACATTTCTGACAATTTCATTTGAGCACTCATGGATCCCTGGTCCTTTGAGTAAAAGTGTTCAGGGGACACAAAAACATTTTTTTTTTTAGAAACATGGATCAGAATTGTGATGCAGATTATTAAAGCTTCAAAGCTGAGATTTCAGAGTGTAACAGCCCACTAAAAAGGTTGCAAATGTGGTCTGTGGTGTCTCACGGCATTCCGACCAACACTGACTGTGTCACGAGGACCAAAACTATCCATTTACTTTGTGAAATTTAGGCAGCAGGGTGGCTAATTGTTGGTTTCATTTAGTAGCCCTTGATAGTCATAATGTTTGGTGCTCAGAGAGGCTGGCTGTTAAAATGCTGGACAGACAGCAGAGAGTAGGAGGATGAGTTTCCACTCACAGCCTCTCTGCTCCACTTTGCTATCACGATCTGCCTCCGTCTCTCAATATTCCATTCTGCTTCAGCTGCATATCAGATGAATATCTACCAAACCTACTGTAAAACATTGTCAAAATCCCATACCATTTTAGTTTTACAATTTAGTGAGGTCATTTTCTTGATGAGCTTAATTTTAGTTCATCTGGTTTGTATTTTATGTGCCACATTTGCTGCATATCTAACCCAAAATAATTGTCATTTGCTGCTGCAAATGTGCATTCTAAATGTTGCTATCTAGAAGTGGTGAAATACACACCTGGGGAATCAGTGACTTCTTTTAAAATAACTTCTAAAACCCCATTTTTATAGATTTTATCACTGATGTCATCTACTTTAATTAATCAAATAATAATTAAATATCAAATAAAATTATAATCAAATAATTTTAGTTTGTCTTTTGATTTATTCTTCTATTCTGTCTTTTATATTGTGATTATTTCATGTTTACTGCTTATATTCTTTTAATTGTTTTTACCCTTATTGGTATGAGTTGTTAAAATCTATTATCATTATTATTATCAATATCATTATCAGCCTTCCCGCTCATCTGTTTTGCCTCAGATCTTTGTTTATTTCTATTTCAAATTTTGTCTGACCTTAGTTCAACATTATTGTTATTCATATTATTTTTTATTTTATTTCATTTTTGCAAAATTAAAACAAAACAGCAGATTGTGAAGGTAAGATACAAAAAACCTTGGATGCTTAAAGAGAATCTCACCTCAAAATGGGTTACAATAACAAATACAGAATCCTACAATATCAAGAAAAGAACTATTTGGCTCTGATGGTTATGTTGCCTCTGCAAGAAACCCTTCTTGCAGGCAGGTCAAAGGAAAAACTCTGTCAGGTGTCAGATGAATAGGCCTCATTTATTTATTTATTTAATTCAGTCATGAAACGTCATCACGGCCTCAGAACAACTCCCAGGAAGCGCGCCAGGCACTGATGCAAATTTTACATGGTGGCCAAAAGTGGAATTACATCTTTTGAGTCAGTCGTGATGCCCATGGGCCCAGAAAGACTTTTCTCCATTGACCTACATTGGGAAAGAGATGTCTGCGAATCAGTAAATAATTTTTTGTCAGTGTCAAACCCCCCATTAAAAGACTCATTCCACTTTCTAGATTTAAGCTATGCACTTTGATAACATTTGGTAAGTCTAAACGGGATGCAAGATTACATTTTTTAGACCCCCATTCAAGCTAGCGAGGCACTAATCCTGAAGTCAGTCGCTCTTCTGGTGGAAGTTACCCGCTCGGCCATGCTTGGGTGCTGTACACGTGCTCTATGGGCCAGTAGATCCAGGTATTTTACACATTTCTAAACCTGGAAAGAGAGCTTTTTTGGCTTCATGTGCCCACTGAGCAGCTCTCATAGGAATGAATCAACGAGGGCCCAACCCCATGGTTGTATCAAGCCATGCCAGGGCTGTTATGGTTGCATCTTGATGACGTTTCATATTTTCCCCTCTGAGGCCGCCACATCTTTCAGACGTCTCACAACTGAATTGATTAAATAAATAAATAAATAAATGAGTCCGTTTTCTCTGAGGCTGTTTCTTCTGAGGCCCCCTGTATTATTTGAAATTAATATTAAAATTAGATATGACCAAAGACCAAAACTGTGTTTTTTACCAAGCTGTAAACAAGGTACAAGGTACAAGGTAACTTTATTGTAATTTTTTTTAGACGTAGCTTTTGTTTATTTCGCTGTAAAGTTGGGCATTTTAACATGGGGGTCTATGGGGCTTGACACTGGTATCACGATATAGCCCAAAAGTATTGTGATATTGTTTTATATTGTGCAGGCCTTCAAGGCTGCACATGTGCTGTAACAGCACAACAGTCAGAGTGGATAGAGAGGTACTGTCTAGTCTTCTTCACACTGTTCCACTACTTTACAAAAAGCGTGTTTCTATTTAAAGCAGCCATTTTTACGATGTGTGTGTGTTTGTCACTCGGCTGTGTCATCCCTATTTTCCAGCCGCCTTTGAGGCGGCTCATTGTTGTTGATCACTGTAGTGGGGAGCTGGTTTGGCATGATGACAGGCTGTCACAGATCTGACACAATGAAAGGACCGGTGGTGGACTAGACTTGTAAAAATAGCACCAATGAAAGCAAACGCAGACATTAATGAGCCTACTCTGGTGTTGCTGTGGAGTCCCTGGAGGCTCGCTGCTCGCAGGCATCAGTGTGTCAGCAGCCGTGTCTCTTGTCAAACAAAATGACACGAAAGCCGCACATCTGAAGATCACAGAGATGCAGAGTTTAAAGAGAGAGATGCCGCACAAGGAAAGTGAAGGTGTGGCAGTACATCTATACTGTCTATCTCTACCTTTAAAGTACAACATTGATAATTAAACACCTTCTGCAATATGCATCCAGACTTTAAGAGACAAATCTGTCGCACCACCACTGAAACCATGGCTAAGTTGTAGAGGTGTCACTTCACAGCCCTCACTAACCTACAATAGGTCCGTAACATCATCTATGTAATGGACTCGTGGGACCACAAGGTGTCTCTTCACCTCCACAGCAGAGCTCCTTTCTCCTCTGGAACCAGTCACATGGTTTCATCTCTGAATTCATCTAAAAAAACGAGGCAGACGGGGGGAGGTGGAGGCTGGATTGTCAGAGTTGGAGCAAATGAAAGTCAAACGGGCTCACGAATACAATATTCGCTGGGGAGAGCTTAACGCAGAGGCTCCCTGCACATAGGTTCAGGTGATATGAAATGCTTTACACCTACACTGTCATTTTTCTACTTCATTGCATTTAAATCTAAGGGATCATAAACATCAGCTTTTAGCTGTTTTTAATACATGTTTAATTTTAACAGAAGCTGAATTTCAAACCCAATAGACAGAAAAAAAACAACAACAAAAAAAAAAAACCCTGAGAGACAAAACTTTGTACAACCCTGTCTACCTCACCAGGAGTTCTTAACCTTTTATAACTTAAGGCCCACGTCTGGCTCTTAAAAACAATTCAATGGACAATGCCCAAAATAAATGATACAAAAACTAGAGTTGTCTTGTTACCTATCCCAGTATGCCTCCAATACTGGATTAGGTACACAAATCTATGCAACGAGCTGAATCTGTAAAAGGTTAAAAAAAAAAGAGAGCGAAAAGAGAATTATTAAAAATTATTTAAAAAATATATTAAAAAAAACATGAAAAAGGGGAAAATGTCTAGAAAAATAGAGTTCTAATCATAATATTTATATATGTTTCAAAGTTGTGTTACAGAGAGACTATATATCTTATTTTATTATTATTTTTATTTGAATTTTGTGCTCTTTTCCCCAGGTTATTTCCTTTTTTATTTTTAACTTTTATTTCTTTCTATTTTTTGAATGAAATCAAACAAATTACAAAGGGTTAAAGTAGCTTCACACCCAGATTACTTTTACATACTGGGATTACACAATAAAACAGTCACAGGGATCAATGACACGCTTTGACTGATCAGACAGAAAACTGTCAACTATTTTAAAAATCTGACATACCAAAAAAAGTATTTCCAGTTTCTCAGTTATGATGCTTTCCTGATTTTCTTTGTTTTGTGTTAAACTAAACTCATATCGCTTGGGGTGACTGTTGGTTGGAAAATGTTTAATTGGAATACATCACCTTGGAGTTTTGGAAATTGTGATCTATCTATCTTTTCCCAGTTTACGGTGTTTTATTGACCAGATGATTAATGGAGCAAATATTCGGTAGGTTTATCGATAAAGAATGGTAAGTTGCAGCTTCTGAAGCTTTCAAGTAATCAAGCATGATGCAGATAATTAACATTTAAATTAATTGTGTCGTGCTGCCACAAATAAATCATACGCCAATAGATTTTTTGAGCTGGGCTGGTTATTAGGAGCGCTATTGACTAACATCTGCTACCACCCTCTCATCCATTGATGTGATCTGATCAGCTGTGAACAGATCGACAGATCAATTATCCAGTGACAAACTGCTGCAGCTAAAAAAAAGAAGTGAAGGAAAACTCATGGACCCACAAAAACATCAGATATGATTTTATGAAAATGATGTAGAAAAAAAAAGACAAACAAAACTGCTAGTGATAAACTGTTGCAGAGGGAAAAAAAAGAAATATTGGAAACTTGCGTTCACAGACTGACAAGAATGTCTGATATAATTTTATGATAATGATTTAGGAAGAAAACCAAACAAAAACATGAGTGACAAACAGCTGCAGAGTAACAAAAAAGAAGCAATGGCAACTCTGCCTGCTGCGCTGTGTTCATGGACCTGCAAGAAGGTCAGCTATGGTTTTATGGTAATGAAGTAGAAAGAAATTAAAAAAAACGTGAGTGAGAAACTGCTGCAGAGGGACAAAAAAAGGAAGTCATAGAAACTCTGCCTGCTGCGCTGTGTTCACAGACCCACACAAACGTTAGATATGATTTCATGATTGATCAACGATGTAGAAAAAAAACAAAACAAACAAGAAATGCAAGTGACAACCTGCTGCAGAGGAAAAAGGAAACAATGGAAACATACAAGAACATCAGATATAATGATGATTTTATGATAAAGATGCAGAACCACCCCACCCCCACCCCAACCGCACCCACCTACAGAGACCTTTCAATAGTACCTTGTCCTGCATCCTTATATTGTCAGCTCTGGCTTCAAAAACACAGGATGGTGACAGCCAAAATGCCGAACTCATGGCTTTAAATCTGGATTCCACACACCAAAGGGTGTTGTCATGGTGGCTACAACCATTATTTTTATATTGTATGCCACCACACACTAAGTGCTAATTTTCAGTAATCATACTAATATGACTATAACTATAATTTTGTTATAGTTACATAGTTACATTGGAATTTGAACAGAATTTATTCATTTTGTTTTTTAAAAAACAAAATCTGGGGGGCGTTTTGTTTCTTACCAAACTCATTTACCAATGCTAAGTAGCTGGACATGCACTGCACCCAGTTGAATTAGCAGGTCCCTGATGTACTAAAAAAAAAAAATTATAACATGGTGTCATTGTCCACAATGAGAAAGCAATTCTGTGTGAGTGTTAAACTAACAGTGTCTGTTTTGTCCCACAGAGTTATTTCAACCTTAATAAGGCCACAGGGCTGGGACCAGCTCTGGGTTTGTGCTGACCACAACATTTTGCTGACCATAAGCACATGTAATTCATCATCAGCAATACTCTCAGCAGTATTCCCTCAATGCTCCGATGCTAACTGTATATGACACCGCTATTACAGCCCAAGAATTAGGGGCACTTTTAAAGCATCCTTTTCAAAGTTTCCCAGTTCCACCCACACACAGCTTTCTTTGTCGCACACCATTTTAACACTAAGTACACATATGATCAAAAGGCAGGGCTGTTGAGTAAAATGCCCTTTTGGAGAATGTTTTCATTATTTTACTCAACAGCACTTATAATCATTGGCTCACCAAAAAACTGTATTTAACAAGAATTGATTAGAGTGGGTGCATTAAGATATCTAAGCTTGACTGACAGCCTCTCCAAGCCCCCGAGATTAAGCCAATTAAATAACATTAGGAGAGAGAAAAATACAGCCGAATCGCTTCTGACTTTCAAAGCTTGATAAATAAACTCTAAATTATATGACTGACCTTAGAGGTGCTTTATTTCACTGCATATGCATATTGGAGATTAAAAAACACCTATAAATATTAATGGGGGGCAATTTCCAGAGTGCAAATAAGCAGTGCATTATCTCTGTGTGGGCTTAGAGTGGAATCAGCCTGATGCCGCTTCCTTCGCCAGAGCAGGCCCGGGCCGACAAACACTCAAAGACGGACTAATGGAGTGGATAATACTCATTATGTTGGGACACAGGCAGAAGGGCTGGAAGTAAATTAATGTACAGTTAGTGCACATACAACACGATCCATTCATGTACAATGCACTGTAGGAACGGCTGCACAAATGCTTTTAAAGTACTGTTTCAAAGACTAACCAGGCCACGATGCACCATTTTTAGTCCCCCGACGTAATCTCTTGTCTCTATTTCCAGTTTTAGAAAGCATGAAAAGTGATCTGATTTGTATACATATCCCATTAAAAAAAGAGGAGAGATTAGAGGCGCATCAATCTTGGCTCAGCCCCAGGGAATGAAGGAAAAGGTTACTAAATTTATCACTCTGCCTTCTGTTGCAGCACATTTGAATATGGGAGGTGGGAGTCTGAGTGACCATCCTCAGAGGGAGAACATGGCTCCACCTCTGTGTGCGCTCGCAGCACAGGGACCATTAATTACACACGCACACACATGCACAATGGCTCTCATGTCTGTCCACACATGCAAACCAGCAGCACGGCTGTATGGAGTGACAGCAATAATGAGCTGTAAGTCAAGATACCCAGTGTTCTCCATTCTTTTGTCATATCTGTTCTCTTTTGGCTTTGCAGCTTCAGTTCTTATAACCAGATAATGTGTAGTGGGTTAGTCCGAGAAACTCATTAAATACATCACAAAAAAAGGGATTTTCTCTTGAAAACTATTTGTATAAGTTGTATATCAGCCCCACAGATTTTTAAATTTAAATTAAATTGTTTTGCTCTGTAAATTCTCTTCTGGTTTTGTTGTTTTGTCACAGGAGGAACTTTGGGTGTAAGACCACATTTAAAAAATATATTAATATATTTTATCGAATCAGAATTATCTATATGTATTGCAACTCTTGCACATTTAAATTATTCAAAATTCTGTCTATTTTTTTTCTTTTTAATTTCTTTTCTCTTTCTTTGTTGCAACATGTGTTTTTTAATCATCTAGTTAGTGTGTTTTAGTTTTCTTTTTTTTATTGTTTTTTGTTCCTCTTTTTGATTTACTAGTTTTTATTAACTTTAATGAATAATGTTGAATTGAAGGGGAAGACTTTGTATAAGCTCACTTTTAATACCTAACTGTAAACTAGAGCATTTTGACTGAAAGTTAAATTGGTTCAGAATCAAGCAAAATTACTTGCTAGCTGGAGACATGCCAGCTAGTCTGGTGTCTAAACAGACAACAAAGTTTATTCAAGAGATGCAGGTAAGTGTCTTATTAGCTATACATCATTTTGTGGACAAGTTACCACGGCAACACAGGAGGGTTATATAAAAGTGGATTTGGAAGAGTTGACAAAGATATTTTTCTAATAGCTGCACAAATTTGCATGTCAAAATTCACTAATGTTATGGATCCAATGAGTAAATTGGTCAGATTTACTTGACAGGGCAGCTCCATTTAAACAAACAGATGGCACTCAAATGTCACCGAAAATAGAAATAGTGATGTGACTGAACCTTTCATGTTAACTTAATGGCTTTATTTTGTTTTTTTGTTGCTGATTTTGGTTGGCTTTACTTGCTTGTATGTACAGACAAACTTTTTGTCTTGGGAAATAAATAGATAAATAAATAAAAGTGAGGAAGCATCACCTCTAATCATAGCTTGGCAGTCAATATCATAACCTCTAATAACTTTTGGGCTTGGAGAGATGACTATTTAGGAAACCGAAAATATTGTCAGAGAGCCTGACAGCACCAACAGTGTTGTTGTTAACCCTTTCATATGCCGCACACTTGCACTGCTCTTTACATAAAATGCACTTTTAAAAATCAAGCTTTAAAAAATATTACACATTGATATTATTTTTCACTTTCAATGAGTTAATTTTTAACCGACATCAGTTCTAATCATGAATATCAAATGTTCATTAATTTAATAATTTTAACCCTTTAAATGCCAGGGTTTTGTCATGATGCCAACAAGTTTTTATAGGATAAAAAAAGCACACAAAAAATATACTGCAATATATTACAACTAAGTCGTTTTTTTGTTTTGTTTTTGTTTTTATCACAGCCTAAGATATGTCAATGATTTGAAGCAATGCTGATTTTTATGCTATTACTTTTTTGGGCAGTGTCAGATACTCACACTCAGACCACTCTGAACACAAATTATGCTTTTCAAAATTAGACTACATATATTTATTTTCATTAATATGATTTTCTACTTTCATTGAGTTTATTTTTTAACAAACAACAGTCCTAATCATAAATATCAAATATTCATGAATTTTCAGAATTTTAACCTTTTTAATACCAGGTTTTTATCATGATGCCACACTGTTATAGAATTTAGTTTCCACGGTATATTTTAGACTTATTGTTGGAGCTGAGCTGGAAATTCCAAGATTTAACAAAAACACACAATCTTGCCAAAATGTATGCGATATGCATGAACACAGCCAAAATGACCAAAAAATGAAGAATACTAACCGTGTAAAATGCGCAAAACAGTCCCTAAGGGTTAATAATATAAATGCAGATATGTGGTTCAAACTGACTATCTTAATATCAGTGACAGAATAAGGAATTTATCAATATGGTACGGAGCCCCTTAAGTGACATGGGGGAGAAAAAAAATTGATGGGTGAAAAAAAAAAATAAGGACGAACTTTTGCGAGATCGCAATAATTTTGCGAGATCTCGCAAAATTGTCCCTTAAGGGGCTCCGTAATATGCTAATCTGCAAAATGAGTATAGAAAAAACAATTTTGTTAAACTCTGTTTAGAAACTGAACTAATATATTGATGACTTTCCTGTTTTAAAGAGATGAAGGCTGAAACTTTTGTACCTGTTTCTCACACTGGCCATAGTCTGGACCCTGCTCTGGTTGAAAGAAGCATGTCTCTCCGTGGTTCTTTGCCATCTCGATCAGCCCCATGGCCGTCCTCACTGTGGCATTACGAGCGTGGACAAACACCATCACCTAAGACACACAAAGACAAAAGATGAAGACGTTCCTAACATCAATAAAAAACATGATTCCAGCTAGTTCTGTTCAGATGGTACTGCAATATATAATCTGTGGAGTTTCCGTTTAAAGTCAACTGTTTAACCCTTTGAAACTTTTATGCTCTGTTCAGACTCGTTTCACAAGCTACTTGACCCCTTTTGTTTTAAAAAACAGGGGAAGATTAGCAAAGTTATCCAAGGAAAAAAGAAAAGGGTTCAGAGTCCCATATTTATCATCATATTAATTTTATATTTATAAATATGTTACAGAAAAAAAACATTGTTTTTTTAAATATTATTTCATCTTTTTAATACGTTTTTAGGTCATTTTCTTGTTGTTTTTTTTTAACTTATTTTCAGGGAATTTTTTTACAACTTTTTTTTTTACTAATTTCTTGCTTTTAGGATTGTTGCCTTCTCCCCATGATTCTGAGGGAAATCAAACCAATTTGCCTTGCTTTCAAGGGTTAAACAGTTACTGGCTAAAATATGGGACAGGTATTGACTTCCCAGACCCCTTGCAATTGACACCATGAAGTTGGGTCAAGCGTCTCTCTTTATTTAGTCCACATCCTATTTTGTTGTTGTGCTTTTGGTGCTTGGATTATTTGTCCAGAAAACCTTTCAGATATATTTCACCAGATATACAGATGGGTGACAAATCAAAAGTAAAACCTAACATAAAGCCTACAGAACAGTGTCAGTGAACCTTGTCAGATTATTTGAGTGTGTGAAAATCGACTGAGGAGATGAACAGCATTTTCCAAAACACATTTTCTCATTTAGTGTTTTGACGATGGTATTTTTGTACACATCAAACCGTGCAGTGAGCCTGGTGACACAAAACGTCAGCATTCGTCATGGTTCTTTACTCGGTTATTCAGGTTTTTTCATTTTATTTGTGATGCATCTGTATATGGCCCTTTATATGCTCATCACATCTATATTTATGTCTGGGTAGGCTGACTGCCTTAAAGGATAAGTTCACATTTTTTAAAGTCTATATTAAAACAGTCAGGTGCCAATATGAACACTGTAACAGCTTTTGCTTCCTCCCATTCATACAGGCCATTAAAAGATCCCTTCCTGACATGCATCCAGTGGAAGTGATGGGGGTCCAGCCATACACTAGTTTGTTGATTCTTTATTTAAAGATACTAAGAATGTTGAAAACATAGAAAATGGTGTAACAACAATCAATAATGATTCCATATATTTGTTATGAACCCATTGCGCACACTAACAAAATAAGTAAATCCAATCCAATCACCAGAATAGATGCTAACAATGTACATGCGAACCATGGATATGTTAGATTGTACGTTATTATAAAGCGGAACGTCATGTTTTAACCTAATTGTTGTTAATGTGTGGTTGGATTTAAATACAAAAAAATATATCTTAATGGTTAGAAAAATATCATATTTTGGCTAAAAAATACCCAGTTCTGGTGACTCTATGCTGGAAACGCAGAGACGTCTGAGTAAAAAGGCACTATCCTAGCTCGAGAGGCAATTTTTGCCTTTTATGGCACCATTCAAGCTGAAAATGTATTGATGTCTTGATAAAAACAACCACTTTTCCTGGCACTACTCTGGCTAGAAACACAGTGATATCTTGGAAAAAACAAATGCTTTTTGTGGCACTCTTCAACTAGAAACGCAGAGGCCATAGGTGAGAATGTGAGCGCAAATGGTCATCTCTTGATGTGTCAGCCCTATGATATTCTGGTAACCTGTCCAGAGTACCCGCCTCTCGCCCAATGTCAGCTCAGATAAGCTCCAGCCTCCCCGTAGCCCTTCACATGATAAGCTGTTCCAGAAAATGAATACGTGAATTAATGAATAATATGACTGGAAAAGCAGTGATATCTCAGTAAAAAACAACCTATTTTCATGGCACTATCTTGGCAAGAAATGCAGCGATGTCTTGGTAAAGAAAACAACTGATCTATGTTGGCACTATCCTGGCTGGAAATGCAGTTGTGTCTCTGTAAAACACATTTGCTTTTTGTGGCACTATCCTCAGTGGAAATGCAGTCGTGTCTCTGTAAAAAAAAAACAAGTTTGGTGGCAAAAAAGCTGTTTGAAACATTAGGCGGGTTTCCATTACAGATTAGCTAAAAACACAAGTGATATTTTCAAAATTTCGATAAATCACAATTGTGAGATGACTGCGTTGCCATTGACTGATATTATCTCTCTATACTTCTCTAGTGATGTTACGCAACCTTCCGCTCACGATAATATTCCAAGAAGCAATGGATGTTTAAAACATTGCTAGGTTAATTTCTATTGCGGCCACTTTCTAATGCCACTCTAATGTTTGTGCCATGTTTTGTAGAATGTCATGTGACTTTGTTGTACTATTTCTGTCTTTTGCAGAGACGTACAAAGCCGGTATTTTCTTCTAGTGACTGGGCTGTAAAAAAGCCCCTACTGTGGTGTAACAGCTACCCTTTAATAGCCATAAAAAGACGCTGTTGATTGTTTTATGCTTTTTTGTAACTTTTTAGCATGGAAATGGGACCAAACTATATTGCATGACTGCACATGCATTCAGAAACCAGCTGCGTGTACGCTCCAAACACAGAGGGTCCGAAGAGACCACTGCAGCAAATGTTATTTATTGAAGGTGTTTTATCTGCACCGCTGAGCTGTGCGGAGGCATTGTCGGCAGTAACCGCCGGCTTCCCAGCTTATTAAACCTCTCTCTGGCAGCAGGTTTTCCACCAGGAGGATGGTAGGAAAATCATAAAGGAAATTTCATCCATCAGATCCTCCCAGATGAAATTAATATGTCACAGCCACATCTTGACAATTTAATAATGAGCGGAGAAGAGGCCTCCCCAGCTGAGCGGTGGCCTCAGTGGCCTCAACCTACACGCCGGACCGGACCATTGTACAGTTTTAAACAGAGATAAAAAAAGTTGTCTGTGGTGCAGTAGAATTAAGTTGGTTTACAAGCTCTCAAGGGCTCTAGCAAGACTCATATTAAGTGTGTCTCTGAGGAGATAATGGGCAAGAGAGAAGGGAAAAAAAAGCAAGAAAAGGAGTGTGTATGTGTGTGTGTGTGTGTATGTGTGTGCGCGTGTATGTGCGTGGACACTTGCAATAAAGTGATGCAGACAGGATAACAGCCGTGCTCAATAGGGAGTTCAACTCCTGTAGCAGATGGAAGCTAAATGGTAAAGCCTGAATTCACAACTCTCATCTTCCCAACAGGCCTTGTGAGGCTGCAGAGTGAAGCAGGGTGAGTGGAGGGTGGAGGCTGGTGGATGGAGGGAGGGGAGGGTAACACTGAGAGAGATAGGGCCTTCTGAGACTTTAGATAGCAGGTGTTCATTCCAAAAGGTGCACAAAAAATATTTACTGCAGGATGTCCTGTTCAGGAAAACGTTCAGCGGAGCATTTTCAAAGGAAACAGTTGTACTGCAGCATTACTGTGTGACTCTCTGAGTTATTTTTCTCCAAACATTTCACTATAACATTAGGGGGGTTTACATTAACACACAAATTGGGCAAATTGAAATTGCAAATATAAGATACGCCTAATGGAAACATGTCAAGTTTTTAAAAACTCCCATTTAATGCAAAAAAGTTTCTAGGCTGGCATGAGGTGGTATTTCAGGCTATTCAAAGAAGCTATACTGCGCAAAATTGCAATGTAAACATTTTTTTGGGTTTTGGTTTGGGTCACATGATGCTATGGCTATCTACCCAATATGGCTATACTGGCTCCCTCATGATGCAGCAGGAGCTATAAGAGGTGTTATTGCATCACATAACTCTTCAAAAGTTGAGCAGATCATTCAGAAGATTTGAATCAATACCTCCCACACAGAGGGGCTCACCTTTCCATGATCGCTCGCATAACACGTCTACATTGCCTCGGATTGAAAATAATGGCTAGTGTGGTGGCTGCTAATGAACTAAAGCTGCTAATGTTTTGAACATCCATCACCATGCTTCTTGGAATGTTATCGCCAGAGAAGTCGCAGAACATCGCTCAGTGAAAACACAGTCATCTCAGTTTTGCGCAAAGCAGTGATGGAAACCCTTCTTGTCTGACTCTCTGATTTTTTTTTTGTCCATACATTTGACAGTGACAGTCTTAGTCAACAGTAGTATCATCAACAGTATGAAGGACATGAATGAAGGAAATTCATGCCCCGTCCAAATAAGGCAAGGTTATAATACCAAAGAGTACCTGAGAAATGCTGGTTTCATTGAGCAGATGCAATCAGGCAGATACACTTATTTGAAAGGGAAAGGAGAATTGTTCAGTGGGTGTGACTGTAGTCAGGGTAATCTGCCCTGCTGTCATTTTTTGGACTCACAGATTAAGTCTGTATGCCACAAGCACACATTAACTCAAAACACATTTGATCCGAATATCAAATATTTAATTCATATTTTACCCATTTCTACTGTGTACGTGGTTTTTGGCGGTGTTCTGTTCATTTTGTCTCTCTATGTTTTTTTTGTTTTTATTGTAAAGCACTTTGTAACTGTGTTTTAAAAGTTTATTATTATTTTCATTAATATTTTTTCTATTATTATTTATGTGCATAATTGTTAGATTTCACAATCAGGGGCAGCAGTATGGCCAGCTTATATAGCACAACAAACACATGTTGCTTGTGGGTTACGCCTGGAATTTACTGCCTACGTAAGCAGCGTACATGGAACCTGTTTTTTTTTTTTTTTTTTTCTCAGCCTGTGTTAACAGGTGAGACCAGCCACACTGCCTGCGTGAGCAGCGCTGCTCAGCTGTGTAATATCTAGAGACTGGAATGGTCGCCGTTTTTCCCCCACAATGCCCGTGGCTTTTAGTAAAAATAGACAGTGAAAATGGTCATTATACCACCTTCCACTACAGTTTCAGTGTCTTCATCTGTCACCGACATGACAAAATACAAAATACATACAATACTGTGTATGTGTCTTACTCAACCTTTCCTGTTTCTGTTTCAAAATAAAAGGTTTTTTGGAGTGAAATATTTGCAGGACTGTGTTTTTGACAATGTTTCTGCATACACTGCGTGGAGTATCTGGCTTCTAATTGTGGCTATACAGCAGTTACAGCAGCAGCAGCTCTGCAGCAGCACTGCAGCAACAATGCTGTCAATGTGAACATTACAGGTGTGCGAGCTGCAGCAGTTTGGTATGGTTACCATCACACACTGCTCACACATGCAGTGTGTGCTTACACTCTATACCAAGTTTTGGATCCTATGGTGTGCTTCCATCAGCTGGGGTTGAGGAACATAAAGACCTGAGCACAAGGTTCCAACGTCAGGAAAAAAAGGATAAAGAACTACTGTAGATCTTACTGCTGTTGGACAGATTCTTGTGTTTCAGCTATATGAGACTGTATTTTTTGCTCTCCAAAGCCAGATGATGACAAAGTGGTGCCAGTTACAGGTCTCTTTATTTACTGGGGGGGTGTGCCCTCTGGGTGCAGCATTGTGTTTGTCAGCTTGGGAAAGTTATGCTGGAGATGGACAAAAATATATATTTGTCATTGAACAACTATTTGAAGATTAGCAGACATTTCTTTGCATCATTTTGGTGAGTCATTAAAATTAACAAAGATTTATTGCAAAACTGAAAACTGCACAGCTGTGTAGCACAAAATTAACAGAAAAGAAAAAAATCAGTTGGTAATCCCAATTATTTGTATGACAACTAACCGTCTATATAGTTTTTGGGACTGTCTGACCAACTGTGGTAATTTCAGTTGATAAAACTCACAGTTGTCAGATTAACTTCTCCAAACCCTTTTGGCAAAGAAACCGTGACATTAAACATGGGTAGATTTTAGTAGGTTTCAAACATGCAGAAGATGCCTTACCTGATGACCAGCTTTGACCTGCTCCAGAACTTTGTTGTAACAAACCTCCTCCATGTCATGAAGCTGCTGTATCTGAACAGAACACAAAATAAAACATTTTTAAATTAAATGATTACTGCAACATGTCAACTCTAATGTAACTAATGAACTGCAGGCACATGTAGCTGAAACCTACAGACTGAGTATTCTCCTGTCCCACTCTGACTTGTCCTCTGCAATGAAACCTCTGCTAGGAATAATGAGAACACTGAAACTTCCTTTTGACTGAACAAAGGTGGTTTTATTATAAAAGAAAGAAAACAGTACCATGTTGTGTATGTTATATGCTAATTACTTATGTGGTTTTTGGTTTGATTTGGTTATTGTGATCATGATTCTATATTAACCAAACAAGTTCTGTGTTGTAGCAGTCATTCCATGAAAATTTGACTTTTGGTTCCCAACATTTAAAGGTAAAAACAAGGCAAAATAAAACTAAAAACATTAATTAAAATCCACACAATAGCTTGCTTATTTTTAAGAAGAAGATAAAATAATAAAATTGCAATTTGTGTATTTTTAATTGTTTTCTGTTAAACTATAGTTGTGTTTCTCATGTTTGTTCTGAGCATTTCTCACATTCATGTGAAGTAACAAAATAAACCTTATCTAAACATTGCCTTGATGTATTCCAGCACCAGCATAAAACACTGTTAGTATAAGTGGCATCGCAAGAGGAAATTACATTTTAAGAGGAGAAATTCAAATTCTGGTGAGTTTTCATTTTCTTTTAGAAAACTGTTTCATACATTTTCTTTCAAAACCTTTTCTGTCAGACATATTCCCTCCACCCCATCATGCAAGATACATGGCTTTTTCATTTTTCTGCATGCAGTGCAACTGTTTTGTTAGCTTTAACTACAGTGAGAATTTCAGCAATATTACTTGAAATCTTTCCACCTCATTGTGGTTGATATCTGGATAAAACTAGTAAAAAAAATGCGTGAATTTGCAATCTTTTTGTTTTATTGCAGGTCTCAACATGTTCTTCATGCTATAAAATACAAAATTTGACTTGGTTATCGTAGAAAAAACATCTTAGAATCCCAAGGTCCAACCTGAAGAATTACCATGGAACAGTCATGGTTAGATCATTCAATTTACAGTTAAAACTTCAGTTCTGTCTTCTAAAATATAGTTCTTCAGTACAAATTACCCTCTGACAATGGTTACAAATATGTGACCTGCCACCAGAAAACCAGCAACAAGTCGGCCCAGCACAAGTCGTGTAAACAAAGAAAAAACGATTTTTGTTTTTAATAAATGATTTTTCGTTTTTTTTGTAGAATATCAGGTCAAAATAATGAAGAAGCCACTTCATGCTTCAGATAACAGTACTGGGGGCCTTAAAACCATAAACTTTGTATTTGAATTTGGGTTGTTTTAGAGGAAAAGTCGGATCTTAGTTGGGGGTGTGGTGATTCTGCAGTAAATTAGCATACTGGCTTTCTTTGGCTACTCACCTGCGTTTGCTGTTTGTTTTTTCGGCCAATCAGCTGCACGTTAAAGACGAACCACATGGCTACTTGAGCAGCTGCTCCTGCATTTAAAGTAGGCTCATAACTGTTACTGCTACTCCTGGAAGCTATGTGTGTTTTCATCACTGAATGAAGATGGAGCAGAAAAAACGCATTGCAGAAGAACTAAATCGGGGCTGTTACAGTGCAAATCTTTGGCAGTACTTCTTCAAGAAGCCAGATGCTTCTGGTCATGCCGACACCGATCTCACTTCTGATTCTGAACCCGAACTACAAGATGAAACTGAAGAAGTCGAGAAGAAAGGAGAATTCTCTCCTCGGGACACAGTCGTGTAGCCGCAAACTTTTTCCAGAGCTTACGTACAACTTACGGATGGATTCTTTAGCGGCCGAAAGAGAGCGGCAGGACATGAGAATAATTGGACACCTTGAGGGGAACAGGCGTACAGTAGTTACTTCTGAGATGACTACATCCACCAAGAAGCCAGCGATGAAAAGAAAGCACCCCTGAACTTGTTATCTGATCGGAGGCAATGAAATCTGTAGGAATACTTTTCAGTTCCTTATGGGATGAGTTTGCATTAACGTCCATGATATCTATGTTACATTAGTGTTCAGTCGAAGTCACATACAGGGATTACAAACTATTTTCATGCTAGAAGCTATCTTTTAATTATCCACTGTGAGTTTCACTAATGTCCAAGTTATCTAGCTACCTAGCTCAGTATTGTCGTTTGAAAATGCAATGTTACGCACATCGAAACTGTGAGCATCTGCTATTAATTTGAATTACACACCAACCTGATAATGTGCTCAAATAATGTGTAAATAACACACCCATGGGTGAATAACACCTTTGGGTGCAAGAATGACACATCCATGGGTACATGATTAAAGTATTGACTGTCCTGTGGGCTTACAGATGTCTACTGACAGCTAGACTGTGAGGGGGTTGAATTAAGTAATTGTGATGCAAATAAGCAGCCTCTGTTACCTGGCTCTCCAGGTAGGTGAGAATCTTTCAGAAACCTTGAGGCTGGATTTCTCACAAAATTAGTTTGAGGAGTGCCTACATTCAAATGGCCACATCTTCTTTAAATATTTTCAGATTTTCATGTCTTAGACAATGTTGGAAAGCTTAGAAACTACACTTCTGTAAATCTGTAAATAACTCAAAATGTCCCTATGGCGACTTGTTCCTGGTTTTTCCATGGCTGGACATATATACTCTATGCATGTATTACCTGAAAGAACTACACTATGTGTATGTAGAAGTGGCATAGATTGGTTAATACATTCAAATTATGTTTGTTTGTTTACCTTGTTAGTGGTTTTGATGCCAACAAAGGTCTGTCCGAGGGGGACCGGTCTGAAGCGACTGTCGAAAAAGAAGAGGCCGATGTAGGGGTTGACATGTAGGAAGGCGGCCACATCCAGATAGTTGGGCAGGGTGGCTGATAGGCCCAGGATCCTGATCATACTCTGTGTGGATTCCACCTGACCATCAGATAATAACACAGTGTCACAGTTAGCAGTGTACCCCCAGGGTTCTAAAAGTTAAATTTAAGACTTTTAAAGACCTTTATGATACCACCTTGAATGAAATTTAATGCCAACTTCAAGGCCATACTGGCAAAGGTGTGAAGGATATAATGCAAAATTGGTGTTGAGTTTTGTCCCTAGGATTAACGATATACTAAATGATTGAATTTAATAAAACATGTCATCAATACTCACATTCATATATGATTTATATAGCTTCATGAGGCGTGTGTCATTAAATTAAAAGAAATACTGATTTCTTGCATTAAGAGTTCCAACCCTTCTCAGTGGCCTCACATAATGCCTTGGTCACATGATGGTCACAACAAAATTCATACTTGAACTGAAACTCAGTAACATGGTAAAAAGGAAGAAATAACAGAAGTATTTTATACACAAAAAAACTGGGTATTTGTCACATTTAGGAATCCCAACCCTTCTCACATAGCGCCTTTTGATCACAAAAGCTCCTCTTTCAACTGAAGCTGACGAAATAAAAAGAGACTATCACAAGAGACTAAGTGAGTATCATAAGAGCTTTATATGTGTCTTTATATACAGTCTATGTACCAGACATAAAAATGGCATATCTGGAGTTGAGCATCTACCCAGTATCATGTAGGCCTAAATAGAATCTGATATGAATGTAATTTTATGTGATGCCCATGTAAATTATCTTTAGCAATACCACTGTGGTGATCCACTACTGATAAAAAAAAGGTATTTTACATTGCATTATATGACATTTTCAATTACAAATCTAAAATGTAATATAAAATAGATTAAGCTCTGCAGCGTTTCACCCCCCGCACACATTGGACAGAAGATTTTCCAAACTCCAGCCAACTACC
Organism: Plectropomus leopardus; assembly: GCF_008729295.1. NCBI lineage: Eukaryota > Metazoa > Chordata > Actinopteri > Perciformes > Serranidae > Plectropomus > Plectropomus leopardus. Next base: position 2,964,105 of record NC_056469.1, on the reverse strand, counting down.
ACTCAGCTCAGTCTGCTGATACTCTGCTGTAAACTCCTATGGGACACAGATACCCAGGAGGCAACCATTAACACTGTGCTCCCAGCAGACCACCAGCACCTCACACTCTTCTCAACAGAAGATTAATGCACATAAGGCTGTTGGCCCTAATGACATCCTTGGATCTGTGCTCAGGGCCTGTGCTTTAAAACCATTTCCATCATGGTGGTGCCAAAAACTCCACTGCAGCGAGCCCTAACAATATCCGCCTTGCTGACTCACTTGCACCATCATGAAGTCCTTCGAGGGGCTGGTCCTGGCTCATCTTGAAACCTGCCTACAACCCACACTGGACCCTCTCCATTTTGCCTACTGCTAGAACAGGTGTACAGAGGATTTCATGCCGCTACCTTTCGTTCTCTCCCACCTGGATAACAGCAACACACCTCTGTGAGAATGCATTTCACCGACTTAACTTCAGCATTCAAATATCGTCTTTTAAAAAATGCTCACCACCCTAGGTGACCTTGGCTTCAACATATATCTCTGCAACTGGATACTGGATCTCCTAACGAACAGACTCCAACTGATAGGTTAAATAACTACAATCTTTACCTTTAGCTCTGGCTCCCACAGGACTGGGTGCTAGGTCCTGTGCTCCTTTAACTTGTGGAGTGCCTCAGGGGTCAATCCTTGGACCAATTTTATTTTAACTTTTTGTGCTCCCCTTAAGGCACTTAATCAGCCAATTTGATTGTGTGTTTTATCATTAGTATGACACATGACTTTACCTTTCAGTTCAGCCCATCAACCTCTCGCATCTACCTATTCTGCACAAGTGTCTGACCAAGATCAGTGACTGGATGTTGTTTCTTCAATTAAATCACAGTAATAATCAAGTTCTGTTTTTTGTCCGAGATCAGTTCTCTCTTAAGATCATATAAACACCTCAGTTCATGGGTCACAAATACAAGTTCTTTTGTGAAAAGCCTCAGAGTCACTTTTGATTATCAGCTGACATTAGATAAACATGTCCTGCTACTTTCACCTCAGAAATATTGCAAAATACAACTGCTGTTATCTTTTCAGAAGGCAGAAACAGTAAGCCATGTTTTTGTGTCCTCCTGTTTACACTACCGTAATGCTCTCTATCTCTGCGTAAGCCATGACACTGTTACATCGTTACAGTTAGTCAAAACTCTGCTGCAAGACCTCATATTGCATCACCCCAGCTCAGATGTCACTTAATTGCCTGCACATCAAATTTAGAATTCAAGCCAAGATCCTCCTCTGAATATATAAGTGAACTACTAATGCTGTATACCCCTGCTAGGCCCCCCAGGTCCTCTGAACAGGGCCTGTTGGATGTACCTGCTCAAGACTGAAAACACCATGCTGTGGAACAGTCTCCCCCCGTGGGTCAGTTCAGCAACCTCTCTTCAGGGCTTTGTGTCACAGATGAAGACCTATCTTTATTAAGTGTTTTAAGTCATGAATTATGTACTCTTTTTGAGCTGTTATTGGTTTGGTCTGTATTGACAGGGCGAAGGTTAAGCTTTTCTAGGGTCCACATCTCCGAACACCTCTCTTGGACCCTCAAAATTTCTACTCTGGTCTAGAAGACAAACCAGTCTCTTCTACTCAAGGACACTGAAGAAAGTCCGAAATTTAGAACACAGAAGCACTTTGTACAACGTGAGCAGCTGTCTTTAGGGTCCATGTCATTGACTTATGAGGCAAAGTAAATGATCTTGCGCATACACTGTATGTATTTTGTCTTTGAAACCTGAAGAAAATTCAATATGTTGTGTATCAATGTGGGTGAGAGGAGAGAAAAGGGAATGGGGGTGGGATGGGGGGTGGCCCTATCTATGAGCCTCATGCTGGATGTGACAGGGAAGATTGGTAAGGCCTTTAATGTGATGCAGTACCTGTCAAACCATCCCATCAAGATAAGACCTAACCAATCCCTGCCAGCGGTCTGGGCCTGTACTGCACATTCACACCACTGCTGCTGAACCTCCATACTGCAGATGTGCATCGTGTTCACCTACAGAGTGTCAAACAGTCTGGAAGGTTTTGTTTTTTTTCTTTCACTTTATGCAACTCTGAGTTTGACTGCTCCTCTCTACAAGAGATGAAGAGTCCATGTTTCACTTAAGTTTGTGGCATCATTAAATTTTATAGCAACATAAGGTAATTGAGATTAACAGCTAAATTTACAATCATCCCAATGGGTAATGAGCTGAATAAAGGTAGGTTACAATATTAAAATTAGACACTATTCTAGTGTACCAGACTTGTACTAATCGTGTACTGCATATTATCAGACATATTGTACTGCATATGTTTAGAGTTAGAGTATACCCCTAGTTTATATTTTAGCTTCTACTTAAAGATTCAGCTAATATTTTAATGTACTACTTGTCTTACTATTTAAGTGTCCTTATGTGGTGTACTTTATGAGTGATGAGACATGGCTGCTGTATCAACATAATTTCCCATGGTATAAACAAAGCACTGTTTCTCTGTCTATCTTCTGTCTATTATATTATGGATATCCCATCAATAACTTTTCACTGTTTTTGCTAAAAAGGCACTATACCTATTGTTACACATTAAGGATATAATTGTTCACTAGTCCTGAAGAATATGACTCAGCCTGTTGAATCAGTCTGAGAAAATACCCCTGATGATGTTCCTATGGATCCCTGGAGACTACAAATTTATAACACAAAGCCTGTTACAAAAACAGTTTGAAAGAATGTATAAATCTCAGGTACTTAGCTGGATAATTTCCATTTTATACCACTTCTACTTCACAGTTAGCGATACATTTTTACTTTTAATTTATCAAAATGTATTTGATAGCTACACTTACTACTTATTTACCACATGAAGAATTTAAAAATATGTCGGTCAGCTGATATTATCGGCCGATATTGGCCCATCACAGATATATCTGTATCAGTTTATATGTTGTTCGATATGCACAATATGAAAAATTTATTTTTAACAGAACATGATGCAGAAAAAGATGCTCACAGTAATTTAGAATGAGAATATTCCAAATGAAGTGTACTGTTTCATTGCAGTGATATCATTTTTGACAATAATAGTTTTTTGTCAAAGTATAAAATATCCTGCCTTCATTACATTATCTTTGTAACAAGTAGTGGATAACCATGTCTCAGGGATATCTGCATTGCATAATTGCATATAAACATAATATCTGCTGATATATCAATATTAAAATGTTTTACTCCCCAATATTGGTATCGGTACCAGCCCAAATGATCATAATCAAATAACTCCAGTATCGGTTGGGTTCTAAAAAAAAAAAAAGATATTCTGAAATTAGCTCCACCTCCGCCAAGTAAACATCAAAATGCTGCCTACATGTTAATTCATCAGTAATAATAATCCAATAATACTACATATAATAACATAACACTGACTGTCAATTGTGCCTACAACCCATATTTTTGATTATTTGAACAAAACAACTGCCAACACCAAGCAGCAACCTCCAGTGCTAAAATAAAATTAGGCCAATGCAGAGGTTCCAAAAGCTGCAGTTCCACCCATGGCCACTTGGGGCTAGTTCCAAGAGCGAGTCAATCCCCATAGACCCCAGTTTTTCCAGTAAGAACGGTTTTAACCTTTTTTTTTTCTTTTGCTAGCAAAAATTAGCATCAGCATTATCATAGTTAACCATAGCTGTGAATGCACCATGTTAACCAAGTTAGCAACTAACGTCCACCCATTTGTCACATCTGGCTCCAAAAATCTGAAATGGCTATAAGCAAGATGCCAAACTGGGGGCTTCAAAACACGAGTCAACAAATGAACGGGTGATGTTTCGATGGCTACGTCCATCATTTTATACAATATATAGCTAATATAAAGCAGGAGAGCTGGTGAATTAATTCACTGTTTACGTAAAAATATGACTAGTGTTGCTTAAAGGCATATCTAGGGGCTTAGGAGTGGTCCACTAACAGTCATCAACAACCCTGTAAACACTGCATATTATAGTCATTTTGTGGGCATTAAAGATCACAGTCGAGCACCCAGCTATAAAAGGCATGCCTTATGTAAGCTTAGGTGCAAAACTGCTTTTAAAATACCAAATAACGAAGAAACCCGACAACACAGCAACATTAAAGGCCTTTGTAATAAAGGTTAGAGGGACTTTATCTTGAATGCAGTGTGTAATTGGTAGCAGCACACCCGGCCAAGAAAATGTAGTCCAAACCAAAGCTCTTCCAAGTAAAACATCAAAGTCAGAACTGGCTTGGTTCTAAAACATTTGCATAAAAAGGGGGACAAATATCATTCAGTTTACAGGGATTTCCATATTAATGTGTCTGAAGATGTGAACTTAAGCACCTAGCGCATCAGAAGCAGCCGCCGTAATTCCTTCAGCACAATCAATTATAGCAGTCTGTCAGGTGTGGCAATAATGGGAGAGAGAGAGAGATGGAGGAGGTGGGGGAAGGGTCTGCCAGGCGTGCTGCTGGCATCCAGCTTCTGTGGTTGGAGGGTGGACTATGAGCTGTTTACAAATTCTCAAACAAAGACAAACAGAAACATGCTGCTACTGTGCCAGTCACATTTAGATATAATTAGGAGCAGAAATAATAGTCCTACATGTTCGACTCAAGTAAAATGACAATATCCTCTGCAGCAGAAATAACAATATTTTCAGGTTTAAATTTGCTGTATTACTTATCTATTTCTTGTACAAGCTTGTTATTGTTTAAATTAAAAAAAAGAAAAGCAATTTAGTGTTCCATTTTCCCCATCTCTGCTTTCACAGTGGACGCTAACATGTTCAGGATGTTGGCAGTGCTCATTAGAGTAAAAGGCTAATGATTTTCTAAATGTATCTTCTTGTCACCATCCCATGCGGCAGAACCATCAATGAATGTATCTACTAACAAGTATTGTGTGTGTATCCAAATCCTGATTTTTCTTCTTCCTCTTTACTATAGAGCTCCACTGCTGTACAAAAACTACTAAAAAGACCAAGATCAAATGCCACACTGTTATGCTGGCTTACATGTTCTTTCATTACAGGAATGTCAATGGTTAACCTTTCATCACTTAACCATTGAGAATATTTTTGACCAATTAAGTTGGTCTGTAGTAGGCGTTCTCAAAGTCCAGACAGCGAGTCAATCCGGACCCAGCCCACTCGTATTAGAAAAGCAATAATACTATGTAATTAAGTGAACATTTGCTACTGTGAAAAAAACCCTGAGAAGTTTTATATCTATTGACAAATACTACTTGGAGATCTGGCCTGAGATTAAGCCTTTATATAATTGTTTCCCTGTTTGACATTGTTGTCATGGCAACGTTGACAGTTAGTGAGTGTATGACGTTTAAGTCATCACATGTCAGAGTTTGCTGGATAACAGGCATGTTCAAATTTAGCAAGTTAGTTAACAGCTAACGGGCAATCGCTTTCTGTCCTGTGGTTATTAGAAAGCAAGACTTTGGCATCTTCTGTCAGTCTACATAAGAATGTAGAGGATGGTGAGGATGTTACTATCCAAATGTGCAAAGTCAATTTACCGATCTTTCCGGACCTTTGACCTTGAATAGAAAGTAACACCACCCTGTCCTAACATTGTTATTGTGGAAAAAGTGTATTAAAGTGTGCATTGTTACATATGTTATGACTGTAAGCGACGTTAACACTGTGGACAGCATGGCTAGTGGTGCTTCTAGAGTTAACAATGCTAAATTTTTCTTTAGTATTTGTTTCTCTTTATCTTTTTTATATTACATGTACCACTTACAATTCTATTCCTTCTTTCTTTCCATCCTTCCTTACTACTTTCTTTGGTTTCTTTACTCTTCTATTCTTTCCTTTACTATTTTCTGTTTCTATCTTTTCGTCTTGCCCCCTCCCGTTTCATGCTCCTGTACCTCCCCCATCCTTTCTTCCCTTTCTGTTCATCATCCATTTTTCTGTCTCTCTATCCTTGAATCTCCTTCTTGCCTGCCCACAGTTCATTCTCCTTCAGCTGCTGTTTACAACTTTGCGAGCAATAACTTTCTGCTCTCAGCAACCACACACAATTTCCCAAGAAAATGTAGTCTCTAATCTGTATCTCTAACAGCACTGAATCTATAATACTATTTTTGCTGCTAGAACAACCATTATTGCATACACACTACATTTTGAAGTTCAATCTCATCTCATATTATTCTTTTCAGTTGACTATTTGTCTTTAATTACCTTTTGTTTCTTCAATACATCAAAGTTAATTTCACACATGCAACATTATTGGTCCAACTTCAACAACTCATGATAAAAAAAAGGTTTTATAATCTTTATAGAAAAACAGAATCATATGGTAAATATTCTCTTGTAGTTCAGAGAATGCATTTCACTGTGTGTTACCAGTATTTAGACACTAAGTTGTCGGTCACCTTTTGTGAATAAAAAGGATCAAACTTTAAAAATGTATTTTTTAAGCAGTGCAGGGGATATCATTATTCAGTGAGCCAACCCTTCTCAACATGTTGCTCCCTCTCACACCTCTGCAGTGTGTTTGCTGTCATCACCCATCGGTGCCAAAGATCAAGGCTACAGCAAAAGTAAAAGCATTCATTGAAAAAAAAAGCTTAGAGGAAGACAGTTTACTTCTTATTTTGTCAGAGCTTCCAAACACAGACAGACAACTTGGACATACCCTTAAATAGTATAAAGAAAAACAATAGCTGCAGACAAGTGGAGCTGATGGTCTGAATACTTTGACAGGTGGTGCATAACTGATAAGCACCACGAGGAATAAACATTGACAAAGAGTTGTTCAGTTTTTCACACATATTGAGGATAAAGTTTCTCCTTGTTTCCCCCGTAAAGAGCCAACTCATTCCAGAGGGAGCCATGAAGGGAGCTTTTTCTATCGCCTTATTTATTGCTGGCACAACTCATCTTTTTAGTTTCAAAGACAACAATAGCTTACAGTGTAAGAAATCAATCATTTAAAGGGCAATGCACAAAGTAAATTTAGTAGTCCTGGGGAGTGTTACTCAGCCTGTGTAAACAGTTGTAAAATGTCTTCTATGGCTTTGGAGGAGCTTCATCAAGCCTGAAATAACGTGATAATTATTATTATTTTCTCAGAAATTTGTGCCCAAAAGTCTGTTATATAACTGGGAGTGTGGAGTTTAGAAGAAGGCTTTTACCAGACAGGGAGAGTCTACCAAGAGAAGCTGCAGAGATACATTATGGAAAATATAAGCTCCTGTGTTTTCATTTTCCCCAAGCTTAATACTTAAAATGCTGTACCTGATTCTTTTAAATCTCTTCTTTGAATTCACTTTTTTTTCTATTTGGTCTTATGTTAACCGATGGTATTTATTGTTACTTTTACCTTGTTCTATACTGTATCTTGTACATACAGCTTTGTTAATCAATGCAACTCGATGGAAAGTCTAAGTGATACATTCTTCCTGAACATGGGATTTACTGGTTTTTAATCTACCAGTAAAGAACTCATCGTACACCAGCTTAAGAAACTGTGTGCCATGCTACACAAGGATTGCAATGATGCCTCTTTTTGATAAAATTGCAGAAAAATAGATGGCCATACCTAAAGTAGGGTATTAAAGGTGTGTGTATGAGGTGAGTGAATTAAACAAACTGGAGCCAAACTCCTCATCCCCACTACTTTCAAGCACCCTTAGGATGCACAAGCAGAACAGGAAATTTTTTTTCATCAGCATATGGCCAAGGCACAACTAATAATAACACTGCTCCTAATGCACAAGTTTTACTTTTTAGTTTCATAGCACAGGACTGCTTTACAGTTGTAGGCCTGTTGAGACCTCTTGAAAAACTATTTCTTCAGTGTTTCTACTATGTAGCAGACAAGTGTTTGAAATGTTCCTTATTTATATAATGAAAATAGTTACCTAAAGTTGCCTCTGTACCAAACTACCAAACTGTGACTCTTAAATTGTAAATGGACTCTGACTTATGTGTACCCTAGCATATCCTTGTTAAAAAAAAATCAATATGTATGGAAATAACAACAATATGTTACAATGTAACAATACAATGTATTAATGTGATGCTAGAAGGTTCCATGAAAAAAAAAATGCTGTATTACATGTTTGACCTTGAAAACATTGTACACAATTAACAACAGCATCACCCCTAATAGTGTATTACAGGGCTTGAGCCCTGCCATAATATTCCTTAATAGCCACATTTCAGTCAGTAAGTTGATTCTGCCTTATATAGAGGCACAAGCTGCAGTCATTCAGGAATTATCCGCTATCAAACCATGGAGTTTGTGAGCCCCTAACCCTATACCCCTAGCTGCAGTATCAGCTGTGCCTGCTCTGAAGCCCTTGAGTTTATTGACATGCTGATGGTTCAGTCCAATCCTACAGCTGTGTTCTAAGCACTGCCCACATGTGCAGCCTGCTGGCAAACAGACAGACGGTGGAGAGGCTTCAAACTTGTGCACTGCAGTACAACCTCTAAAGGTGTTAAGGTGTACAAAGCACCCAGTCAGCCCTTCTTCAGTAATATCAGCTAAACCTGCAGATAAATGGGCTGTGAACCGAGTAAACAGTGGTCACATGTACGGACCAGTTTTCAATTACCTTGCAGTTAACCCCGCCAAAGAGGTCTCCGTTGCTGCAGAGCACAGCAGCTCATCCCTCTGTCTCCCTCTGCCTCCTCACTCTGCTCTCAGGCCTTTAGCGTACAGCTCCTAGCCATGGATTCTAAACATTTATCATAGTGATGAGTGCTTACGTTGGGCCATCACATTCCAATCACTATCATGTGGGATTTTCCCACAAAAGTTTTATTTTATTTTATCACATCTGTAAATCCAAAGTCATGAAATAAACATAGCTTTTTCAGTGATTTCGGCATCATACAGCAACAGCAAAACCACCTTTCACAGCAGCACGATATGCTTCTGGGCAGCATGAGTTTACCCAGCCAGATGGAACCTTTTGTGGTGTTATGACACACCTCCAGTTGGCCAGATGGCACCTGGTGTGGCAGTATGCAGCCCGTTCTCATTCCGAAGTCGCCAAATATGGCTGCTTTGACAGTGCTTTTGGCACAAAATGCCGATGTCAAAAGCCATCTTTCGCATCCGCATGATACATCTCTCGACGGCATCAGGTGAGAACATGGCCGGACAGAACCCATTGGGGTGTTATAATACGCTGGCGGACAGCTGGGCAGCACCTGCTAAGTCTGAACAAGTGGATAGGTGGTGTCACTTGAAAATGAGGGCGGTCGGGACTTTTTGTGTGCACACAGGTAGGCAGGCAGGACAGCATCAGGTTGAAATGCTGCCAGTAAGGACATAATATAAGGAGCACAAGGGTGCTTATTGGGGGCCGGAAGATGTGGTGGATTGACGAAACAACCCTGGACTTTTATGAGGGAGTCCGCTGTTCTCTTCCCATCTGAATCTGATTTTTCATCACTTTACCATGTGTTTCCTTCCCCTAATCCTAACCACTCGTGCCACCATGTGTATTTGTTGACATCACAGTAGCGCCATCCCAAGTGTCAACAGCAGATGCAGAAGCATAATAAGCAGCAACATGTGATGACTTGCAGTAGGATACAAGAATGGACTGCGTCAGTACATAACCAAGCAGACAGCAGCTGTTGCAACTGTATGATACACCACTGGACGGCATCAGGTTGAAACACTGCCGGCAACAATGTCATATAAGGCATTGTAAGTCCCTTTAAGTCGGGCAGGAGGGGTGGTGAATTGTTGTTCACTTCCCAAATGAATGTAGAGCCAAAACGTGATGTTTTTTTCTCTAAATGAGTGTTGATGTATGGCTGTTGTGGTGTCCCAGAATGTCAACAACAGACAAAGGAGGATATGAAGCTCGCAATATGTAGAAATGGCAGTCAATTGTCAAAGTGGCAGTATACAACAACTTGGAATAAGAACCTAATGGGTGTTGGTTTGGGCATTATCACGTTATTACGGTATACCAAGGTATTTAGAAATCCTAAATTTACCTTTTTCAATGCTATCATAAATACAGGCGCTCCTCTTTCTATTAATATCACTGTATGTTGTGCACAGCATGCACCAACAGAGCTCAGCCTCCAATCTCTACTGGTAGAACAGGCAGCCGAGTTGAAAGACAACGAGATACATAGTGATGGAGGGAGAAGTTACAGGACTGTAAACAGCCGGTGGCCAGCAGGCAGAGAGAGACTGTGGGTAATAACAGCAATTTCTTTCAATCTGGTATTTTGACCAAACCGTAGCTTGTGATTGTTGGAACAGTGGACTTACTAACTAGATTTCTAGCAAGAGTAACCAAGATGGTTTGGGTTTTATTTTGTTTCTGTCGAGTTTGAATGAAGTGTATTTTTTAACGAGTTAACGAGACAATTATGCCTCATCTGTCTTTTACGAGAGAAAGTTGAATTCAAAGGGTGCGCAGCTGTGTTTCTCTGTTTATAATGTTACTTCTCTTTTCATTATGAGGGTTTCTATTGTTTATTTATTTGTCGGAAAAAGTGAAAGTAAGTAGCGCACTACTTACTGGGGTTGGGGGGGGGTGTTAGAGGTGCGCACTTAAACCATCATGCACCATTTACCTTGCTGAAAGGAAGGTATGAAGGTAAAATATCAACTATCATGAACTAAGAGTTGCTATAAATAACCATAATTGTACATCAGAGAGTCAAGCATATATGCATATGGTTGCATATGGTTGCATATGGTTGCTCTTGCCAATTGCCAATGTGAGTGACGTCCTGCGACCTCATCTTTACTGTTGTTTTAAGGCTGTTTTATGAGTGGTGAAGCAAAACTGCTTGGTATATATATAGATAATAGAGTGCATATTTATGTGTTTTTGCATACACATAATTTTAGTCTTGACCTTATGGAGACACAGACTGCACAAATGTTTGGAGTGTGTCATTCTGTGCAATTCACAGAGCAATGTGCCAGGATGAGTCTCGGCTGGTCTGTGCAACCAAATATATATATATATATATATATATATATATATATATATATATATATATATATGTATTTGTATCTGTCTATCTGTGTCTGTCTATCAGTCTGTCTCTCAAAAATATATTTCTTCTGTATTCTCCATTTTTGAGTTTCTTTCCACAGAAAGACACATGGCAGCAGCTCAAAGATTATGCAACACTAAGGCTCATTCTCTTTATTTGCCCGTCTGAATTCACATAATCACTGCAATAACTAAACTGTCCTGTCTGATTCCTGCACAGACACCTGTCAGTCATCATCAGGGGAAATCAGCTTCACAGAGAGAGTACTGATTATTTTTTCCTGCCGCAGCGTGGTGCCAAGAGGGCAGGACTCCTGCTGTCTATGATATGTCATTTGAAAAAGAGTGCTGCTGTTACTTTACTGGTAAACTAAGAACTCACATATGAAAAAAAACAACAACTTGGCAATACTGACCAACTTACAGGAAGACTTTGCTCTTAATTGTGGCTGTATTGCTATTTGTTGAGTACCCGAGCACAGACATGCACTTGCAATCGTGCACATGCAGCTCCTTGTGTTTTGTTTTGAGGATTAAGTACCTTTTCTACAGTGGCAAGTTTACATACGTTACTCAACAATGACTTTAAAATAAAAGTATGTTTTGCAGGATGTTTCCTCTTCATCTTTACTAGTGAGCAGTAAGCTGCTTTAAAAAAAATTATATACTAACTAATAATAACGATAGAACAGAACCATCTTCGTGCACAGTGCCAGATCCGGAGAAAGCGGGAAGGGAGAACTAGTGCATGCAGCTTTGGTGGTTAGGTCAGAGGCCGGATCCAGAATTTTTCAATTAAGGAAAAAAAAGAAAAGGAAATGTGCTTGCGGCCCTGTTTTTCTATTCTTGTTTACTTTTTATGTGGAAAAACTGTAGTAAACTAAATATTAATCATAGCAGAATATCTTTTACATACTTTAAAATGTGACTGTAAGGGGAATTTAACAAATTGCTCACTCCCTCCTGCCTCCTTAAACTCTCCCTCCCTCCCACACGTGCACGCATGCACACACGCACGCACGCACACACACGCACGCACACACACGCACGCACACACACACACGCACGCACGCACACACACACACGCACACACACACACACACACACACACACACACACACACACACACACCTCTCGTTCAGCTCTGACTCCCTTGTCTCTTCTCTCCCTTTGTGTCTCATTTCCCAGCCTTCAGTGGAGTGTTTAAAGGAGAGCTATGGGGATACTTGGTGAATAATGCCTGTACAGTAAATGCAATGGGGAGATGATGATGAGAAGAACAGTGGGGTCCATGAGCCTCTTTTTCTCTGTCTGCTTGTTATGCATGAAATGTTATTTATTACACTAAAAGTGAATAAAAAAGTGCGACTTGGCAGAAACACACTAGATGGGAAGGAGAAGCATTTTCAGCGCATTAGTAGTGAAAAGTATTTATCCCTATGAAACCTGGGTTGACATCAGTTTTCTCAATTTAGAGGCCTTTCACAATCATTTAAACCTTTGAAATGAGGCAAATTGGTTTGATTTCTTTTGAAAAACATTGGAAAAGGAAAACAGCAACTCGGCATAAAATGTTCTTTTAAAATAATAGTAAAAGGTGACAGGAAAATTAGCTAAAAAGAGAGAGAAAGGGAATCATTATAAAGTGATCAAATGGAAAAATAGCAAGAAAATCATATTTATAATGATTATAAGTATATATCTAAAAGTAGGTTACAGAAAAGATAATTATTTTGTAACTTATATACATATTTTTTTATTTTAGCACTTTTTCATCTCATTTCCCTTTTTTGTTGTTTTACTTTTCTTTTTGTAGTGTTTTTTTAATTTTTGTTTTTTTACTAATTTCTTGATTTTCTGCTATTTTTTGGGGTCCTTTATTGTTGTGTTGCTTGCTGTCTTCTTTTCATATTTTCAAAAGAAAACATTTTGCTATGGTTTGAAAGGGTTAAATGCAATACTTCCTGAGTTCTTATTGAAATGTATCTATATTACAGATAATTGAAAGCAGCAGCACAGTAGGTAGCAAAACTGAGCATTTAATTTTATACTTAACATCAGGGGCTTTTTAAGTCCGACACTCAGATTTGAGGATGGCTTAGGAGAGCCGTGGAAGGTGCTAATGATAATTTCAACTTAAAAGCTCTTTGTGAACTTTATTTATATAGCATATATAAGTTACAGTTATCATATTCATTTAAATGCAGCAGCATACGGGACCTCAGAGGATTGCCACACGCCAGCCCATCGAAATTTGGCAGATGTATGACCAAGACTTTTATTTACTGTGAGAGGTTTTGGAGCAACTGGACCACAATGAACAGTTGTGTATTACTATCAAAAGTGTGTGTAAGCAGTCAGAATAAAGAGAGGCATTGTTTGTGAGTGGACTGAAAACTCAGGGTGGAAGCGAGGCCTGGAACAGAGATGATTTTCTCGCATTTATTCACTATGTGAGATAAAGATATCTTAAATCTTAATCTGAATCTTAAAATATTGTGTATCAAGTGAGTGTGCAATTTAATTTGACAGAGTTATGACTCAGAGAAGGAGTGTGTTTTTTAATTCTAACTGAAGCACCAGGAGTTTTAAAGTACCTTAACCGCCACCATAAGCTGTGTCACAGGTCCTGCTGTTGCAGCAACTGCTGACATGTTGGTGAACAGGCCGAACCAGAGGTCCAAATTACACTAACTTACCATTGTTATTAAAACAGCAGCATGCAGCTGTCCTGTTTCTCCTCACACTGTACCTGTCTCGTGTTTCTCCCCCACACTCCTCCTTCACGTCTCTCACACAGGCGCCTCACAGTTTGAATACCTCAGAGTTCTTGTAAATCTGCTTGTGTTAACATTAAACACTGCTGTGTTTTTGACAGTTGACTTGTTTTGCTGAATAAATAAAAACTGTGCCATGGAAGATATTCTTTTGGTATCAGTACACCAGTATCCCCAAACTTCAAACAGTGCCCAGCAGCGAGTCCAAGTGACACAGCCCACCTCTGTGATAAAGAGCTGGGGAGAAATGATGTCAATTTACCCAAGACATTCAAAGCCACCGGGATTCAATGCTGTATGCTCATTCGGTTCCTTTAAATTAACATGTTAGAGGTTCACGGATATGCAAGCTGTATCTCATTTTTCTTCTTTGTACACAAACCAAAATGTATAAACCACGAGTCTTCTGAAATTTTCAGGCTAAGGACCCGTTTGCTCAAAAAGAGACGGAGTCCCTTCTCCTTTGTGCTTGCCATTAGCTGCAGCAGTTGTAGCATGACTAGCTACATTACATCTATTTGGCCAATATGTTTTAATAGTGCATAAATATAAGCTAACTTGCTCAACTTGCTGGTATGGACAGGTGCCACACGGTGATTTAGTGCGAGTTAGCTCACATGATTGAACAAGGATTCGTGGGTAACAGTTGGTCTATTATTTGTGTAAATTACTAGAACCTTTTACACTGCCTGTTCAAGGCGGGAATATCAGGCTGTTATGCTGACTCAATGCCCTGCTCACATTCACCTCTGAGCTGAGAACAGAGGTAGGAACAGCCCTGAAACAAGGTCTGTGTGAAAGACATGACCATGGATGACACAAGTGTGACGTTTTAATAACATCTTTGTGCATGCAACCCACCGCGAGAGACTTAAAAAAGCAGCTGTTAGCATAGCAGTTAATTCAAAGAAGAACAGCGGCCTTTAATAATAGATAGGACTTATATAGCGTTTTTCTAAGTATTCAAAGACGCTTTACATGAAATGTAAATGTCCACAAACTGTAAAAACAATGACATTTAGTGCTCCTTACCCTCTGAGCAAAGGATGAGATCAGCTGTCATATAACACAGATGGTAAATGATTGTGATTGACACGTTAATGAGATTGTTATTGTTTAGAAAGTGCTGCCGACACATATTTTTTTGTCATGCTAGAGGCAGACGCTCGTTTGTCACCCTGCCTGTCATGTGTCCTTTGATTGCGGGATGCTGGGTTGCAGTGTATACTCACACTGGAGTGGAATGATGCTGCTGTGGTGCTGCCATATAGCACCATCTCTGTGTAAAAGCTGCTGTGATTTCATTTTATGAATAGGTTGATCTATCTTTGCTAACAATATTCTGAATATGTGTCAATGTGTATTTTAATTAGGGTTGTCAAAAGATTAAAAACATTTATCTAATTAATTACATGCCCTATGATTAATTAACACGGGCGTCACTGCTCCATGCTTTGCGTTGAGGTGATATTTCAGACTAGAAGTACTCCAACGGTACTAAACTCATGTTGCAAACCCACTGTGGCCTTTAATGATGCTGCTGGTCAAAGCGCAACACAGAACACGATTAATCAGCGTTAAAATTTTTAAACTTTTTTCTTTTTTTTCTGTGATTAATTAGTCGAAATTAATGCATTATTTTAACAGCCCTAATTTCAATTCTTGGGGAAAAAACAACTGCAGCAACTCTGAGGACCCCTTAAGTGTCCTGGACCCCCTATTGAATACCAACGCTATAAACAACAATGAACAAATGACTTGAATGTTCTAATCATTGTCAACACAAAGATCCAAGTGTAACTGACAACTGCACTGTGCAGAAGGAAGACCAGACTGAAGAATGAAAAGAAAGTCCTCGTCCTGGATCTTTTTTTTTCAATATCCACACGTTTGTGTTATATTGATACTTTTTGGATACGTAAGAGTTGAAGTCTACCATATTTGGAGCTCCTTCTCCCTCTCCCTCCCACAAAACAGATTGCAAAAATATTGTCAGATCAATTTGCCAGCGTGACAATGATTAAAGACAATCTTTACGCATTGAATCCTTTTAAATTATGTATGTTAAATTGCATGCGTTTAACTGCTGCAGTTGTATCGAGTATGCATCACGTGTCTTCCTGTCTTTAGAGAAAATTTAAAGGAATGTTTGCAGTCTAAACTGACAATTACACACTAATTCAGACCATAACAAGAGAGGACAGAGGGAGATGAGGGGAGGAACATACAGAGACATTCAGAGGCAGAGAGGGACTTGGACCAACCTGTCTGATGGTCCTGGCCACCAAGCTCTCCAGCACTGGTCCTCGGTCTTCATGCAGGAGGTGAACTTCATCCAGGATCAGGAGACGCACGATCTGAGAGAGAGCCACGTCTCCAACACTCTTCCTGGTCACAACATCCCACTTCTCTGGAGTCGTCACCAACATCTGGAAACAAGCATTGATCGAATTTATTTTTGTGTCATGCACACAATGTGCCCAGCCCTCATGGGTTTGTAAGACACCAAAATTACAGCTGCAGCAGTCAAATAATTATTTACATTTCTTTTCATTAAGAAGATTACAAGTTATTTTACAGCTTGGTCTTTAACAAAATACTCTGTCTTCTTTCCCAAACTTGACCAAGGATATCAAGCAAGGAGCAAGGAAATTTCCCAAGTTTGAGCAAAGAAATTTGCAAGAAAAAAAGATGAGTATGAAGGCCTTTCCCTTCATGTGCCTGTCCGAAGGACAAAGGAAGGGCAGAGTGCTGCAGCATGGACTCTGATGACAACTGCTCACAGCATTTCTGTGCTGCTTGAAAAGTCTGTATCTGTACACAACATTCTTCACAAACTACCTTGCCTGTTACATCAGACAAGTTAAATCAATATTTTGTTGTTAAGCAACTAAAACTTCAAGACGTTTCTCAGTTCATTTGAATATTTTCCAAAACTGCTTCAACTAACACAAATATTTCTCTACTTTACATCTGGATCATAATAAGGCTTATCCTACAATCAATTAACAATCAAGCCAGAAGCAGAAAACAAAAACGGAGTAATGAGGTACTATATCCAATTTACACACTAGATTCTATTAATGCTAGAAATGAGGAGTGCCCCCTGACCTGTAAGAACAGTTGTAGAATATCAGCTCAGTTGCCAGAGGGACACATTGGCATTGCATGCTTCTGCAAATCACATATAAGTGACATTTGTATGTTTCATAAGTATCATATCAAAAGTTACAGAGCATATGAGCTGACTTTGCCATCTGGAGATGGTCAAGGTGATGGATGGCAACGGTCAGCTGGAAGCACGCCGGTCACCAAAGGTTGAACGTCAGTGCTGTATTTATGAAATTAGCCATAGCTAACGTTATTTTTTTTGTCTCACTAGCTAGTCATAAAAAACCTGATGTGCCCAACTTGTCTGTTGCTGCTATCTAGTAAGTTGCACTTGTCCAGTGGGCAGGCCGGATGACCTTCACAACATGTGCTGAAGTCCTCTTATGGATCACTTTGTTCCAGCTGATTTCTCTGTTCTGAACTTAAACTAAATATAACAGCTCCCCCAGAGTGAAGCTTTTTAATCTGGATCACCCCCCTGGTGTTGATCTGCAGTATAGGTCATAATGCCCACCACTCTATGTTAGTGAATGGACATATGCCAAACTAAAAACTCAAAGTATGCGCCGAATAAATTTTTCCTAAATATGGTTTCTCAGGTTGATGGTAGTTCTCATCACCCTGATGTTTGTCCCAGTGATTGTTTTTATGAGAAGTTCAATTTTAATGAGTTATTAACTTATACAAAAGGGGATTATCCAAAACCTGCAGTATAATGACTTAAATTATAATGCTGATTGTATTGTAAGAAATTAATAAAGACATTGTTAAAAAAAGCGGGGTTATCCGCCATGATTGATAGCTGTGACAGCCAATCCATGCACGTGTATTTTGGCTGGAACGTCCCCACCACTGAGATTGCTAAAGGACTTGCATGAACTACAAGAACTGGAAGATGAAAGAAGATAGATAAGTAGGACAAAGTTTCCTGTCTTTTAAGTGTTTAGTGTTAACATAAAATCAATCCTGAAAGTAACAGCATGTTTATTTATATTGAAAATGTTGTTTAAATTCTGTACTCCATTCATATCCCCACTGGCAGGCGGCTTCTGTTTACCGTGATCATGCTGCCACCTAGTGTTTTCGAAGGCACTCTCTGGCAAAGTACACATTCATGAGACGGTTGTAGTATTATTTCCCTCATGTTATTTAGCCTTCTGAAAAATATCATATTAAAAAAAATGTTGCTCTTTAACATAAGGGTCTATTTAGATTTACTCAGCCTCAAGTGGCCATTCAGAGAACTGCAGTTTTTGGCACTTCCACTTTGGCTTCGGTGTTTCTTCAGGACAAGAGGATAAATATGAACGACAACACCGATAATGTATTTATGTTTGAAATGTTTGAAAAAAGTGACCCTCTCCTTAAAACCAAAGTAGAGACTAAAAGTTAGGATATCTCGGCCTCAGCCGCTCAGATTACATTTTAATCATCCGTCTCTTGTGAGCCTCCTCACTTTATGGAAGTCCAACATTAAATTCCCTGAATACCCTTTAAAAGGTTGTCCAAAAATGGGCTGGCACTAGCAACACTACTCTTTCTGTGATGTTGCCAGAAGTATATGTATACAGTCCTAGAATTCTTTTCACTAAAAATATTGAGATTTCAGGGGAAATTATTGCTGAGATACATTTTCTCCACAATTCCCTGCTCACTTAACTGAATGACACACACTGTAAAGCCCTGAGTAACACAACTAAAATCCCTCCAGAATGCTGTTCGATGCATGGCTCATCAATGCTCAATTGCCCATAACTCTGCTCATTACAATGCAGATGGAGGCCCTTAAATCATAACACCATAATAACAGGCGTATAACATTACTCACATCTCGTGTGCTCGGTTAGTTCTGCAGGATTTATCAGATGTGTCAGTCTGTGATCCACGATATCCAAAAGAAATGTCAAATTTGATTCTTTAGTGTTTTATTTGATGCAATCAAAAGTTGGCATACTTTCTAGTGTATGTGCTTTTATTTTGACATCCCTCTTATTATATTCAACAGTATTAACACATCTCATCCGTATCAAATGTCAACAGATATGTGTTTGTTTAGTGCCTATAATTTAAGTGCAATTTTATTCCCTCTTTTCAAGGAAAACACTACAATGCATTAATAATGGTGTGTAAACTGTTTGGCAACCTGTCCGTGGGTGTGCAAATTCCTATTAAACCCTTTCTGTAAAAGCAGTTCATTAAATCCTCTCTAGTTTGCATTTAAATCAATCTATCCAGCCATTAGAGGCTGGCGCGCTCACAGAAAAGGAAGCGCATGCTCCTAATTGGAGCTACTGGTTAATCTAAATGGAGGCTCTGGCAAATGGAGCACAGGCCAAAGTGCTTTCTTAATTGCCTCACAAATACACACGAGGAGGTGCAGAGAAAACACGCCATTGTTTGGCGGAATGGGGTTATTTAGCCTAGTTTATCAGTCGATCACAGTGATCACAGCACTGAAATCCATCATCTAAGTTTACTGATTCTTAGTAGTTCCTAGAAAATGTTAATGTTGCATAAATGTGACAATTTAAACAGAGAATGGGTTCATAAACGTGCATGCAAAAACAACATAAAAGGCTGTAAGAACTGCTCTCATCATTCACTCATTGCCAAACTACAAAGCACAAGGCATTGAAGACACCCAGATATGTTTAAATTAGGGATGTCATTTTCAGTTAACTTTACTTTTGATAGCCTGACACACATAAACTATTAACTAACTGGTTAAGTTTCAAGAAAAAATGCAAAATGACATCAAATACAACATGAGCATTCCTTTATTCCAGCTGTCATAAATTTGATTCTGAGATACAAATGTCTTCCTGTGTATTTTTGTTTCTGTAGGCTTTGCTGCTAGTGCTAGCTAGCTAGTGGCGCCGCTTATTTAGAGATTAGCACTGGTGATGCTATCCTGACCCAAAGTCATTGCTGTGGAAACATTGTGACCACCTTCTGGTCACCCTGGTGAATATGCCACTTAATTTGAAGCCTTAAAACCCCTTTCATATTATTAACAATGTTAGCACCACCAGTTGTGTTGACACAGCTAACAATGTTAATTGTGCTAACAGAGCTAATAGTGATGACATCAGCCCTTCTTAAATAGCGATGGTGCTATAGTGATCGCTGCCATGAAGTGCCATCTTCATGCCGCATTTTTGTTTTTACACAGAATCAAACAAGTAATTTAAGACAGCATGCCGGCATGACAGGCCTGACATGTAACATATGCATTAGCAGCCCTTTATGAACAATAGTAGCAGCATAACATGGCAACTATCTCTGTTTTATGGACGCTAATCTCGTCCTCTGCTCAGAGTGAGAAGAGTTCTTCAACCTCATTGTTTTCCCAATTTGCTGACATTTTCAGCCAATGTTCGCCTTCTGTGAGTTAGCTATTAACTGCTGCAAGATACTTTCTTAACATCCCATGGTAAGTTGCACATTTAGCACATCATCCAAACGTCGCAACCATGCCGCTAACCATGCCAACCGTGATCCCATCCTGCCGTCTGTCCTTAAAAACAGACATTGTTTTTGCGCTGTTACTACTGATGATGCCAGCCAAAAGACAAGACAGCTTTTTACTCACTGGAGCAACCTAGGGGAAGACCAAAGGGTTACCACCATGATTTTGCAGCAATGCTGTTGGTTTATGACAGAACTACAAGTGGGAAGCGCCAAATGAGCAGCACTTTGAGCTAGCTTCAACCTTACCTGCGTGGTGAACAATGAAGTAAACTGAAAAGAAGCAAAATCAACCTATAGACTGACATGTGTAACTGATCAATAATATTTTTAGCAGTTAAAACCACTTAATAGTTAACCACTGACATTTGCTGTTTCAATAAAGAGGAAGAAAAATAAAGGTTTTATGGAATCAGGATGGTGGGCATTTTTAAACGCATGCCAGAAACACAGTACTTTGGATTAATTTCCTACTTTTGAGACTAAAGCCTTATTTCCACTGCACAAAAATCCTCTAACACCTGCTAACATCTGGCTTTATAATGCTTTGCGAAGTGTACTCTGCAGTAGTCAGGGGTATTTATCACCTCTGGCTCTGTATTGATGGAAACACAACACCCGCTAATTCCAGCTCCTGAACGACTGCGATGCATTCACACACCTCCAATAAATAACCTGCAGCGCTAAAACACCAATTTAGTCTGCACACACACACACATACACACACACACACTCATCTCCTGCAGAGCTGTGTACATTGCTCTACTGGCAATGCAGAATTAGTCTGTACCCTATTTTTAGTATGTTTACTGTGTTTATAAACCTGTGTGCACGCACTTCATTTTTTTGTTGAGAGAGGGGTACAATAAAATAAATAAAATATTGATAAATAAATAAATAAAAATAATAATAAAAATGGTCAATTTTATTTATGTCAGGTTTTACTTTTAAAGAATTTAGGAGTGATGCATTCATTGACCAAATATAATCGAACTGATGCCAAAACCATTGTCAAACACTGTTCTCATGAAAGGGATATTTCATAGTTTATTTCACAGTTATCAAACCTTGAAAGTCAAATTGACCTTGAACCCATCAACTTTAAAATTCATCACCCAGCTGTGTGATGAGGTTAAGTTTAGAAATGTTCTTTGCATAACTTGATGCAAATATGCTCGTATAAGCACAAGCAACTTATCGCGTTTGCGTTGATTCCTTTGTGAAACAGAATTGTGGCGTTTAAGCACTTCAAACAATTTGGAAAGAAAGCTGATGGTTGTAGTCAAAGAGTTCCTGACTCTTTTTTTAATGAGCTACTGGGATTTTACTAAATTAAATCAACATGGAAGCACATTGCTCTAAACAGAAAGGAACTACTTTATCTTGCACCAGTACATCAGCAACAGCCAAGGCAGAGCTGAGTATGTAAATAACATGTTCAAACCGCCTCCAAGCCTCAGGCTCATAAGAAGCAAAGAGAGCATGCCACTGAGTCTGTATGTGTGAAAACGGGCCTAGGCTGAGGTCAAATGTCCATCCACTGAGCTTGCAGACTAGACCCTCTTGGATTTTGGTCACACATGCACTGTTATGTGTCTGGGCAGCAAGAGAATGAAACGTGACTGGCTTTCTGACCTGAGTCATTACTATAAATAAAATCAACGGCAAGATCATGAACCTGTATTTTGTCACCCATGTGTGGTGTCCTATAAACCTCACTACAAAAACACACGTGCAAATTTAAAAAAAAAAAAAAATAAAAAAAAAAATAAATAAATAATAAAATGAATGAAAAAGAAATCAATAATAATAATAAACAATAATAAAATGAATGAAAAAGAAATCAAAATGTCTTCAAATAAATATTTGGAATATTTATCTAAATTGTGATTTTCTATAGACTTACAGAGTCTGGTGATTTTGGTCTCAGTGCAAAATCCCAATCAAATCTGCTAATGTTTAGAGAAAATGGGCTTGAGGTCCATGTGGATTTGATAAATTGCAAATTTGGACATCAGCCTTTAAGTGTGAGAGACTGCACACACATGTAAGATTGGACTTTGAGATTCAGCTTGACCAAATATCATTGATACACAGAGAAATTTACACAAGTAACACAATTTCTTCATTGCACCAAAAATAAAAAATATCTTTACCAACTGTTTAATTTCTTATTCTTTTACCAAATTATTTATGTATAAAATAATCACAATAACTAACTGATATTTAATATATTCAAATATATTTTTCCGTTGGCTAAATTCCTCAAATATAACATTGGCCTCGGGCTGGAGCTGCACACAGATGATTTATCGTCAGTCTTCACTATATGTTGATGTGGTAAAAAAACATTTCTTTGTCTCATTTATGACATTTTTTACATTACTGCCTCTGCCTGGCAGGTATGTTGATGAATGTCCATGTTTTCCTCTCGTCATTTCTCTGGCTGAGACATGCTCAGCATACGGGAGACACCAGTGACATTTCCTGCAGCATTTACAGGAAAGCTTGTTACAATGTGATTAGTTAGATATTTTTTGGATTGTGAGGTACGGCATTTATCAAGGCAGATTATTTAGAGATGTGCATAGGCATATTTAATAAGTTCCAATTTTGTCATAATTTATTCCCTTGATTGCAGTTAATATTACTTCACAGCTTTCACATTGTATTTAAAGAACTGATATGACAATGTTCATTGTTTCCTGTCAGCCACCCCAATTACACTTCTTCAGTCACTGGTTGGTCTGTTTCACAGTAGACTACATGCTAAGCTGTTATTAAGGTTGGGCGATACGCACAATACATATGGTTAACGAGATATGAGACAAAATACTGCTGAGAATTTGGATATCATCATATGATATGAAACAAGTGTTGTCTTTTCTTAATTTAAAGGCTGCAATAAAGTAATGTCATTTTCTAAACTTATCAGACTGTTTTACTTGTTTGAATACTTTCGTTCTACTTAAGACATTAAATCCACACTATTTATGATAATCAAAAATCTTGTGTTAATATTTTATCCAAGTACAAAGTCATCTCTAAAATAATGTCACAGTATCAACATCTACATATTTCACCATATCGTGACATTTGATTTTGTTTCCCAGTCCAGCATTTCTGACGCTTTTGAGGATTTAAAAATATTGTGATACATATACCGTGTACTGTGGTATGTCCAGAAATACTGTGATATTATTTCAAGGCCATACCGCCCAGCCCTTGCTGTTATTCATGCAAGCAGAAAAGCTCGCTCCAACTGTGAAACAGTTAAACTTCATGCATTTGTAGACAGACCAGTGGATATTATGTTTTTGTTTTTCTGGCACATCATTTCAATAAATTCCCCAGAAATGTCTTCTTACTCTCATGGAAGGTATTAAACTTGAATATTCAAGAAATTTTGCAACACTAAATAGATTGTATGCTAGTTTGATTTGACTTTGGACAGAAACAACTTAAGATACTTATCACGTTAAACATCATGTTATATCATGAGTAATATTTGGTTATTTTGGTAACAATGATTCATTTTGAGAGCGCAGATGAAGTAATCCAAACATAAATTTGTAATTTTAGGGCACGATTTCCTTTTTCTTTCCTTATCACATCTGCTGGCATTAAGTAACAGTGAAAATATTGCTAGATGGCAAAATTCTCCATCACGTTTACACTTTTTATGTTAATTTAATGAGTGTAGTGGGAGTGATGGGCTTTTTGCTCAGTGATAGGGTCAACATGGATGCGTGCACCCTCACAAAACACAGGCCACAGCTAACCACGCAAACTTCCAGCACTTAACTACTAATTACTCATGTTCCTACGTGTCTGTCTCAGAAGTGGTCAACTATTAAGGATCTTTACAGTAAGAGCTGAGGCTCTATACAGCCTGACATTCCGATAATGAATTGTAATTCAATATTGTAACTGTTTTTCAATTGCCTTAAGTTTTCAATTGCCATCTTTTACTTTTTAACCCCATATCATGCGGGAAAATTTGCCTGAAACACATCAGCAGCTATTTCAATTTCTCCACATGTGACTTGACTTTACTAAGAAATATGACACACACACACACACACACACACACACACACACACACACACACACACCCTCCTCCTGCTCCCTTTACAAGAAAGTGTCTGGCTGTGAGGCAGCTCCTTCTTGGATGTCATTAACTGATATTTCCTCTCTGGACAGAGAAGGAAGAGGGCCTGGAAGTCCCAGGATGCCACCCACCCGCACGCTGGCATCCACATGGCAGCATCTCTCCAAACCCTTTCTGTTTCCATGGCAACTATCGCAGCCATGAAGAGCGGAGGTTGTGGGAGGAAGAGGTAGGTGGGAGGAAGATGGAGTGGGGACGTTAGAGAAAGACATTTACTAGATTGCGATTTGTGAAAAACTAACGGCTTGTCAAGGCAAAACTGTAATGAAAACCTTCTCAATGCCAATTGTCATGTACAACTGTGTGTATGTGTGGGCGCCCTTATGTTCAGTCCTCCTGAGAATGCAATTAACAATTACCTAAATTCCAGAAAACATGTAATTACAATGAGAACTGCTCTTTTCTTCTGTTCAGTTGAGGATATTTGTGGAGTGGGGAAAAATGAAATAATAAATAGTTAAAACAGGAAAATGAAGTCCTGGCAGAGAGGTAGAGTAGGCCAACAGCAGCCTGATGGCACATGAACACATTCATTACGATCCTGAGCTCTACTGATTAACAGACGAGCCTCCTGTTTCTGCCGAGATTCAATTCAAACACATTCTTTGAACAGAAAACTCTTTCCAAGAATTAGTGATCTGGTCATGACGACAGATTTTCATATTTTGTGAAATCTTGCAATAGGTTTTTTGTTTCAAATCCCAGCTTTTTTTTTTTTTTTTTAAATTAATAACAGGATTCAAGGCTTGTGAATTTTCTCAATCACTGCAGCTTTATGTTACCCTGGTTCCAGGGGCCAGATGCACAAAACTCAGTGTAAATTCATGACTTATGTTGGATGCAAGTCACATCTCCACATTTCCTTATTATTATTTATTTATTTTCAGAAATTAATTATATTGGTCACTTTCTATGTGTATCAGTAGGTTTTACCATTTCTCAACCCATGAAACGTATTTAAAAGAGTTTTCTCCTCCGATCTCCATTGGATCCCACAAGCTACTCTGATGTCAAAGAAACGATGTAAGACGAAGCAAAACCAGAGTAAATATCTGTGTGGCTTTTCCAACACTGGAGACAGAGTAAAAAGATGCGGTTTGATACTGAACTCCCAACTTTTCTTTTAGACTGGTAAGTAACATATAATGTTTGCTATTTCCTGAAACACGTGGGTTTACAGATTGCGATTAACTTTTCAGATGGCATGATGTGACTGATTTCTTGTTACTGTGGCACTGCTAAAACTGAGCTAAAACTTTTACATGTCGATCTGTGCACTATCCAACAATGTCATCGCTGCAGTCAGTAAATCATGGTCATTTAAAGCGTGAAACACCGCTCTCCATTCAGTTGGACTGGGTGGCTAATAGCCCTTCACAATACATTAGACTTGTCCGTGCGAGATAAGGTATAGAAAGAGCAGTTTCACCGGCTGTGTCGCATTGGCGAGGTTCTCCAACGCTGCCAGTGCAGCTGTAATGATGCACAGCTGTGGATATTTGTACGTCACATTTGTGCAAACCATCGTTATAGTAAAAATTCCTCATGATATTACCCCCAGCTATCTCAGCTAAAACCACGTGTACACATGATCTGAAGAATGTGTGAGCTCACTACACAGTCTTTGTTCATAAATACCATTTCATGTGTAGGAAAAGCCATATGCATGTTGTTTGTGCGTACATACACATCGTTTAAGCATGCGGCCCCTGGTCTCTGAATCACTGCACTCCCTGATGTGTTTAAATGATCCAAAGTTGTCTGGCTTTACGCCTGTTATTCCCTCATTTAGAAAAACAACAATCTGAGGTTTGTAGGTGGGTTTGGGAACTGGATGTCACCTTCCTGTGTCAGAGCCAGAAAACAACTGCATCAAAAAGAGGGGCAGGTGTGACTGATATCAACACAGCTGCTCAGGTTGTTGTAAATTGGCTTGCAGAAATAACTCCTCAGTTTTTCTTCAATCAAAATGGAAATTTGTTACTGCAGGTTACTTACTTCCTAGTATCTCCAGAGAAAAGATCTCTAGGGTCTACACACAGTAAGGTGTTATGGATAACCCTCTTAATTTTCTATTTTCATTTAACCTTTAGTTAACCAGAAAAAAACCTTTTGAGGGCAGACAGGCTGCAACAAAAGTTACAGACAACATGGGACAAAAATACAAAATCAAAACATACAACTCCAAAACAAAAAAAGACCACAAAATAAAGTTACCACAAGGAAGGACCTAATAGTATGTTAATATAAACTCTAAGTAAACCATAAAAACAAGACAATTAAAAAAGCAGTTAAGATACACCTTGACATTGGCATGCAGAAGATGACATTAAAAAAATGTCTAAGTCTTTTTGCAGAAGATTTCACATATAAGGAACTGCATACATAAAGGCTCTTTTGCCAAACTCTGTACAAACCCTAAGTATAAACATAAGGACGAGCTATGTGAACAGAAAGCATAGCCATTTTCAATTTTTTGCTTAATGTAGAGTGAAGCCCTTCAAATATATACTTTTGTGATAACCAAACTGGAACATCTTAATTCTAATACTGAAAGTGGCCACGTGGTTAATGGAGTTTGTTGGCAGCACTGCACAGCATTGTAGGAAGCAGTCAGAATTCCATATTCCAAATTCCTGGCTTCAACAAACTGAATATATCTACCGAAATAACAGCCAAAGCAATGCCTGTGTTTTCGTAATGGAACAGGTAAACTAATGGTTATGCCAGCAACATCGCACAGTGGGTCACTTGCATATTTCCCAGCTTACATGCACATTTTCTAAATTACTGCAAAATGACACAACAAAATGGTGAATGTTGTTTATACAAATTTCTTTAGGAAAAAAAATAACAAAGAAGACAGTACTGTCACTTTGGGTTGCAATGAACCCAAGTGCAAAAAAAGTGAGGATTTGTAGTAACTCTTTCTGTATGTGACATTGAACCTTTGAGCATGACAGTAGGTGGCTCTCCATTACAAATTTGTGCAAAACCTGAGCAATATTTTCGAAATGTTGATAAAACACAATTGCAACATAAGTGTGTTTCCATATGCAACTTTTTACGTGATGTTACACTCTCACGCTAACATTCCAATAACCATGGCGATGGATGTCCAAAACATTGGCAGGTTTATTTTTATTGCAACAGCTCAATGAAGCCAATCTCGCCTTAATTTCTTTGTTTCGTATAAGAGTTAATGTCTCTTCCTCCATCCACACATACCGAGTCATGTTTAGTAAAGTGTCATGTCAACTTTTTCTTCTTCTTTGGGTTTAATGGTGGTTGCATTCATAAAGTCGCACTACCGCCACCCGATATTACACATCATATGAGCTATAAAGTGAAATAAGTGTTTCCATTGCAGTTTATGACTTTTTTCGAATGGCCTGAAATACCTGCTGATGTGAGCGTAAAAACAGGAGTTTTTTGAAAATTGATGTGTTTCCATTAGGCGTATTTTGTATTCGCAATATCAATTTGTGCAATTTGAGGGTTAATGGAAAACCGCTTAGTGAGGACTGAGACACTTGTACCAAGGTCCACATGCATTGCTTAAGCCCTTGGCGCAAAAAGAGGCAAAAGACTAAACTTCTCTGCACAAGTCGAAAGAGATGAAAGCATTGGAGCTGCACCTTGTATGATTTCATGTGACTCATAAGGAAGTCTTTATAGCATTTCACAGCAAATTAATATATTATACGGGTTCTTCCCGATAGATGGACTTCTCTTATTAGTAGACCAAATATGATGTCAATCATTTCAATCAATATGCATACCTCTTGCCTCTATGCCAGCGCACAAATCCGATTGGTCTTAAACATTCTCATATACTAAACTCAATCATGGGCACATTTGTGTTCACTGCTTTTAATCAGTGTATGAGATTGTTTGTTTGATTGTTCCTCTCACACTAGAGTGTTGCATAATGACTCTGTTGAAGGCCACAGGTCGCTCTGACAATAAACAAGCTCTTAAGCCTACAAGTGCTTGTGGAGTTTTGATGCTTTATGTCGGCCTTCCCTTCCCCATCCACTCTGCGAGCGGCTGAAGTCGTGCCAGAGCTCCCACTCTGCCACGCACATCAAAAGGGCATGATGAAAGAAGTAGCGAGGACTTTGAGGAGAGACGGAAGACAACCAAGGTTACAGTGCGTGGCATCACTCCGGCCTGTTAGATGCGGACAGCCCCTTTCACTCAACCACTTTGTGTAAATGTACTCACACTAACAGTCAAATGGAGGGATGAGAGAGGGAGAGAGGGAGGAAGGTTAAATGAAAGAGAGAGAGGAGTGCTGCAGAGCTGCGGTGAATCTGACTAATCATTC
The DNA here is from genome assembly GCF_008729295.1 of Plectropomus leopardus. Lineage (NCBI taxonomy): Eukaryota > Metazoa > Chordata > Actinopteri > Perciformes > Serranidae > Plectropomus > Plectropomus leopardus. The sequence continues at coordinate 2,935,208 of NC_056469.1, read as the reverse complement.
TCTTTGTGAAATCTTTTCACATGACCTGATAGAAATGCAACTTTAATACACCTTCAGATTAGCTGGAATTGGCCTCATTTCATAGTAATAAACCCCACCCCCCGCTGCCACCACCTCCTACACAAACCCAAACCTTTCCTTTCTCTCCTCATAAGTCCCACAAGGCTTATAAACTTTAACTCTAAGCTGTGCAATCTCTCAAATCCAACTCTTTTGGATTTAACAGATATGCATGTTTTCCAAAACCTTCTCAGTCTGATAGTTCAGTCTTTCAGGATGGATCTACCAATCTCTGCTTCCCTGTGAGCTCCAGGAGAGTCAGGTTCTCTCACTGAATGTATGTGCTCAACCCGCAGCTTTCATCCTCCTTCCTTTGGCCTCAAATGAATGCTGCCTTCACGTGCTCCTCGGAAATATTGTATTTACTGTATTGATGAGTTTCAAGCACATGAACAGCCCTCCAAAGTTGTAATTACAAGTGGAAAACAGATACTAAATTAGTATCTGCATCTATTAGCTGTAGCAAGCAAGCAAACTTTGAACTATAAAGCATGCAAGGTGAGTATACTAACACTGATAACATTATTTTATAACACAAGTTGCCGACTTCATGTCATAAAGGCATAAACATGATGGCAAAAGTCAATGTTTGGTCAATGGGAAGAAACTTTTTTTAAATAAACAATGTATTAAATATCAATTTGTGATCACATATCAAGTGTAATATGGCATTAATATTAACTGCTGTCCATGTAGAGTGATATATAATAGTGAAATATAACTTATGATATATAAAGTATATAAAACATATGATAAACATATCTGGAAACAGCTATCAACCTCTTAACATTAAACTCTCCTACTCTCCTAACATTAAAATGCGACAGCAAAAAAAAGGTTTACATATTAATAACAGTAAGAACACCATCATGCCTGATCATCTATTTGTATGTTTGCTGTTGTTTATTGTTTGTTTGTCCTGTCTTGTCCGTTCTTGTCAAGTCCAAATTTCTGTCTCCATCTACCACCATGTGTGTTGCCTATTAATACCCTGTTTTTTTTTTTGTGTTTTTTGTGATGCCCTTTTGTACTTACTAATAAAAACAAAACAAAACAATGCAACCCATCTTCTCTGTAGCTTCCATGTTGTTTCCACTTTACCACCTCAAAGTCCACGAACACAACAAGTGGGAGAATGACTTCCCAACTCGGAAACTACGGCCTTCTGACATCACATGAATGCATCAGAATCCATCCTCCTCCTACAACAGTGAAAGAAACTCCATCATGCGGGGGCTGAAGTCACACCTTCCATCAGTAAAACTCCACAAAAAAACAGAAAAACTGTACTTCATCTGCTACTCACCACTTAATAACATGAACAATCCACTTATTTGACACTCGACAGAAATAAAGCATCTCATTGACTGACAAATTGAACTCAACAACTGAATAAAATCATTCTCATCATTTTGAGGTTTATTAGAGTAGTTGGAAATTCCTATTTAGGAGACTAAGAGGAAATGTATGAAACTGTATTGGCCAACATAATGGAATCATTTCTGTCAGATAAATGCTCATGTATAAAAAGCAATTTATGTAGTATTTCGGTTATTTATATAGATTAATCCCTCATTTTAAGACAATAATGTATTATGGAATTTCCCTGACCATTTATTAAGCTGGCTGCACCTTCATGCTTTATGAGGCGATTGTTGCAGTGTTGTCTACAGAGTGATGAGGGTATGTATATCATTCACAGCTGATTAAGGCAAAAAGAACACACGGAGAGCGCCACAGGTGGCGCTACGTTCACAGACCTGCAAAAATCTGCAAATTCTGAGGCACACAGGCATTTAAAAGAACAAAAAATGAAAGTTTGCTGCCAATAAGGGAGATCTAAGTTACAAAGGAAGAATGTGCATCAGGCTTTGGATATAAACACTACACTATACATTCATTGTACATACACTGCTTTTTGCTGATGACAAAGAGAGGAGAAGTACCAGAGTTGTAACATTTTAGCAAATCTGAGTGTTTTTTCAATATGGTTGTAAAAACTTAAGAGTCACTCACACTGACCCCAAATAATTTTAACATCTGCAAAACTCTGTTGTTGTTCACTCAAAGATGAAATAAGTGCAGATTTCCAGCACTAGCAGGCCAAGGTGGACAGAACAGAAGAAAACAGTAAAGAACTGATCTGCATTTGTTTGGATTTACTACAGCTGACACAGTCCATTAGAACATGCTGTTATCAGCGTAGACAGCAATCCTAAAGATTGGCTCAGTAAATCTCTACCAACCCTTTGAAAATTGAGCAGATTGGCTTAATTTCTGTCAAAAACATGGGGATGAGGCAATGAGCAACAAAAGAAGAAATTACCCTAAAAATTAGCAAGAAATTAGCAAAAAACAACAAGAAAATAAGTAACAATGAGCAAACAAAAACAAAACAACAACATAGAAATGACCTGGAAGAAGTGCTTAAAGATAAATTCTATTTTAAATTTATGTTTTTTGTAGCATTATCTCTAAACATGTAATTATGATAATTAGAAATATAATTTTTCCCTAGCTTTTTTCTTTTTCCTTTGATATTTTTTCCTAGATTTTTAAAAACTATATATTTTTTTCTAAATCTGCTCTTTTCTTGCATTTTGTGGAACATATATTACCATGTTGCTCATTGCCTTTATTCACATGATTTGGAAGAAATTGCATCAATTTGCTCAGATTTCAAAGGATTCATGAAAGACACCGAAAAGCAGCACACGAAGAGAGATGTCGTTTTTAGGTTTCAAAGGATTAGCTTAGGTACCTGAAACACAAAAGTGCATTGCTAGAGAATTATTATGAGCTTACAGATAGGAGCCATCAAGTGAGGTGATTACGTTAAAAAATTGCTTTGAATCAGCATCATTACTGAACCTTTATAATGACGTTTCAAACCTTTGATGGTAAGGAAAAAAAAAATAAAAGCAGGAGTTGTTCCTCCAGCCTCTGTTCAATCCCTGGTAATTTCCTTTCTCATTCTGATACAAGTGCCCCCAACAGACACCCATAGAGCTTTCTAATCAAAAGTGACTATTTGATTTTGTCTTTATTATACCGTAACCATGGCAACTACTACTAAGCGTAAGACAAAAGTGTTGCTTTGAACAGGGAGCCTTAAGTGATAAATAAATCAGTAATTGTACAGAATTCAGAGAAAATGATGGCATCTGGCTACTTTTCTCATCTACTGCAGGATTATTATGCAGACGATCACACATCACATATGTGTGTGCTAATAATCTAACTGAAGGATGACACATGACATTTTGTGTCCCAGGGAATCTAGCAGTGGTGGGATACCCTAAAACAACTAAATTAATCAATATATATATATATATATATATATATATATATATATATATATATTTTTTTTTTTTTTTTTTTTTTTTTTTTTTTTTTTTTTTTTGGAAAGTGAACAATTGATCTGCAACTAATATGTCAATATGTAGGAGTCTGACTCAGAAATCAACCTGGCCGATAGTAGCTTGTCAAAGATATATGTGTCTGCATGTATATCTGCTGATAAATAACAAGATGTAAATCAGACACCCCAAAGTGTCTGACATCAAACAGTGTCACCATGATGAACTTTTCCACCAGAAAAGACCAACAAGTTTTTGTGTTTTCTTACCTTTTGCTGTGTACACTGATACAATTCCATAACAACCAAATCTAAGAGATCCTTATCAAGAATGCATGAATGAATGTAACTAATATCAATCCGTTAAACTGCCTAATATCCAAATGAAAATGGCGTTTTTTGGACTTCTCTATGCAATAATGATGTTGGAAAAATGTAGAACCGCCATCACTCGGAACTTGGAAAAGGGAGTTAATGACATGTCTTGGGGTGGAGAGGTTGACATATACTGTTCAAGGTAAACAGAGAATTTGGTTGTATTTAGGAGTCATGTATGTCCTTCTTGGCCAAAGAAACAACTATCACAGACAGAGAAGGAAATGTTATACAGATGACTTCAAAGTATTGATCGAGCACTCGGCGTGTTTCCAAACGCACCCTATTGAAAGGAGCATTAATTAAACATGTTAAATTAGTATCAACTGACACCTGTCCTTGAATTTTTGATGGGCTTTATTCATGTTACACGATATGTATCTGGGATAACCATGCCCAAATCAACCCAGCTTCAGGAAAATGTGAAAAAACAAAAATGACAATATGTCAAATTTGAATGGGGCTAATGTCTAATCATTTTTGACACTTTTCACTATGTATGTAAGACCCTACATTACAAATTAAGAAAGTTTTTGGTGATTTGGGTTCCCAGAGGCTTTAAAATCAAACAGTCACGAGCAGTGCTGTTTGCAGTGCGAGATTGTTTGTAGTCTGACAAAGGTGAGGCATCAGTGTAGGCTGTGAACTATGGCAGAGTAAGACTCTCTTACTACTTACTGCTCCATCCCAGAGGTGTACTGGAGCAGCACATGACAGTGCCAGTGAGACTGTGTTCTGTGTTATGTACCTTTAGACTAAATACAAGCGGAGGCAGCTCAGAGGGACCTGAGGCCGCTCAGCATGGCAGTGTTTGTCATTTAGAAGGAGGAGGGACAACAGGATTCACAGGAAGACACTGGCATGTTCACAGAGGGAGTGGAGGTGTTGCATGAACTCACTTCCCTGAAGCTTGTGCCCTGCTTCTGGGTTTGATATGTGCTTTAAACCTGACTCACCCAAAAACCACTTTGTTCCACTTTGAAGTGCTCCAGAAAATCATCCTGCAGCGTGAACCGACAAGATGTCCCCCAACGTTCAGAACTGTATGGCAGACTGCAAAGCTCACTGTGTTGGCACGCTACAGTATACGCCTGCTCTGGGTCAAATCACTTTTGTGAACTGGAGAATTCATCTGGATCAGTGAAGTTTAAAAAAAAGCACAGTGCTACTGAAACATGAAGCATATTTTCTTAAATATTTATACCTAAAACTGAACTACGCAGAGTGACAGAATCAACATCAGGAATCCAAATGTTTCTTTAACACTTTGCAGCTGAGCAAATTGACTTGGTTTCTATCAAAAATATGGGGAAAAGGCATTGATCAACTAAGGAAGAAATGTCACAAATTGAGTAAAATAATTGTAAATAGTACAAGAAAATTATCTAAAAATTGGGGTAATAAAAAAGAAAAAAAGAAAATGACCTAAAAATACAAAAATATATTTATAAATGAAATATATATATATATATATATATATATATATATATATATATATATATATATATATATATATATATATATATATATATATATATATATATATATATATATATATATATATATATATATATATAATTATGATAAATATAGTTTTCTGGACAGATTTTTCCCTATCTTTAAAAAAAAATAAATACATTTTCAGAACAGTTCTTGCCAAGTTGCTCATTTAAAGCACTTTGCTGTTGACGACCTGTTCTGTATGTTTTGAATATTTCTTTGTAAAAAAGCAGTTGGTTGAGAACTTGTGTCAAATGCATATCGAAGCTGAAGTCCTTTTCCAATAACAGTTATACATTATAAGCACACTTCAAAAAGTGTGATTTCTGTGGTAGGACTAAATATATCTTACGTATATTTGTTCAACCAGATGTATAAGGTAATGGTTGAATTAATGCATTTTGTTAAGTGTTAGAGAAATTTGTGTTTCTGTGTTTTATCTATTTATTTTGCCGACTAATATCTCTAAAAATGTAAGATTTGTGAGATTAGATTTTCAAAGCTAATATCACAGGTTGTTTTGGGTAGAGCAAATGATTAAATAGAAGGAAGTGATAATCTTAAGCTGATGTGGTAAAATTAATTTAAGATAGTAGTTATGCAAAATATTGAACTGAAGAAAACAAAAAAACCTTCAAAATGTAGAAAATCAAATTTTAGACTTTGTACAAACTGTATACAGTGGTGCTGACAGGTTTGCATCCTGCATCCCTGACGCATAAAAATCTGAAAGGAGTGAATAAACTCGCTAATGATGTGTCCAGGGATGCAGCTTATTATGTTTGGTATTAAATGCTGCGTTTTGAACAGAAAACGCATGATGAAATCATAGAAACAGCTGCATTGCATGACTAATTTTTTCACTGAAAATCTCTCACAGAGAAAAGAGATCCCCGTGCAGTGCTAATGTCCCATACACATGAGGTTTTAGATGCAGGAAATAAAATCAAACAAAGCAATCAAAGGAATGGAACTATATATAAATAGGGCATGAATTTAAGTTATTGCTGATATTGTACAAAATTTCACTGAATCCCACACATCCAGCACAAATAATGCTGGAAATTCCCAAACACATTGATACTGATGTCTAATAAACTGCAGTCAATGTTTGCACCAGTGCTGAATGCTGCAGGACGAGCCAGAACGCTGCATCAGACTGATGGACTTCTGCTCTGGACAACACACCTCTTTCCCTCTTTCTACAAGGCCACAAGCCTCCCCTGCTATAGCAGCATCTTTCCAAAACAAATACACACAGCTTTCAATGATGTGAGGGTGAAGGGATACAAGTATGATGCCAGAACCCAAAAGTGCAGACAGTGGTACCAGTGATATCGACATTCAACCTTTAGGATCCTCAAACACAGAGCGGTAAAGTTATTGAGTCGACGCAGCAGCCCAAAGACACATTCCAGATCAACTGGCTCAGAATATAGTCTGTTTCTCGAACAAAACAACGGTAAAATGAGCTGCTTCATTTGTAAAATGGACGGTGCAGCGTCTTTTACCAGCCAATGTTACAAATGGTCAACAGCTGCTCAGATGGAGTTATACAGCCGGGACAGAAAAGAGCAAGCGGACAGGAGAGAAGAGGGAGCCACCAAAAGAAGGACACTAACGTATTCTGGTTAGAAATAAGTCTGTGGTTAACACAAGCTGAAGAGACTTTCAGGTTTTATTCGATGACATAAAATATGTAAGTAAACATCCAATTGTGAACTTTGAAGCTTTTATTGTGCCGTTGCTAACATGTTGCTAAATGACACTACAGAACATAAAGCTGTGCAGAACACAGCCTTACAGCCTCAGTGCGGTGGCAATGTTAAGCTGTGCGACCATAATGTAGTTTGTTTATAGCCTAATATTAGCTTTTTACTTCTGGTTATTGCATTTAGACTCAAAAAATGCTGAAAGCAATGTTCATTGGCAAAGATTATCTTGCTGAACGAAACTTTTAAGTTTCATGACCGTTTGTTGACCACAGAGATTATTTTCTGCAATGATTCAGAATCCTATAAAAACAAAAAATCACACAGGCTTTTTGATGATGGAACCAGGGCAATGCTAACTTCTACGCTGCCCTACTGAAAAACTTCATCCCTGGGCTACTCTATTCCCCTTCATTTTGAAAAATGAATTTCAGACACTATATAGTAGTATGAACCTGACAGGCCGTGTACACATAAGTATATTGAAATTCCGTGCATGAAGGTCCTTCAAACAACAAGCTTTCCTGCCATTTAGTTACTCTGACAGAAGGTGTTGTATGCTGTACAGTTTATTTCTGATAATGTGTTATTATTATTGTACTATTTTGTGATTTGTGTTTTATTTCCTTTTTGTTGTATTTTGCCCCAGTGCACACTATTACAATAAATAAAACTATTATATTGTTATTGAAAGTGTGTATTTCTTTGTTTTATTCTTATGCACTTTGTAACTTTGTTTAGATAAGTGCTATACAAATAAAGTTATTATTATTATTAATGGACAGTAGAAATAAAACTGACCTAACTTCCTCTCCTGAAGCCTTAACAGTAACAGCAGCCCTCTGAGTGTTAATAACAGGCCTTTTTATCATTTGTTTTCTGTTTGAAAGCAACTATAAATCCACAGCTCTGCAGTTACTAACAATTCAATTAGGAATCGAGTTGCATTTCACAATTGTGACGAGTAATTGGCAGACTTGTGAGTGATGCATTTTGGGGGTAAACATGATGAAATGGCCTCCAATTAATGTCACAGTGCAATCCACTTGGGGGTGCTAGAGAACATACATGTGGAGCAGAGGGAACCTGGAGGAGGGACGGCTTTTTCTACTGACAGTTTGAACAGTTCTTTGGAGATGTGATAGAACTTTTTGTGTGTGTGTGTGTGTGTGTGTACCTGTGTTCGCAGGATCTCTCCTTTGGTTAGCTGCATGTCTCCAGTGAGTTCTTTAACGGTGATGCCCAGTGGCTCCAACCGCTTACTGAAGTAATTAGTCATCTCGGCTGCCAAGGCCTTCATGGGAGCCACATATACGATCTGCAGAGAGAGGCAGGCAGACAGAGAGATGAAGAGGACGGAGAGGAGATAGGGGCAGAGTGGGGAAGGTGCAGGATGGGGGGTGGAGCTGTGTGTCACAATTGTGACGAGGGACTGTAAGGACACTGTGGTGATAAATGAGCAAACAGAGGCAGGATCATTTGTTCCCTGGCAACCAGCACAAATCACTATTTATTGAGAAATATGATGCCAGTCACTTGCATGGCTAAAGTTTAATGGTGATGTATGAAAAGTGGCTATCGTCACTGGCTGGCACTGCTCGACGCCGTTTGTGTGTGGGTCAGTGTGTGTATGTGTGTGTGTGTGTGTGTGTGTAAGCCTTCATGAAAGAGAACAAAGCCTTTTGGATGTCTGAATTATTTATCCGAGTGTGTGTTCCGATTTGACACAATGGGTTTATGAAGACAAACCAATATTTTTAGACTCAGCTGCCAATAGCTGACTTCTTATGCGTATATTTAAGACTCTATTTTCCAAATCTTGCTGTATTTAATTTTGACCACTTTCATGTTCTATTTTTTTCAAAATCAAGTGTTCGTGATAAACTCCTGAAATGACGCTCGCAACGGAAACTGCCCTTTTAAGATTTAGATAAAAAGACAGACACACATAAGGTAAAAACCACTGTCACAATATTTCACAAAGGAAGGATATTCTCGGTGAGGCTTTCTCAATCATGTATTGTTTTGTTTTCTGGCCTTTGATTTGAGACCTTCAACCCTTTTAACAGCTGGACTGACAGCTGAATTCAGTTTTCATGTGCTGCATTGAGATGCCTTTCACTAGCATTTAAACCTCTGAAACCTGAGACAACGTTTGATTCCTTTCAAATATACAGGAAAAAAATATCACAAGCAAATTGGCAAGGAATGTCCTGCAAACTGTAAACAACAAAAAAAAAGATTAAAAGTTGACTGGAAAATTATCTGAATATAAGCTGGGTGGGAATATTAGATACATTTAACCGATGTTAAACAAAAAATAATTTAATAAATATTTTTAGCACTTTATCAAGGTCATTTTTCTTATTTTTATTTTATTTTAGTTTTATTTATTTTTTCAAGTGATTTTGTTGTCATTTTTAAGACCATTTCTAGTTAAGTTGCTTGTCACCCTCTTACTGTGTTTTTGAAAGAAATCAGGCCAATTTGCTCAGGTATCAAAGGGTTAAATCTTTTTACCGCTACACAATACAGCTGCACAGAGCACTCACAGCCAACAGTGGGTTTACTTTGAAATCAGTAAAGCATTTTAAATACTTCTGACAGCTGAACAGCTCTGCATTAAAGCCCCTCGAAACCTCGTTTCTCACTCAGTTTGTGATGTGCTCCCACATGAACACAAAGTGATCTGCCAGTGTTAGAACAGTTTATATTATTTTATTTACAGATTTCTGTCTATACTGGGTTGTCTTAGCTCTTCTCACTGGGGGAAAGCTGGTGGGGGAAAAAAGGTAACCTCATGCATGTCCTGTTTAGCAAAACCAGATGACAGCTGAGGGAAGGTTCAGTTTTGTTGCATGGTCTCTGTTACGCAAATCTGATAAAACCCAGATAGTCCAGTCCTACTTAACAGATTAATCAAATTTAGGATGTTGGAATTTAGCCCTTTGAAACCTGATGCATTAATTTATATTTATTAATTACCTTATCTCTTATTTATCTAGCTTCATTTTGTTTAAAACATAGGAAAGCAAAGGACAACTCAAGAAGGAATGATCCAAAAATTAACAAAAAAAAGTACAAAAAAAAAGCACAAGAAAATTACCTGAAATTTAACAAAAAGTAAAGCATAAAAGGGAAAAAGCCATGTGGAATGTAGATAGTCAGCCTGTTACAGTCTAACACAATAAAACCTTCTGTCTCTCCTCCTGAACAGCAGTTAACAGTTTGATTACTTGGATTACTTACTTAAATATTAAAGGGAAGCAGAAACTTAGGGCTTTAACTGTAAAACCAAGATGATCTATTACAGAACGCATTAATCACACACAGTCGGGATTCCCAGAGCATGAACACAGGTTGGTGAATGTGGGTACTGTAGGTACTGCTTTCTTAATAACATTTTTTTTTGTTTTGGCCTCCGATTTGAGTTCTTTATAGTCAGTATCTGGTCATAATGAGATGTCTATTAGCTGTCCATGATAATAATGTCTGCTCTAATGCATTCTCAATAAGGATGCAGTGATTGTGTAATTGTGGGCCATATTGATACATGTGTTTCAGTTAACATTTTGGTAAGATAGCCCATACCAATGTCTTTTTGTTGTTGCTTTTAAAAGAACTCAGATCAATTTGCTCAGGTTTCAAAGGGTCAAACAGGCAAATAAATGCAGTGCAAGAAAAATACAGGTTTCAATACAGGTTTCAAAGGGTTAAAGTCATTCAGCCCAATATTACACTACTTTTGTATGAACACAAATTCAATCATACAAATTTATGAAACTACCTTGTAAAATAAACTTCCTTTTCAGGAAAAATGGTTTTTGAAAAGGGATTCAAAAGCCTTTTTACTATATATAATATATCATGATTCCCTCTCTAATATCTATTTTCTCAACAAACTACACTCAATAAATGTCTCCTTCAAACTGTATTTACTCAAGTTTCTCAAGAAAAACAAAATATAACATGATTATATGTACACACATCATGAGAACATTATAATTTGCCTACACCAAAAACTAATTTTTACTAAATACAGCTTGAACGCATCATAATGTAACTTAATGCTTTATGTGACAACAGAAAACCAGCTAGGCAGAAGGTGAATATCCGCTAATACCATTAAACTTTTGCATTCCTATATCTCAATATTGCAAAAACATTCAATTCATATTAGCTACTTTTTGCCAGAGTAAGCACAGCAAGAGAGTATAATGTAATAATAATCATTTTCTTAAGAGTGTAGACACACATTCAGCTTTACATCGACAGACTCCCGCAAACTTGCTCTCACTACATAACATGACATGAAATAGTACAAGCAAAAAATCATGGAAAAGCCTGAAACAAAGAAATACTGTTCCAACTGTGACAGAGAAATGACAGGCTAACTGTATAAGAAAGAGATAAAGTGTACAATTGATTGAGAAAATGTTCATAAGGTGGGTTTCTATTAACCCTCAAACAGCTCAAATTGAAACTGCAAATATAAAATATGTCTGATGGAAAACGACCATCTTGCAAAAAAGTTTTTACACTTGCATGAAACGGTATTTCGGGGGATTCAACAAAGCCATATTTTGTAAAACTGCAATGGAAACACTTTTTGGCTTTTCTAGGTCACATGATGCTATGGCTCTGTGCTTGTCACTAGGAACTGGCTCCCTCATGATGCAGCAGGAGCTACAAGAGGTGTTATTGCATCACATAACTCTTCAGAAGTTTAGCAGATCATCAGTAAGTTTTGAATCCACAATTCCTCCCTGAAATTGTGGACTATAGCCCCCCAGAATTCCCTCATTCGTGGCCGCTCCCATGTATAAGGGGCTCGCCTTTCTATTATCACTCGCATAACACGCCTATGTGGCCTTGAATTGGAAATAATGACGACTATTGCAGTGGCTGCAATAGAAATAAAGCCGTTAATGTTTAAATGACATGTCCTGAAATCCTGTCCTGGATTAATACATTCCAGTGAATTTCTCAGCTATGAAGGACAAGACTTGCATAATGTATACTTACTGGAAGATGAAAGAAGTTAGATAGGCAAGACAAAGTTTCCCTGTCTTCAGTGTTTAGCGTTAACATTGAATCAATTCTGTGTGTGAAAAGTGACAGCATATTTCTTATATTGCAAATGCTGTTTAAAGTCTGTACTCCATTCACATTTCTCCTGGCAGGCAGCTTCAGTTTATCACGAGGATAATGCCACCCAGTCATTTCCGAGCATGCCTTGGCAATATGTGCGATCATGAGCAATGCTGTAGTTTTTTTTCCATCATGTTACGTAGCCTGCTGAAAACTTTCTTTCTTTTTTAAAGGCCGTTGTTCCCCTTTATGAATGTTTTGAACATCCATCGCCATGCTTCTTGGAATGTTATAGTGAGAAGTTGCATAACATTGTGCGAGAAGTCGCAGAACATCACTCATTGGAAAAGAAGTCATCTTGCTATTGTGTTTTTTTGGACAATGCTTGAGTTTTTTGCAAATCTGCAATGGAAACCCACCTACAGGAGTGTTTAATCTGTAATCAAACAGCTACTCCAAAACTGGTGTTTACCTATGAAGCGGGATATTTGCATTGTTTAGGTTTTGTGTTAAGCAGTTTTTAGTGATTCCAGTGTTTTTAAGAGACATTTTTGACACCTGGTGTAACTGTAATAAATTGCGAATGCATCAAGTTTTTTAATAGCCAATACTGATCCATCAAAATGTCTGAACTGGCATCAATCCCAAATCCTTGAGTCAGCTCAGGACAGCCCAACTGTCGGCAAGAATTCAGTGTATGCATTTCAGGTAGGAAGATATGGGTGGGTAGAAAGGTAAAATTATCCTGTCTAAACCTGGCATTTCTCTTTGTGATGGGAAACCTTTACTGTTTAAATGTTTTAAGGACACTTTTGTGCAGCTGCTGTACAGCTGTCAAAAAGCAAAGCCATTTAGAGCACACTGTTTAGCATTCATGGTTTTGGTTTTTAGTGTTTTTAAGCTAGTGTTTTAGTGCAGAATGATGTTTAGTTCAGTTTTAACACTCAAGAAAACACACAAGAAAGGAAAAAAAATAATACTGGTGCAGCTCATTATTGAGGTTAAATGACAAAAAGCTGCACAAATCGGCAAAACAGACGAAGCCTCTTGGAGGAAACATAATCAAGTAAATCCAGCTGTCCTTGACTTTAAACTATCAGAAAGCTCCCATTTAAAGGCTGCCTGAAATCCCAGCATCCACAGCTCTGAGGATCAGATCTGAATCTCTGCATGGGGTGTGTGAGTCTCAGCAAGGAGCACGCCTAATCTCCATGAGGCATGTAGAGAGACTCTGGGGTGGAGGAACACTGGAAATATTACATCGCAGATGCTCCTAGATATTACACAAAATTCTTTTATAATTCAGACTTTGATTGTGACAGCCAGACGGATAATTACAGTCAGTCCAGGTAAAGGACTTCCTACAGTTTAATAAGGATCATATCCACCAAAGCAGCAATAAGCGACCCACTATTCTGGATCTTTGGTTTGTGTGTGTGTGTGTGTGTGTGTGTGTGTGTGTGTGTGTGTCTCAGACCTTGAATTCATCCTTCTTGATGACGCCGCCGGGCTGCAGGTGCTGGCGGATCTCGTGAAGGACGGTCAGCATGGCAATGTTGGTCTTTCCGGCGCCAGTTGGAGCGCAGATGAGAAGGTTTTCGTTGGTGTTGTAGGCCGTCTCAAACACCAGGGACTGGATCCGGTTCAGACGCTTCATCCCCTTGAACACCAGCTGCCCAATCTGAGCAAACAAAGTGAGGGATGGAAGGGATGAATACAGGTCCCTCACTACAATATACTCACCAAAAAAGATTAATTATATATAATTACAATTAATAATAAAAATGATTCATGCAATAATTCATTTTTTTTTAAGTAATACAACTTGCTTTTAAGTTTTTGTTTTCCCTTTACTTACTTCCCTTCCCTTTTGACTTCCCCCCCTTTTTTTCTTAAGCTTTACAAGACAGATTAAAATAAAAGTACACAAAAAAGTACAAAACTTTTTTTATGTATTTCCTTTAAAAAGATGGATTTAAGTTCTCAAAATTGAATGTCCAATAGGGGAGACCGGGACTGGTTGGCACACTTTTCATGCTCTGCTTTTTTATCTGGTATAATTGGTGTTGGATATTTTAAGCAGAAGCATTTAGGACTGAATGAATAATGTTATAGTAAACAATTATTTTCTAAAATTAGGTGATTTATGATTAAATTCATTTTGTTCATTTGAGCCAACCAGCCCCATCCCAGGCTTCCTTGACTCATATTATGGGGTTGGTTACAAAAAATTGAGGAACCAGTGGAAACCATTTGGGCATTTAATTAAAAAAAGAACCAGAAAACATGCCATATCTGTCTATTTTTTTTAAAACCAAACAATTTATTTAGATAATGTATTACAGGACTGTCTTATAACTTTTTCCATTGATCATTTAAAAATACTAATAATTAATTTACAATAAAACCATTCATTTTAATCTTTCAAAATAGTTTTTATCTGTCAAAATACAGTTCCACAACTGCTACTGGACCACAGCTGTTACTGTTATTTTTAGTGCCAACCAGCCTCACTCACAGTTGTCCAAACTTGCACAAACTACAAGTAGCATACTTATATCTCAATCGAACACTGATTTAAATATGTTTAGTCCACAAGCCACTTGTTTACTTTTGATACTTTAAAACTGAAATGCTAAATACATTTATTTTTCATATTTATTTTTTTAATTTTTTTTTTTTTTTTTCAAGTGACTTTTAGATGTTTTAACATAGATTGCAGGTCAAGACAGCAAACATTTTAATTTACATTTTTGTTTTGGTGACCTTCAAAGGATCAGAAAATAACTGCCAACCCAGCTTTTCCCCTTTTCCCACCCATCCACTAATTCATAAAAACTAATGACAATGCCTTATGAGTATTAGGTTGCCTTAGATAACAATGAAAAGCCATATGAATGTGTTGTTTTTCTTTTCTTTTCTTTGTTCTTTTGCTTTCTTTGCACACTTCCTTCTGAGCAGTGATACAGTGGTAGAAAGAAAATAGTTCCTTACATGACTGCTCACAACAAGATCTGAGGATTATCTTGAGTAACCAGGTCATGCTTTTCTGGCAGAAATTGACATTGCTGTTTTTTTGGCTTTTAGCACTATAAGCCAAGTGCCATCTAGTTCCATTATACTGGAGAGAAGGCAGACATTTCACACCAAAATAATCTAGCTTGATAGAGTCACAGCTAAGAAGGAAAAAAACAACATTTTTGATTTTCGGTTGAACTGTTCCTTTAAGTCACCTTCAAGGGAAGTGGCTTTAAAATGTCTTAAATTCCTTGCTTTTGTTTTTAGAATGGGAAAAATTGTATTTGATGTGATCTGTTCCTTAAAACATTAAATCGATTACAAAAAAAAATGTGTGTGCTGTGAACTAAAAATAATAATAACTTTATGTATAAAGTACCTTTAAAAACAGACGTTTACAAAGTGCTTTGATGTAAAAAAGCAGAGGCAGGAAGTCGGGGAATAATAAAAATAAACATTAACACACATGCCTAACAGAGAAAGGTCTAGAACAACCAAACAAAAAAGGTCAGAACAAAATGCGTATACAAAAGATCAAAAAGAATAAAGCAGATAAAAGGAGTAAAAGTAATAAAACAGGAAGATTTCAAAAAGGCAGTTAAAGTACTCAATGAAAAAAGTTTAAGGAAATACAAGAATAAATGCAATAAAAGATGATAAAAATATTAAAGAAATAATATAACAAGACCACATCCCATCAGTGGGGATAAGATAAAGATAAGATGATAAAAACAGATAGGAGATAGATGAACAAGTAAATAAATTTAAACATGAAAAGCTAGTAAGAATAGGACATAAGAGGGATAGGGTACAGATTAAGTAGAGTAATAGTATAGTTTAACAAACTGTGCGGCGATGTTACAATTTTAGGGCTCTTAAACAAAATGTGGCAGTGTGCTGTATGGTATGAGGGGCCCCAGTACTGGGCAGTTTACTGTGACGTAGCTCCACAGTATCGGACACCCAGTTGCCCCCGTTGGCGAGTCAGCGACAGTATTTTCTGTGACACACGGCAGAATCTCCTAGCGAGTGTGCTGACATGGAATCTCGACAGGTGATCAGTTACAGTTTGTGTCAGTGATTGAGCTGCCGTGAAAGGAGCGACTGCACAGAAAGAGGAGTGTCAAGAAGCACGAAGGAGGAGAAAATGTGTGTGGCGGGATCAGCTGTCACTCAAGCTGCCTTCCGTCTGCCTTCACTATGGCAACAGAGTGCGGGTGATGGCCCTCAATCTCACACTGCCTCTGATAAGTGGAGAAATGGCCACTGTGAAGGACGGCTGATGCCACACACACACACACACACACACACACACACACACAGTGCACAAACATGCAGCTGCTGCACAGGTAAATAATGTGCACAGTCTAAAAAAGACATTCAAACACTGACTAAAATTATGCAGATATTTGTGCACGGTGCAGATGGAGAATGCGGGAACATAAGTTATGAGAATAATAATAAGGGCTGTCCTTTTTCAGCTTTTTACAGAGCAAAACCCATTTTGTATAATACTAAACTGATTTAAACTGGGGATGATAACAATGAATCCACAGTCTATTACTTGGTTGTTAAGAATATGATGAAATGTGAAATTTAATCAATAAACTACTGCTATGAAATGCTGTCAAAGTATATGCAATATGTTGCTGGGAGCTTCGATTGAGGAAAACATTTTGTAGTGTTTGGTATAAGCAAAGTTTAAAGAACACAAGCAAGTAACAGAAAATAAATATTAAACTGGTGGGAGGCAGAGTTTCTGTTGACCCTTAAAAGGTGACAAAAGGTGTTGAATTCATTAATCTAAAAATGAGCCCTTAATTTATTTAACTAATATTTCAAAAGTATTAACAAATGTGCAGACATGGGAAGTAGGAATTTATGATTTTTTATTATTTATTGTTTTTGCATTGTAAAATCTATGTTTTGTTAATTATTCACCAAAAACCCGTTCTTAAACTTGTCATAATGGAATCCAGGCAGTGAAATCTTACATACAGAGAGAAAAACACAAAACCACTGAGAAAACCAGCCAACAAATGCCACATATTTCCCACTTTGGTTTATAAACAAAATAAATTCTTATAATATAATACGTTTATTGTCTTCCATATGTTCCACTCCAAAAAGCTGTTTTTTTTCCACTGGATACAGAAATGTCATGTTTCAATGTTATAATAAACATTTCTGCAAATTTGTTCTTAAATTTTGGTTATTGTAGTTTGATATTTTGATCCCATTTGACCAAAATGAATCACACTCTGGAAAACAAGCTGGACCAAAGCTGAGAATGAAGCTGAGCAACAGTAAAATTCAGGCTGCGGTGAAATCTCATACAATAGAGGTCACTGTCGTTTCAGGTGTGCTAGCTACCTCCATATCTATTTTTTTTCTTTTTTCTTCATCTTTTTCTCCTCTCTCTGCATCCTCTGCACCTCTCTCCCTGTAATGCTGGTTGAGGATGCCTTAAGCTTAGACAGCAGTATTATTTATTCAAGGATTCATTAGAAGTATGTCATCACTTTCCTCTTCCCCTCGTTTCGCTCCAACACTCATAGAAAGAAATAATTAAAGAGTGCATGTCAGCCGAGGATATGCGGGGTGCTGTTCGGAAGTTGGCCCCACAGCCCAGTAGGGAGGAGGAGGTTATTAATGCATCAAAGAGCAACTTTATTAGAGTCCACTTAAGCTGGAAGGAGTGGAGGGCGCCTGTGGTTTCAGCTAGGTGCTGTGAGGGGCCCGTGGGCTTCTGGTGAACGAGCACTGATGTTTATGTGTGATAGTTTGGCTGGATTGTGTTGCACATACACTGCTGATTACCAGCAAAAGCCTGTGCCAGTTACTCAACCAACAAGTTGATTTCTACAGAAAGCACACTGAAACTCAACTGATGTGTGTATCAACAGATAAAGTTGGCAACATTAGCATGTGATGAGCATCTGATATCCACGCCTCGACAACAGTTCCACTGGCAAATGCAAATGGACAAAAACTTGATTACAGCCATTCAGAGCTGTCCAGTCCTGCCCAAATTTTACCAGAAAAGATGCAAATTTAAACGGCTAAGAAATTATGTCTTAAAGTATTTTCACTATTTCACTCAGGGAGCAAAAATCAGCCTTTAAACTTGACAGGAATAATGTTTTGACATTTATGGTAACTGATTTCAACTAATTTGATTGTTTCATTGTGATAAAATTTAATTGTTTTATTAAATTAATTGATTTTTATTTATTTTTTTTTGCTAAATGTTTTTTTTTTCACAAATGTTAGGCTTTAATTTGAGTTATGTATCCATGAGAATGTAATGTGTAGCATAAAAGTAGCTTCTAAGTCAGGGCAGTGTACTTAACGTTTAATGCACAAAGTAACTGTATGTAGAAAAATGACAATGTATAGAATGCTCTGTGGGAATGATTAACTAAAAGAAAAAACTGGAAACTGTATGTGCTGTACAGGTGAATTTTCACATTTTGAGCTGCAGCAGTAACGTGTGCAAAGAGTTCAAATTTCCCCATGCAATACTAGTTTCCTGGAGTGTTTCATTTTGCTGCTTTGCTGCTTTTTCAAGGGCTGTATGTTCCACTTAGGGTACAAACTATACAGGAAATGTTTTTCTCAGAAATGAAATCAAATAAAACAAAAATAAAAAATAACGAAATAAACAATTGGCCGTATCGCACAGCCCTAGTCTTAAGTCCATATCAATACATGTCTCTCAATGATGATTGGGACGTGTATAGATCAAAATAAAAATGGTGCAATATTTCGTACACCGTCTTAACTGCAATACCTGGTGGAATAATTCAGCTACAACAATCCTGTGCAATTATTACAATGTGAAATATTCTTTTAACTCTTGAATGTAGGCTACATTTAATACATGTTACACATATTGTATGTAGTATATATATTCATATTGTTCTTCTTGCTTTTCTATAAAGTGTGTTGTTTATTGTTGTACACATATGTTCTATTTCTATCTTACATGCTAGTTTTATATATTGTATCGTAGCATAATACTTTTATGTTTTTACACACTAAACACACTCAGCACACTATACTTATTAATAATTTGAAATATTGAAATGCTAGTTCTAAATGTTTTTCTATTTTATATTATATAATTTACCCTGGGCTGGTACTTATATCTACTTTCAATAATTCTCTATGTTAGCATCAGAGCGACTGCAACAAACTACAATTTCCCCCTTAAGTGTCGATAAAGTATTCCTGATTCTGAATTTGATTCTAATATGAATCGTCTTAAAAGCTGTGAGTGGAGATGTTTTGCCCAACATTCAGACAACGAGTTAAAAAATAAACAAGACATTAGTCAATAGAAAATGAAAATGACTTGACAAAATGACAAAAACAAATTAAAAAATGACCTGAAAAAAATGATGAACCTAGATAGATGTATACTTTTTTTGTTTCATAACATATAACTTTTTGTTTTTAATATATAGTTAAAATAATTACAAATATCATTTTCTGGACCCTTGTTTTCCTTTTCATTTTATTTTAATTTTTGATAATTTTCTAAAAATCCTTCCCCCTTTGTAAAAACAAATTTTCTGGTCATTTTCTTGTTACCTTTTACTAATTTTTCACAGTTTGTGGGACATTTCTCGCCAAGATGGTTATTGCTGTTTTTCAAAGGCAAAAAATGGCTTGCACAATGTAGGGCTCCAGATATCATTTATTAAATGCACCAAAGTGATGTTTCGAGTGAGACAGCTCTTCATCAGACTGTCTCAGTCTGATGAAACGTCACTTTGGGGCATTAAATAAGTGATAACTGGAGCCCTGCAGCGTGCAAGCCATTTTTTTGCCTTTTTACTATTGACTGTTTATGTTTGGTTCAGCATCTGCTCCAAGTTTGGATCGGATGTGTGTGCATACTTTTGCTTCTGCCTTGCTTTTTTTTCCTGTTGTATTTTTTAAAGAAATCAAATCATTTTGCTGAGGTTTCAAATGGTCAAACAGCTTGTGAAAGCCGTTTGAAAACAGCACAAATAAACTGATATCAATCCGGGTTTCAAAGGGTTAAGGCACAAATACATCGCTGTGGGTAAGAAATTAAGACGAGAGGAAAGTTACATATTTTGCTGCTCCAAATCTAAGCCTGTTGATTCAAGCTATGGTGTTGCTAAACTTGGACCGGCTCTCCTAAAAGTTTATTTACTCTCAGAGTGGAAAAAAGTTGGTCAAGAGTCCTGATTTTCAGCTGCTTGCAGCTTGAAAACAGTTGAGCTAGTTTTGAAAAATACCAAAATATCTCAAACTCCATGTACACCGCCACCAGTACAGTAGCTGCACTCCTTCCATAGCTGAACAAGTTAAGGTACAGTATGGATGTCACTGAAGCACGGTCTCTTCATAATGACTGTGGGGCTTCTTCCTCTCTCTCTGAACAGGGATTCCAGTCTTCTCCTGTCTACCCAATTATTTCCCCCAAGGCCAAGTCCACTGAGCTCCTACTTATAAATATTCAGTTTTGAATTATGGACCACTGAGCTTCACCCTATTTTGCGAGGCTTCTGCACACTCCTTCCTGAGCCTCTCCGGTGACCGCAGAGGCACAACAATCACTTGAGCGGCTGGCCCTCATTTTGATTTATCGACTTTGTCTGTTTGTAACGAAAAGCCAGTGTCCCCACACTCCTTAAACATGCTAATTCATGCAGATGTATGCCTGCCCCAGTGTTCACCTTGAGGTAAAGCATACATGTTGTAAATAGAAAGTTGCCATCATTTAATGATCTTTGGAAATCTTCAGTGCTTTTTTTTATTCTCTCCTTAAAACCTCTCTGGCTTCATTGTTATGTTAATGCATGCACACACATCTTCCAATTGGAGATCCAGCTGTGCCTGCCAAAACTTGTCTCCAGGGTGTGATGTCAGTATTGTGGGGAGGTAGTTACTGTACTGCAATAGACATCATGCAGGTGTTAACATAAAAGAGCGGCCGCGCTTTGCTGAAATCCTGCTCATCAAGAATTTCACAACTCAGAGGATCTCTTGTGTGGACTCAGTCCGGCTTTTCAGTGGCCCCGAGGTGCTCTGCCCACATAATGCGAGTAAGTGGGGCTCATTATTTTCAGTCTTTACTAAGAATAAAAAATAAGGAGTTCATGAGTACGTATTTTGAATTTTGAATTTAAAACTGATGTAAATCAAATGGAAAAAAGGGGAAAAACCAGGTGAATATCAGATCATAAAAATACCATATTTTCTCATAATGACTTGGAGAGACTCTGACTAGTCCACAGCACAGTTTTACCATTTTCTCTTCTTTTCAAGTAAAAACTCTTCCTGAGCTGACATCCCTAGCCTGTTAGCATACCCAACCCATCACAACTTGACCTCATCATTTCAGTCTTTAAATTTTGGCTAGCTCGAGTGTAGTGACCTGTGTAGTAATGATAATGTTTAATCTGGATCCTAATTTTGCCAAACCTGCCAGGTGCATGGATAATGGAAAATGAGACGTGCTAACTTACATGGATTTTTGCACATTTTCAACCAAAATTTGTAAATGTATTTGTGTGCAGTTTCAGGTCTTTAATTTACACTTGTGAAAAATAGGCACAAAACTTCTTTATACTACTTCTTTGTTTAGGTTAAATTCTATTGAATCGTGTCCTCTGGCAGCAGGAAAAAAGCCTGCTGCATCCGGGAACATAAGCTCTAGATATGCATTCTCTATAGATATTAGTGCATGTTGCTGTCTGGATACATTTGTACTGTGACTGGTTTGTTAATGGTTTTATTAGGCAATATCAAACGAGCTGGTGTTATTTAACGTCATTTGAGCACAAGAGTGATGCACGATAATTTCTACTCCATCTTCACGATATAGTGGTCTTATATAACGCAAGTGGAACAAACCACGATACATTGAGTATTTTCAATAAATCGCTCATCCCAACTCCTATTTTGAGTGTAATTTATTTACCAAGGAAGGAGACAAAAATGCAGGTTAAACAAAGTTAAAGAGGAATTTGACTGATAGCATTATTGCCATTTTCAGATTTTATAGATACCACAATAACATAATTATTATTAACTCTTGTGACCATGATTTTCATGTAGTGAAAATCCAATGTGATTCCATCCAGCTGATCAATTAGTCAGTGACTATACCTCATCACTATCACATTCAGTCATACAGGAAGAGGCAGACTTTGAGCCAGAAAGTCAAACTGACATTATCTGGCAAAATGCCAAGTTAATTAAGCTGACGAGAGATGAGAATACTTTATGAAGTAGAGATTCAGAGAAAACAATCCAGAGCCAGCAGGCTCATTTGTTCTCTGCTCCCTCGGTACAGCAGAGGGATAGGACTCCAGTAGCTTTCTAACAATCAGATCTCTGACGCCTGTCACCAAAACCCACACGGACCGGTTATGACAACCAACTTGCAACTTTATAGCAAATCAATCCTCATCACCACAGCTAAATATTTCTGGCTACATTCAGACGAAGGCTTCCCCCAGTTTATAGCGAGGCCCCAGCATTTACAGCGCGGAGCGAAAGCTCTGCAGAGCCCAGCTGGCTAATATAGCACCATACGCATCTGTGGTCAACCTTTCAGCAGCAGACTTAAATAAAGTTTTTAATGAGAGCAGCTGCTTGAGTCTGGGGCAGAACCAATCTCTAAACCCAGCTGGCTCCAGTACGACTTAACACACAACACTTTCTGGACTATGAAGATACTCAAGCGATGAGCGGTCTGTGTGGGTAAACAAGAGGAGAAAGAGAATGTTTCTGTCTAAACCAGCAGACTGAGTGAGTTCGCTTTGTCTGCTGTCGATAAAGTGGAAGCAGTTGCTGTGTGCGCTACATACTGTGTGCATAAGATGCCCTTCCTGGGCCAATGCTGAGTGGGATGGAAGCTGACAGGCTCATTAACACAGCGGATACACAGCCTACGGCCATATGGGCAAACTGGGAGGACTGGGAGTATCCCACCAATCCACCAGCCACTTAAAACACACTAATTGGATCCACATAAATTGCACTAATGATTCACCAGCAACAGCTAAACACCAGTGTTGTCCATATCCATTGGCCTCCCTGTTTGTAGGTTTAATAGTGAAACTGAGATGGCCATTCTGTGGAAGCAGCCACCAGTGTGTTTTTTTTTGTGGCGTCTGCTTTCTGTTATTGTGTGTTTACTGTATGAGTCACTATATGAGCTCCTAAACTAATTAAATTCCTCTGTGCATCGGTAATGGGAAGCTAAGAGATATAATTGTTGTCATTTTCATGCCATCCTTTTAATTACTTTCTGGTTCCATTTCATTCCATTTGAATTGACAGCCTGATCAACTTTTAATTGCCAGTTTTTGCAAACAGCTTATCAGCCTGCTCCAAGCCTGCATGTAGAGTACTAAATGACCTGGCCAAACACACCCCCACAAACACACTCACAAACACACAAACACACACACACACGCACACACACACACACACACACACACACACACACCGTAAATCCCAGAGCCAATCCTATGGATCCACGTGCACACTGAGCACACGCATGCACACCGACCCTCGGCGCCAGATGCATGGTGGAGTTTGACAGAGTGAGATGCGGATGCAGCAAACAGGAGGCCCATTCATTTCCCTACAGAACAGCAGCAGCAGGAAGAAGACGAGGAGAGGGCACAAAGACGGGAGGGGGAGGGGGGGTTAGGATGGAGTACGATGGAGATAGCAAAAGCAAAGCGTGAGGTAATCCATCATTTCATCCATAAGCACCTGCTGAAGACGCACTGAAAGCATCGCGACCCCAAAACCTCCAACAAACACAGTACAGCCCACCCTGCAGCTTACATACAGCCTGCTGTGCAGCGGTAGCTGATGAGGTGAGTGTACAATGAGGTGGATGGGCAGGTTGATTAACTCTCCTATACATTCTAATAGCTTTTGGTTGATAGGTGGGTATTAGGTAAACAGCAAAGAAAGAAGTTGATATACCTTGTATATCTGCTTATACACTCGATTACACAACACTGGAAGCAATTACTGTTAATACAGCCAAACTCCAACAGTAAAATACGGTTTTTGTTTAAAACGGTTCACTGAGCAATGTATTGGGGGTTGCTCCACTTCAAGCAATAGGAAGGAAACCCTTAAAAGTATGCTGCGGTTTAAATGGAGTGGTGAGGTAATGAGTCCTAAAACACTGAAGTCTGTTAGCTTTTTTGAACTTCCGGTTCCCTCGTTTCAAAGTCTCTGGGTTTTTTTAATGGGTTTTCGGTAAAATGCTTTGAATAAGGTCTGTGGTTAACACAGGCTAAGATATTTATTGTTTTGTTATGCAAAATAAATTCTGTCCGTATGAACCTGATTTCTGAACTTTTAAGGCTTTATGCGTCTTAAAATTTTTATGGTAATAGACTGCAAAAACGTTAAACAATATGGATACCGTAAAATAATGGTATATCAAATCTGTACTGTCAGTATTTTACTGTATATTGTAGAAATATAGAAATATACCGGATTTCTATATAACAGTATGAGTCATTTTATGGTATGAATACTGTAAAATTATTGTATATTGCTGACATCTGTGCTGCCAGCTCTTTACTGTTATTTTAACATGAGGATACAGAGTGATATTAATTATTCCTTTGAAAAAAACTCCAGGCCTATATATATATAGTGTATATAATACTTCTACTGAGTAAATGCAATGTACTTTACGTTACTGTTTTTTTTACTATGATAATGAAAGTAATTTTTTTTTAAATTTACTTTTTAAAAATTTAATTCCAAATTAATCTTTTTTTTTATTATACCTACATAGTTGTCTACTCATAACATATTTTTGTTATGTTACGTGAGAACAGATTTGTAAATTAAAAATTTTAATATCTAACTGATAAGCATTGTGACAAGACAAACAGCTTCAGCCCTAAATCTCAGTGGTCTCATTCAGAAGTCGACAAGCTAAAAAGTGCAGCAGATTTGTCCATTCCAATGGACAGCACTTGCATAAACTTTAACTACCAAAGTGAAATACGATACTCCATTGTGCAATATGTTTATGCATATATGCAATTTTTATTTATTTATTATATTTTTATATACAGTGTTTGTTTTATTTAGTGTTTCACTCTTTGTATGTTAATACTGTTTTATTATTTTCTGAGCCAACTGCATCGAAATTTCGTTTCACGTGCACTGTTGTGTATAATTGGAATGACATTTAAGTCTAAGTCAAAGGACAAAAAAAGTCAGAAAGGTATGACAGTATTTGTTAACAAGGCAAAGATTCAAATGTTGACAGCATGTGTATAATATATATTACATACTATAAAGTTAAATCTATAGTTATAATGTATGGTTAAATCATGAGTGTTTATATCAAAATTGCTCTCATATCAGTTTCAATAAAATTGTTCAGGCCTTGCTGATACATAACATTTAAATTCTGTTTTATTTTACTGATTTATGTATTTACTAGTTTACTAGTCATAATTAAAAGCTGTCCTTGTCAATATTCTAAAAATGTACTGTTACTAGTATAACTTCTAATCAGGAGGCAATTTTCTGGACCTTCAGGGTATTTTAATGCACCCAATTAAAAAAAAAAAAAAATTACATAAAAATTTATTACATTACATAAATTGTTTACACACACACACACACATATATATATATATATATATATATGTATATATATATATATATATATATATATGTGTGTGTGTGTGTGTGTGTGTGTATATATATATATATATATATATATTATTTTTTTTTTTTTTTTTCTTTTTCACTTTTCAAAAAACCCAAAACATTCTTTTGGTGTGCATGGCTATAGTTAACGGTTCCCTGTACCTCATCTGATTAAACAACTAGTATTGGAGCTCAAATGTCACAGTTTATTATTTAGTTTCAGATTATTTTATATTATACATTAATTTAGATAAATAGTTGGGAACTCTTACAATCAAGTACAATCCTATACAACCCTGCCATGTAATGGAGTTAAAAAGCTGCCATAGATTTGAATTTCAAATGTCTGACATCCTAAAAAGTATGCTGCAACAGCTGATTATAGCAAAGGTTACTGGGTCTTAAATTAGTCCTCTCAAATTTTTGATTGAATCTGAACTTTGTAACTAAGCCAAAAGCAGAATTACAGATAAAGAATGGCAGCGGAGATAGAAAGAAAACATGCCTACTTCTGCAGAATGCGGGCGAAAACATAATTTCCAATGTCATCAAACACTTGAGGATGTGTTTTAGTTGGTTCTATTTTTTTTCATGTGATTGAATTTTCATAAATATTACAAAAATATTGCTGTTTTTACAGAGAAAACCTCAAACAAAAACTGAGTCTGATAGAGGTTTATACTACGATTTTGACATATAACAGAAAACTTTGACAAAATTTTAATCTTCATAAAATGTTATGTAATAATACATATAATCAAGATTTATTTATATGATTTGTTGTTTTTCTTATCTTGGACTAAACCAAAAACAATGATTAACTGACTAAAATGAGATTAAAAGCTAAAAACTAAATTAGGATCAGGTAACAAAATGTACAAATGAAGTAACACACAATACGTCTAATTTAAATGTGATGGACTTTTGAGAGTTCACTCCATCAGACAGGAGCGGAAAAGTCTTGAATCCTTGAATTCTTCAAAGAAGCCTTAAAGACTTGCAGCTTCTGCTTAGCAAGTCTAAGCAAACACACAGAGCCACAGTTGTGTGCTGTGGGGGAACCACATCAAAACTGGATTAGGAAATGCAATTAAGGTGGATTAATTATGGATGGAGGGCTGTTCAGTTCTGCCTCATCTTTGCAGGCCTGCGTTCATACACTGACTGCTTCCTGCACTGGAAAGGAGAGGGCAAGCTGTCAACAGCCCTGAGAATCAAAGCATGCTGAGTGAGGGCTGTGGTGGCGAAACATACTGGCGTGACAGCAGCACCAGGCCTGCTCACCTGTTCCCATGAGCCGAGACAGAAAGAAGCAGACACATCATTCAACACCCAAAGTGCATTTTACCACACATTTGGACACACTGACTATCCACTGAGTAGTGGGTAAGATCAAGGTAAGGCAAGAAGAGTCAGCAAAATGCTTAGAATTACGGCTGTCACAATTTAAAATTTGTAATCATGATTAATCGCAGAATTTCTATAGTTAATTGCAATTAATGGCATTTAATTGCATTTAATTACATGTTCTCAATTCTATTATTTTGAATTTCAAAACAGTTTTGAAGTTCCATATTGACAAGGTGAAGCAATTCTTACCAGATTGTCTTGATTAGGAACCAAATGACAGCATAGGGTGAGTATAAAGTGGGCATGTCTATAAAGCGGAGACTCATGGGTACCAAAAGAACCTATTTTCATTTAGATATCTGAAGGTCAGGGGTCAAGGGGCCCCTGTTAAATGGTCATGCTGTTTTTCCATCCCCAAAATTTAGCCAAGCTTTGGAGTGCTATTCTGCCCCCTTACTGAAAAAGTACCATGACATGGTTGGCATCACTAGTTTCCTCCTCTAGTTTCATATGATATCAGTATCTTCACGCTAGCTTTAAAACTCTGCCCAGGAAAGCCTCTTAAGGAAGGGAATGTTGGCCAGTGATTAATGCAATCAAAAAAAAAAATGCGTTAATAAACACAGACCTTAATCACATCCAAATTAACGCATTAACCCTGACAGCCCTATTCTAAAACCAAACAATCCATTCACTCCCATGCCAAACTATCTCAAATAGTGGCCTTATTTTTGGATTAATAGCAGAACTACAGGGATTCCTACACATTTATTTAATTGTGGCAACCTGCCACGATAAAAAAAAACACACACACATAGATTTTCTATTTTTGGAGCTGGATCATTCATTTGTAGTGCTGTTGAATTATGTAAACCATTAGGTTGTGCATTGCACCACACTATCAGAGCGCAGGGAGTACGCACAGATGGAGCAGCAGAACGTCAGGTGCATGGAAAATGAAACTTAACTGTTAATTTGGCTGGTTCTCAAAGTTTGCAGTCACTCACAACAACTGCTCCTGTCATCCATTCATCTTATCTGATCAGCTTTGAACAGATCGCAAGTTAAATTCTTCACCCTGACAGTCACAAACTGCTGCTCAGGAAAAAAAAGAACTCATGGAGAGCTCTGCCCTCGCTGTTTTAACTGACATACCTCCCAGTTTAGAGAGGGGACACCGAATGATACAAGGGAGCACGCATTTGAAAGGAAGAAAAAAAAAAAAAAAAACAGAAGTTTGGTTTCCTATGAGACACTTAATTTCCTGCATTTTGGTGACTTTTTATGCAAGTAAATAAGTAAACACAAGACCTGCTGAACAGCAAAGGGGTTGTCCCAGGAGAGAAATAACTCCTCAGTTATTCTTCCTGATTTTTTTTTTCTTTTCATTTTTTCCCTAATTCCCTTGAGGAGATTTTGTGATATAGAGCTATAAAACAGACTTGTATCACTCACAAATTGCAGTCCATTCTACTCTTCTGTTTAGTTTGTTTTTTTCCCATTGGTATTAAGCTGTTGTCAGTGAATATCAACACTTCCTGCACAGATGTTTTTATATTTTTTGTTAACAAAAGGAACTGAGCAGCGGAGTAGTGAATATGAAATGATTCCGTTGTACTGAAATTAGTGCTGCAGAAATGTGCGTTATGCTAAATTTCCCCTGAGCCGTTACAGTGTGGGAAATACCATGCCCACCTAACAATATTTTGTCAAACTTTTGTTAACAAATGGCAATTGTAGTTTCAAGCAGGCCTTTGTTCTTAATTATCTTTGTTTTGTAACTGTTCAATCATATTATAAGAACAGGCCTCACTCTTTTCTAATCTATCATTTCAATATTATGTTGTCTTGATAAATTCAGAAAAATGTACTCAGCACTAATTTTAT
Source organism: Plectropomus leopardus (assembly GCF_008729295.1). Classification (NCBI taxonomy): domain Eukaryota; kingdom Metazoa; phylum Chordata; class Actinopteri; order Perciformes; family Serranidae; genus Plectropomus; species Plectropomus leopardus. The sequence continues at coordinate 2,906,165 of NC_056469.1, read as the reverse complement.
TAGTACACCACCATTCTGTTGCCCTTAGTTTCTCTTCTTTAACACAAATACAATTTTGTTAACTAATTCCAGTAGATTCTATTTTTTGTTTTTGTTGTTTCGATTCGTATAAAGTTACTGTTAGTGATTCTCAACACTTTCTACATGAGTGTCACTAAAAGCTGTCCAGTAGCTCAAAGGGCATGATCTCTTGTTTTTCAGATTTTTTCAGAGGTGTTGGGTTTCATAGACGACAACTTCACACCACTAAATGAATGGCAAAGTAGAGGCAATTGACGTTAATCTGTTAATGGCAACACTATTTCTGTTGATAAGTGAGAAAGAAGTTTACATCATAAAGTCACAGATCTATAGACTGGGCTGTGTGCCCACAGACTGCATAAATAATGGACGTAACTGCTGTGACGTCCCCACTGGTTTGTGGACTACTATTTTGAAGCCTTGAGTTTGGCATTCAGGCTGCTCCCATCTTGAATTACGGAACCAGAAGTGATTGTATTTGGATGAGAGATTGAAGCTGTGGAGGAGCAAGGGATGGATCTGACTCACAAACTGTAGGGACATCTTGCAGACAGCGAGGGTTTCTTTTAGAGGGGTCTAATAGGGATTGACTCTGTTATGGACCAGCCTCAAGTGGCCATTTTCTGAACAGCAGTTTTGAGCACCTGTGCATCTGCTTTGTTTTCAGCTGGCGGTTGCTGCTTGATTAGAGCCTTAAAGGGACACTGACAATTTTCAACCAGCTTTGTATTGTAAAAATGTGGGCAATCTGTGGTAAACTTCCCTACATCTGACCAATGCCTAGATATCCCTCCTCCCCCCAGGCGAAACTAAACCAAATAGCACAATTTGAAGTAAAACACGCCCTCTGGCAGAGTGTCTAGACTGTTTCTAAAACTACAGGCTGTACTTCTGCATTTTTGTTCTGCCCTTCACCAATGCCACCTCCGCGGATACAACGACTGAAGAAGTGGACCAAGAGACAAACCTGCCCCTCTATATTTTTTTTCTCAATCTAGGACTTTTATCTGATCAAACTGTAAAACTAAGCAGTGATGACCTAAAAAAAAATCATGCTTACTACTACTATACTGCCTGTTTCACAACCTTTTTTTTCCAGAAAAACATTTTAGTGCCCTGTTTAGCTGTTATAAGTGAGAGTTTGTGTGAAGGAAGTAGGTGCCATTCTGCTTCCTGTACAGTGAAAACGGAGGCCAAAAGGATCAAACACTACAACTAAGTAGCGCAGATCAAATATAAAACAAGATTCTGTTACTGAGTTTAATCATTTTTTGCCTCAAATGTTTTCAGAAACATGCTTTTGCTTACTGTTTAACTGTAATACGAGATTGTTTCTTGTCGGCTGCAACTGTTTCACACATACACTCGCATTATTTCACCCACCTGAGGGAGCCTCTTTTAGTCTGGTGCGACACAGTGCATTCTGGTAGTTGTGGGTTTTCTAACTCTTAAGCAAAAGCACCTTTTTTCTCTGTTTTCTCATCATGTAGCACCAATTTCAAAAGTATCTGGGTCTCTCTAGTGCATGCATGGCCAGGTATTATTAAAAGGCCATCTTTCTAGCAGTGAAGTACTTCTTTGAGTGTCAAGCAGCTACAAGATATACAGTACAAATTGGGAGGAAGAGTCATTCATGACTGTTTCCTTTCAACCCCACCAGTCCATTATGGCTCTCCTGTAGCAGCTCAAGAGCGAAGCTTTGTGCTTTCCTTAATCCTTCTCCCTGTATAGACCATGTCCCGGTGGGAATGTGTCATTCCTCAGAATCTGTCTGCAGCTTGAGTAGATCTCCACCAATGAGTGGTTCAGATTTGTGTGCTGTCAAAAGCTCTGGTCTATATTTGACTTCAAGTGTCCACTCTTGTCTCAGTATGATGAGGAACATCAGTAATGTAGCAGCAGTAGTAGTGTATGTTTCTGAGTGTGTTTGGTCCATCAGTACTACTAAAGAGTGACACTTGCTCTCACTCACAACACACTGAGTAACATATTTATTCAGATAAATTAGGAAGGCTTTTACCACAGAGGCAAGCGTGGGACGCCTAGCCCCTGATTCATTAGTTAAAAAGCACCCTAATAAATTCCCCACTTTTAATGTTTCACAGAGCTATTAAAGGCGTACAGAGGCTTGCACAGCCCTGTTTCCCATTACAGCTTTCAATAAATGACAATCGGCACTCAGTGTAAATGGGAGGAGGAGGGGGGAGCGTCAGACTTTTCAGCCTGCCTTTCAAAGCCTTCCTAATAGCACGTAAAGACTTATTAGGCATTGTGTGCCGGCGCTTTAGAGGAGTGAGGCACTTTGTTCCAGAGTTGCCCAGGCTTAAGTTAATGAATAGAGCTGCTGCTTGACTGAGGCTAATTCACATCGCTCAGCAGAAGAGGTTCCATATCAATCTATATCAGTTACACAGGGACTTTCAAAGATGAAGGGAAAACTGCTGGTGAGCTATGGAGAAACCCGGAGAGGAAAAAAAAAGTGAGATAAGCCTTTTAGAAAGTGAGAGAAGACGGAGATGGAGCCTCAGAGAATATTCTTCATCTCCTTTTTCAGATTGTTTAAGTTGAAGTCTTTGCAGGAGAAGCCAGGACAGGAATTCAGTAACGGCTGAATGTCTGACAGACAGCACAAAAACACTTAACTGATATCTATGTAGAGCAGAATCAATGAATCAAACGGCTTCCTGTGATATGCAGTAATAGTTCTGTTCTTTTCCAGGAAATGAGCTCCCTAGAAACAGATGCATCTCGTTAATCCGTCCTAAATTATCCCAATTAGTGAAAAGAAATAAGAAATACAAAAACAGCAGAATTGGTCCTGAAACCAGTTTAACTGTATATTTATCTCAAAGATTTCTTCGATTCTTGGACTGTCCTGTGATCCTGGATTGCCATCACTCCTCATCCTCATTCTTACAGATAAATCTGTTCGAAATCGCCAGACTGAATACAATGCATTTGAGGAAATAACTGTAAATGCTGCATTACAATAAGCAGGTTTCCATTAACCCCCAAATTGTGCAAGTTGAAATTGTGAATATAAAATATGCGTAATAGAAACACATCAACTGCAAAAAAACTCACAAAAAGTTTTACGCTCCCATGAGGTGGTATTTCAGGGCATTCGAAAAAGCCATGTTTTGCAAAACTTACACAGGTCACATGATGCTATGGCTATGTGCTTGTCAGTAGGAACTGGCTCCCTCGGGTATGATGCCGCAGGTGCTATTAGAGTTGTTGCTGGGAGATGTTACTGCATCGCATAACTCTTCAAAAGTTGAGCAGATCATCCAGAAGTTTCAAAACCACAATTCCACAGAGGAATTGTGGTTTTGACTATCATCTCCCAGAAATCCCTCATATGTCATATGCCCCCTCGTATAAGGGGCTTGCCTTTCCATTGTCGCTCCATGAAATGCCTGTGTCGCCTTTGATTGGAAATAATGACGGCTACTGTGGTGGTTGCAATAGAAATAAAGCTGCTAATGTTTTGAACATCCATCACCATACTTCCTGGAATTTTACTGTGAGAGTAGAATAACATGAACTAAAATCCTGTCATGTATGTATTAGTCCATTCTAGTGGATTTCTCAGCTATGAAGGACAGGACTTGCATAAACTAGAATTACTGGAAGACAATATTGATTGGACAGGCAGGACAAAGTTTCCCTGGCTAGTGGCAAGTGTGGTGGCTGCTATAGAAATAAAGCTGCTGATGTTTCAAACATCCACCACCATGCTGCTTGGAATGTTATAGCCGGAGGAGAAGTCGCAGAACATCGTGAGAAAAGTCGCATAACATCACTCAATGGACACAGTAATTTTTCAGTTGTGTTTTATCAACATTTTGAAAATGTCGCTTAAGTTTTAATCAAATCTGTAATGGAAACCCACCTTAAGACTTTAGTGACTTTGATGTTACTGACCACATTGGGCATTCTTGCAGCTTTTCTGTACATACTGTTAATGAGCCTGTACACGCACAAGCAGATGGAAGTACAACTGAGATTTATCACTTGCAGTATGAAGTTGAAGATAAATACCCATCGTTTTGCTTGTTCATTGAGTTCTGAGACAAAATTAGGCCCCTGGTTCCTTTGACCTTTAACTACAATACCAGTGAAGCCCTGAATGAGTAAATATTCCAGAAAACATGTCCTATTACACAAAAAAGCAAGCCTAGCCTTTTTCCAAACAAATAGTTCAAGGTGCATAATATGTGATGGCACTGATCTCCAAGAAACTCAACTTCACAAAAAAAATGTTTTTCAGTGAAACAAAGATGACAGCCATGGACGTAAACACTGCCATTCATATACACAAAATGCAATTAGACAGTTCAACACTCTTGTCTCTGCGGAAACATCCCTGTGTCTAATGAAAGGATTAATGGTCAGCTCCTCAAAGATCACCGTGATGAGGATTGAAATTGACAGGCATTGAAAAGACCTCGGCACTCACAGTGCACAGTGCACACACACACACACACACACACACACACACACACACACACACACACACAGACACAGACGAACACCTGAGCCGAGCCAATAACTGAAACTGTGGAACCATCAAGAGCAACAGAGTAGATGTGATTAAACCGTCTGCTTATCAGTTTGTCATGGCACAAGACACATGCACGCACTTCCATCCAACAGTCAATTACACACACGTACATACACTAAAGCTGAATCTTGTTTATTATGATGTCCATTAGCATGAGTGACAGGAAGGTTAAGAGAGGTGAGCAGTTACACTAGCCTCCTGTAGTGTGACAAAATGCCTCGGAGGTTTACGGATATTGTACCTCAGGGCCTTCATCAACAAAAGGCCACATCCAGAGAGGAAGTGCTGACCTTTCGCACTGCTGCATCTTCACTCGTGATGCAGTAATGATGGATTGCAAAGTCCTCTTCAGCAGACAGGATGGGAGCAGAGCCTTTCAAAGACAATGATGTGTGTGGACTATCCTCCGTCCTCCTGCCATAGCTCTTTCCCAAAGGGGCTGAAGCAGACTGAACTCCAGCTTTTCCAGCCTACTGCCCCCTAATATAGGCCGGCGGTGGCTGTGTAAAGGCTGCTAGAGGCTAGGGGGGATGTTTGTACCAATATGAGTGTGGGTTTGTCAGTCAAAGTGTCATTCAGACTGACGGGTCATTGTGTCGGCTGACAGCCGGCTGAGAGCTACAGCACTTCCATTAAGAAGGAACATCACTCACTGGCCATTACAGCCACAGTCTCCCCCTGTTCACTGGAATGGAGGATAACAGGGACCATATATATACCCAGGGCGTCAAACTCTCCTGGCAGCTGAACAGACCCCTAGGCAAGTCCTGTTCTTCATACAGAAGTACCTCAAAATGCAGAGAAGTTAATATGCAGTGTTGAGAAAGTAATCCATTAGTAGAGTTGGGGTTGCTCAGTTTTCTATCAAAAATATAGCCTGGAATCTGCCTATCAAGTCCCTTAATGAATCTTTGTAGGTTCAGCCTTTAACATTTGAGTAAGTAATACAAGTTATACATAACTAAGTTCAGATATACTGCTGAAATATAGTAGTGCAAATATAGTGCAGAGACACTACATAATTGGCTTGGGTAACCTGCACTTGAATAACAATTTTCTACTCGTTTTTGACCACTCAAATTGCTTTCACACACGACTCATGTTCACACACACATTCACACAGCGGTGGCTGAGGCAACTGTACAAGGTGCCACCTGCTACTCAGTTTTTAATAATTCACAGACATGCACACACTAATGGTACAGCCATCAGGAGCAATTTGGGGTTTAGTATCTCGCCTAAGGATACTTCAACATGTTGACTGAAGGAACCAGGTTTCAAACCACCAACCTTTCAATTAAAGGGAAAACCGCTCTACCTCTGAGCCACTGCCACCCAGTATTAAGGTATACCAAGGTGTTGAGAAAACCCAAAGGTATATTTTTCAATACCATCCTAAATACAGGAGCTCTTCCTTCTGTTAAACTCATTGTATGTATTGCACAGCACTCACCACCAAAGCTTAGTCCCCAGTCTCTACTGGTGGAACAGGCAGCTGACCTGAAAGACACTGTGACAGCTAGTGGTGGAGGGAGAAGTTACCGGACTGTAAACAGCTGGCCGCCAGCGGGCAGAGAGGAATAGCGGCATGTTTCTTTTATCTAACTTTGTGAGTTAAGGATTTGAAATTTCAGGAAGGTAAACCAATGGACCTGCACATGTATAGTGCTTTTCAAGTCATTTTGACCACTCAAAGCGCTTTCACACTATGAGTCATATTCACAAAAATATTTAAAAAATGGTCACTGAGGCTACCGTACAAGGTGCCACCTGGTACACCCACATGCACTCACTCACTGATGGAGCAGCCATCAGGAGCAATTTGGGGTTCAGTATCTTGCCCAAGGATACTTCAACATGTTGACTGGAGGAGCCAGGGATCAAACTGCTGACCTTTAGATTAAAGGACAACCCACTCTTCTCTGAGCCAAAACCACCCATCTGAAGGTATGAAATATTACATACTGTCCAAGCCCACTACACAACATACAAAAAAACAAACAAAACCACCAAAAAAAAGTTTCTACCAAGCAGCAACCATAGACTGTGTTTAATAAGGGACATAGCTACCATGATATCACCCACTGCTCTGTGGACTTCCTTTCAGGCTCCAGTAGGTGTGCCGAGCTTTGAAGCCAATGTACCTTGTGTCCTTAAAACACTTTCCTATTGACTTACTTGGCGAAAGAGACATTTTCTTGTATAACGCAACCTCTGTGAACTGACTTGTTTTACTATTAGAATTTAATCCATCTGGTCCGATAACATTTGAAGAAGAGCCCCTTTGATTTTATCGCCATTCAAGTAAGCGGCGCGCTTAACACAACGTTAGCTATTTGGCCAGCGGAAGTTAGCTGCCCGGCCACACTTGGCCGCTGTAAGTCTCTATTGCGCTTGCTCTATAGGCCACACAATGTGGAAGCAGCACCAACTGTCCAGGTAATTTAATGCAATGTAACTGAGCCATTTTGGCTTCATGTGCCATGAAGCAACTCTCATTGAAATGCATACGACCCTGTGTATTTTATACCTATCATAGGAGCTGAGCTGGAAATTTCAAGATCAGACAAAAATACACAATCTTGCCAAATTGTATGCCATATGCATGAACACGGCCAAAATCATCCAAAAAATGAAAACTAAAAAGCGTGTAAAATGTGCTTACTAGGGTTAAAGATAGTGATGTTTATTTTCTGGCATTTCTTCCACATGATGCAGATCGATTACATTCAGTCTTATGTATGTTAAGTCCCTGTTTTGTCTACTGTTCAGCTGCTCACTTGAGCCTAACAGCCAATGGTGTTATTAATAACAAACATTTTTGTGTTTTTTGTGTTTTTACAAACAGCTACATAGGTGCTGGGAGTAATTCTTGACCAGGTATTATTTCTTGACTCCCTGGAGTCACCAGTGGTTGCCTGGTAACCTTTCACCACGTCTCTTGTATCTTTTCTCTATCTTCAGCTCGACCCGTGACGTTTTGGTGCTGCAGCAATTACTGTCCACAGACGTGTGCACTTTTTTTTCAGTAATAATAGAATGAAAGGCAGAAAAAGAAAAGAAGAGCAAAGTGTTTTATGTAAGTTCCCATTATGTTCGGATATTTTGTCACAGCGATAATAATACAAAATCTGCTAAGCTTACTTTGTCAGAGTCACTATTGACTGGACATATTCATGATTTTGACCAACCTTGTCTGACCTCAGAAATGTCACGGTCAGCCTTTGAAACCGCACAGTGGTCTATAACCCTACTGTGCAAACACACACACACACACACACATATCCACACACAGTATAAAAACACAGATAAAAAACACAACAAGCACCCCACAGCTCCTACCTCATCTAGCTCAGAGATGTAGACTGGCTTCTCTTCAAAGCCGATAGGCATGGGCTCGTTGGGTGGGATCTCCACCTCTTCATACATCTTAGTGTTCTCTCTGCGGATTCCCTCGGGTAGCAGCATCTGAATGTCACACACACAAAAACAGTTAGAAAAACACAGACCTCACAAATGACCTCAAGAATGAGCCAACTGGATTTTAAACACACTCAGAAGGATATCCAAAGTCACAAACTACACTATTAGAATTCAGCTCTATTTTCACAGAAAATTTGCTGTAATACCGCTATCCTTCCTGCTTCATTGAGAACAAAGAGCGGATCAAAAACACTTTGAACATCTAATCAGTGTTTGTTTCAAACATAAATTTGAAGTACTTAAAAGCCCAGTGACAGAAGATAATGCAATAATTAGCTATATTGTATTGAAATCTGTGTCATCCCACTCAGTGAGGTTTTAACGTGATTCGTGGTTATATGTGGCAGCTGGGATTCACAACTCATCTTCATGACATAAGGAGAAAGGTAAATTTTGTGTTTCATAGAATAGTAAGACACATTGTTCCTGAATCAAATCCAGCAAGAACACTTGAATGTTATTCTCATCCTTCCTATCCTCTAATTTTATGTCTCATCACTGTCCACTTAATGTCAAATGAAAGACAAAAGCCCCCCCAAAACTATAGTGCATTCAAAAGTATTTAGATCCCTTTATTTTTTCACATATTGTTATTTTGTAGCCTCATACTAAAATCCTTTCAAATATTTTTTTCCCTCATCAATCTTCACTCAATACCAAAAAACGACAAAGCGAAAATAGCAATTTTATTGAAACTGAAAAACTGAAATACCACATTGATGTAGTATTCAGACTACGGTTGGAGTTCAACATACCACAGTTTCTAGGCCACTTAGTCTGCAAGGTGTCTCAGCTTTTGACTCGCGTTCCAGCTCCATTTTGTAGAATCCAAGTACTCACACAAGGCAAGAAAAAACTTTAACAAGGTTTATTTTGCAATAAAAAAAAAATAAATAAAAATTAAAAAAAACAGTACGTAAAGTCCTTCCATAATAAGATCTCGTCTGGTCCACTTCTGACTTGATGTCATATTCCTATTTCATAAAATGGTACATGTTAAAGCATGGTCAAAAACGTATGTGGATCCACACCTACACAGACTTCTCGTTGTCTTCTAGCACGACATCATCCTGTCCTCTTTTGTCATGAGCACTAAACTGCCTTACAGCACCATAGCTGTGGTACATAACTTTGCCTGCGTTCTAACAGAAAAAATATAATAAGTAATAAGTAATGTAAATATAAAAATATCTTTATTTTAGTTACTACTATACACCAACATTAACATTTTTACCAAGTACAAAATATGAAAATAAGTGACTCTCTCACAGTGCCTTTGCTGAGTGCTTAGTTGAAGCATTCAGTTGGAAATTTTTTCACTCCCAAGTCTTCTTGGGTTTGATGCGACAAGTTTTGCACATCTGGATTTGAGGATTTTCTGCCGCTCTTCTCTGTAGATCCTCTTAAGCCCTGTCAGGCTGGATCAGGAATATAGGTGGACATGTCCAGGTCTCTCCAGAGATCTTCCACTGGAGTCAAGTCCAGGCTCCGGCTGGGTCACTCGAGAATGTTCACAGTATTGTCCCCAGGCCACTCAGGTGTTGTCTTGGCTCTGTGCTAAGGGTCTTTTCCTGATGGAAGGGAAATTCTTGGACTCGGTCTGAAATCCTCAGCTCTCTGGACCAGGTTTTAATTGAGTTTATCTCTGTAATTTGCTTCATTCAGCTTTCAGTCAGTCCTGACCAGCCCCCAGACCCTGACAACAAAAAAACACTACCACTGCATGATGCTGGGAAGGTGATTTCCAGACTAAGAAACAGTTCAATCTTGGTTTCATCAGACCAGACAGTCTTGTTTCTCGGAGTCTGAGGGTCCATTAGGTGCTTCCCTATGTCTTTCAGAGAGGAGAGGCTTCTGTCTGGCCACTTTGCCATAAAGCCAAGACCGGCTGAGTTTTAATATGATTATGATCATTTTGTTGAGTCATCTCTGAAAGCAGGGGGATGTAGGAGATTTCCAGCTGGTTTGAATCATCTTCTTAGAATAACTTTAAAAGAGACTTTAAGCATCTAAAAAGTTCCAGTTCCAAAGGGCCGTTTACACAGCAATGCTTCTTGAATGAAACGTAAACTTTTGTTGTGGTTTGGCCTTTCTTTCATATGACAACAGCGTTTCGGGGGCCTGCAAACTCAAAGTTTTGAAACTGGGTTCCAGAGTGTAATTTGTTTTAAACGCCACCCCTTCTGTCGACGTGAAAACTGGCAATGCCCAGATCCTGTGAGAACGGTGATGTCAGAGCCGCACTTCACACTTGCTAATTACTTCTCTGACAAATAGCCATGCACGAGTAGGCCAACATTTACAACATGGCGGACTGCTGAGCTGTGTTTGTGGTGAGTTTATCAATGCTGCTGGTTCTCATGCATGCGTTCTTCACCATTATCTTCTTGTTTGTTTATACTTACCGCTCTGTAGAAGAAGGCCTTTATGCACATGCATATGGTCTTCTACTGTGGTGTGTCATAACAAGTTACACCACTAAGTACTAGCGTAGCATGCAAACTACAGCGTTTTTGGTTGTTTTTGCGGATGCATGTACACAAGGATAGTTTTTACAATGTTAGCATATGAACACAGACTTTTTTTAAAATGCAGAGGAAAGTATTTTCGGTTTTTAGTATCTCCGTTTACATCTAAATGTGACTTAAGTCTGGGGCAATTTCCCATCTGTAGATCCCAGAGAAAACTTAAAGAGGCTTGTAAGAGAGGCCTCTGCACATTTGCATTTGTGAAATAATGTCGAAACAGACAGATACATTTCTTTTAGCTCTGTCGCTGAGTAATGGAGCCTATGGATGACTTTTATTTGAATCTGTTTGTACCTCAAGTTAATTGAGAAAGTTTAAGTTATAAGCAAGCCTTCATTCCAGATGTTATCAGACACTTCAAGATTCAGCTATTTGATTTATTATATTTTGAAAGTAACTCAGCCAGAGTGACCATCGGATACTTGGTTATCTCTCTTACCAAGGCCCTTTTCCCTGGGTTGCTTAGTTTGGCTGAGTAGAGGGCTCTACAAAGAGTCCTGTTTGGTACTAACCTCTTCAATTAAAGATTTATAGAGCCGCTGTGCTCTTTGGAACATTCCATGCAGCAGATTTTTTGTTATAGCCTTCCCCAGATCCTAAAATCGTCTCTGAGCTCTGAAGGCAGATCCTTCCACCTCACCCCAACCAACTGAATGTATCGCATTGACTCCAATCAAGCTGTTAAAATCTCTCAAAGATGGTCAAGAGAAATGGAGGGCACCAGAGCTAAAATAAAAGGGCCAAAGCAAAGGTTCTGAAAACTTTTTTATAAATTTACAAAGATGTTTTGAACTGTATTTTTGCTTCTCATTTCTGGATATTGAATGTTGATTTCTGAGGAAAAAAATGACTTAACTATTTCAGCAAAAGGCGTCAACTTAAAAAAATATGAAAAAGTGAAAGGGCCTGAATACTTTCTCAATGCACTACACATCCCTGTAAAGGCTGAAACTATTAACATTCAAATTTAAAATCAATTTTGGATCAATTCACCAACTTTGGTCTTTAGTTTTGTCACTGCAATAATGAAGCATTCTGAATATGACAAAACTCTCATTTGATTTGATTTGATGACTCTGGTATTTCATGCACAATAACTGACTGGTAGAAAAATATAATTACAATGAGCTTAAAAAAACATACAGCAGAGTTGTTACTGTTTTAAGTAACACTGATAGCATCATAAAATGAAACTTAAACTTTTAATTTCCACCTCAAGTAACATGTAATAATTATACAATCAAACACTAAAGGGATAGTAGATTTTGATTTTTAAGAAATAGACTACTAAAAATATATTCAAACAGCCACATACAAGCAAAAGCATACAGGTAAAATGTGTGTTACCAGGGTGTAATGTTGGAGCAGACTAAACTGTGAAAACTGTGATTTTGGACTGTACCACAACAAAGATTACAGTCAGTTCTTTGTTCGACAATCCAGTGCTCCTTTATTTCATAATGATCAGTTTTAAGAAATGAAAAAAATAAATAAATAAAAGCTGATCATACACCACTATTGCTATTTTTTCAACATCTCCATTTTGTTAATATCCAAGGCTAAAGGCGCATTACACAATAAGCAGCATGAAACAGTGGATTCAGAGATAACAGTTGTTCAAGACTCACCCTGGCTCCTCCAACAAACGCAGGCATCTTTGTGGCCTCTGCGTAGCTGTCATAGACGTTGGGATATCGAATACGTTCATACACTCTCTCTCTGTTCAGTATAGGTTCACGTCGTGCGGTCAGCAGGGCCTGCTCCCTGTACAGGTAAACACAAGACATATGCAATGAAAAGCCCAAAAAGGTATCTTTAAACTGCATTAAGGGGTAAAACTAAATACTTCAAACTGAGAAGAAAGAAAGAATTCAACTTAAGAGTCTTCTGTCAAAGTAAAAGGAATAATCAGTGATGTCCCTTTAACAGCAACAGCAGCACAGTGTCATATCTGCTTCCATAGGTCCCATGCACAAACCCTGGTATCCATCCTTCTTTTAGTTTTAGAATGAACAGTGCAGTGATTCAAAAGGAGAGGCACAGATGTGAGGCATTATGTTCCTTCCTAAAGTGGCTTACCTCTCTGCTAATCTTTTCCTTCACACTGGGCTGGATTTGGTCATGCTAAGTTTTTAATTAAACAGATCGCTGCTCTTTTTTCTTTTTTTTCATACTCTGAAATTAAACTTTCTGAAAAATCCTCTGGAAAAAAAAGGTGTGACAAGCTGCAGTGTTGCTGTGCTTTTTTTTTTTTTTTTGGAGGGGGGTAAAGCTCAAGAAAAGTTGCCAGGAAAAATGCAGAAGCTTGTTGGTTCTGGTGTGGCTACCTGAGACAATAGGTGGAGACCAAAAATTTAAAAAATAAAAAACAGAAAACAAAATCAAAACTAGACAGTGCCATGTGGCTATGACTGTGGTTCAAGCAGGTTTACAATCATTTGGATGCTTATTTGACAGAAAGCAAAAATCTTAACTTCCTTTAAAATGATTTTTTTTTAATAGTAAAGTGAAAATTTAAATAAAAATAGCTCCCTGAGGTTTTACAAAGTAAAAGTTCCTCCCATGCTGACACTTTCTTTGCATGTATCACAGATTGTCTTCCCTGGTGTCAGTCAAGTGTAATATGCACAGTTTTTAATTAAGTTTTATTGGCATTTCATTATCAATAAAACAAAATGCTGATAAAGATAATTGGCAAAATACCAAATATCAGCCCCAATAATCATCCAAACCAATATTCTGTTGACCCCTAATGTCTACTAATAGTGCTATTACGTGAGAAATGTCAAAACGCAAAAACAAAAGTGCGGCGCTTTTATTTGCCTCTAATATGGTTTGATGTTTTTTTATCCTGCACCTGTAGAAGTGAATGTCCGTGCCCTCCTACCTTGTTTGTAAATGTCAAAACTTAACATGGAACTGCAAAGATTTAGAACATGTGCAGGCTGGTTAAAGCATTACTTGAACTCTTAACCTTTGCATTAAAAGATAACCAACTTACCACTCAACTACTGAGTAAACCAGCTCATCATCATGTTTCTACAACCATGAAAATCAAAAACACTGAGGGACATGCCAAGAAGGTTTTGACTGGATTAATTATGAATTGAATGAACATCTGTTTACTTAAGGTGAATATATACCTTTTGTGTTATTTAACACATATATTGCATATTTGAGATTTGTCTTGCAACAGTCAAATCCTTGATGATTAAGTTCAGAAAAAATCTCACATTATTCTGCTGCTTTGAGGTGTATTGTCAAATATTCTGAGAAATTTGGCTAAAGATGTGAAGAAAGAAAATATGCCTCATACAAATTACAACAAGCTATTAAATATCACTGAAGATTCATTATTTGACTGATCCAAACACCATCTGAAACACTTTATATCTAGTAGCCAAATGAAGTCTTTGGTAGCATTTGAATGAAGACTTGTGGAGATATAGATGTGAATTAATTCAGCACATTTAAAAATATTTATAGAGTGACAGAATTTTGAATTGACCAAAGGTTGCAATGAGGAAAACTTTTGGCAAAATTCGGTGGATGTGCTGGAAAATGTTCAGCTCTGTAGGACGTTCAGGTGATTTTTAGACTTCATGAAGATAGGAATGTGAAGGATCCAGAAATTTCGATTTTCTGTAATATAAGCCAACTTTCAACAATTCTTACCAAAAAGCTGATTACAAGATATAAAATCTAATAATTTGTCTAGTCAATTAAGTCTATTTCAATTCATGACCATTTATGTGATACTGAATTTAAAGACTCGGGTTTAAAAATGCGTCATTACAAAACAGATTTCCGTATGAAGTTCTCGAAAACAAGATTTAGAGAAAATTGGCAAAGAAGTGAAAAGAAATTGCATTTCTAAAATAAAAGCACATAGGTGCAAAAATGCAAAAGAATTGAGAGATTAAAATGGCAAAAGAATTTTGGCTCTAAGCCAAAACATTGTAGAAATAACTGCAAAAATGTAAATTTGATTGTCAGAGGGTCATCCTGAGGTCAATGAGTGCCATTTCATGCGCCTGAGTAGTGGGTGGAATTTTCACGCCATCTGCCAATTTTGGTGACAGTTAGTCTTGAATTCTTTGAGCAGAGAAAAAGAGGATGAAGAACAATAGTGAGAGCAAAAACTATCTCCAGCAGCGAATGGTGCTGCTTGGACCCCTAATGAGGGAAAGAGGACCAAGAGAAAGTTCGGAGAGATGATATACCTCTGGGCTCTCATCTCTCTTGGGTCAAAGGTCATGACAGCATCTGAAGAGTCGCTCTCATCCACTCCTTTGCCTCTCTTCCTCTCTTTCTTCTCCTCCCTGCGGTACATCTTCATCATTTGTTTCTCCTGCTCTGACTGGATGGTCACCTGGCACCCGAAGGCCGGCTTGGTCACTTCGCCGCTGACTTTTCGGATCATATCTGGAGGAAACATACAGTAAATAAAGGGAACATGTTAGAACATTAAATGTTAGAACATTAAAGGTTCATTTACTTTCTCTACATAGAAAGCCAATGAAGAGGATAACACTTGACAGTGAAATATACAATTTAAAGTAAGAACAAGGGTTTAACAGCACAGTCTTCACCACACATCATATTACAGGACATTCAGTTTAGTATTAATCTTTCTTCACTTTAAAATTCCCAATAAACAAAACAATGATATCTATATCTTAGTGAGTGTAGATTTTGAAAAGTATTTATCAATAAGAAAATACACGGAGCCCAAAAGCGTTACTCTCCATAGGTGTGCTAGCTGGCTAGCCATGTTTTGTCAATTTGTGTTTGTACGAAATGAAGGAATCCTCCTAGTTTCTCATACATATTTACCACTAAAATAGCTTTATCTTTTACTATGACACTTGATAATGTCTTTGAATTAATTTGCACATTGTTGGCATTTGTTGGCTGTAATATTTAAGATCTCTTTTTTTTTTCAATCTTTCCTTTGAAATGATAAAGACGTCTTCTTGACCTCTTACAATACATCAGCATGTTTCTGTATCTGTATTTCTGGCAATGATTTGATAGCCTGTGATCCTTTTCGCAGCCTGTGGTTGGCGCTGTTGAGCTTCATTCAGAGCACCAATAAAGCAGAAAATTTCAGACTTCCAACCAAACAACCAATTTACAAAAAAACCCACTGACTTACAGAAAAGGGAGCCTTTAACGCTACAATGCTAACTCATTTCCTTGTTTTATAACTCATTCCTCCAATGATCTACAAGTGCACATATGAAACAATAAATAATGGCCTACAATAGAGACAAAAACAAAATTGTCACAGATACACAGCAGTAAAAATAAATTCTAATAATCGTCAAAAAGATATAAAGTCAAAGCAGTAACCAAAATAACATCTGTGTAAGAATTTAACAATTGCTGGAACATGAACAATCTAATCTAAAAGTTCTGCTTGGGTTTAATGCAGTGTGGTTTGGATTTTGGTGGAAATATGTGGAGACATAATGATGTTTTGACATCTTTTAACCATCTTAAAATCTGAATATTATGACCTCATTTTGTTCTGTTTTTGTGTAAACAAATAATAAATCAAGTACTTTGAGAGAACAGATTAAGTCATTAAAAAGGCACAAACACAAATAAAAAAAAAACATGCCCTTGAAATAATTGAAGAGCACAAATTATTATTTGTCAAAACATTTTTTTTCATCTTCTCCATGACTTCCCATTATCCATACTTTAAAAGGACTGAGAACAGATAATAGGATTTGTAATATTTTAAGACTTATCAGGCTGTGTGCATCAGAGCCTGCAAAGAGCATTTATCCCTGGCTGAACAACAGAAGCGTTTGTTCACACTTAGAAAGCAACATCGGGTCAGCCAATGTCAGAAAAAAAACAGACTCATATTTCAGCAGTAATCCTGATAGCTCATTGATGTCAGACACAAGTGCATCTGGCACTGCACGGGTTAACCTTCCCCATTGCAGCCTCCCTGTTTGAGGCACAACAGCTCAATAAAAGGCAGAATTGCTCTTGAAAACAGATGAGATCTGATGATTGCACCGCGGCCTGGGCTGATTGACTGAATGATTTCTTCTTTATCTCGTCTAGTGGCTCTACCTGCTGCACAGCCTCCCCCTCGTTCTGCCGGCTCCCCTCTTCCTGTCACTCTTACCCTCCCTCCCATTACCTTTCCCACTCCCAACCCCTTTAACTCTGTCACCCTCTATGCACCGATTCCTCTGTCTAAACCATTCCCCCGTCCTTTACTTTCCCTCTCTCGGGGAGCTATTGTGCCTTGTTGTGCGTCTCCAGCAGTGATTGCCTCCAAATCTCCAGGTTTCTCATTTCCACAAGTGATCATGGTGCCATAATCATTGTAAGGAGCATCACCAAAACACATTTAGGTTTCTTGCAAGATGTTTCAAAGTGTTTTCACACTGTTTTCTTCACACCTTTAACACCAATATAGGATTTTCAAGATCAGTCTTTTTAGAGTCAACATAGAGTGGTAACTGAATTACACAATAACAAGATCATCCAATTTATTTTTTGTAAATAAGATAAGGCAAAGGAACATTAATTTGAAAATGTCATATATATACAATATAATTTGTTGTGTTTTAACTTTTCAGATAAACAATAGTTATCATTTTCATACTAGCAAACAAGCATGTATATAATGGTTACTTTTTTACCTGTTTTTTATTTTTAAAAAAATCAAAATTTAATCTGCAGTATTATCAGATCTGTAAGTGAACATTGCTGATTTTGTTTCTTTAAGGTACAGTGTATCACAAAATGGAAAAAATGTGAAAAATTATACTTTGAAATTAGGGCTGGGTGTTATGGCTTTAAAATGATATCATGATATGTTTAGGCTATATCATGATACACGATATATATCCTGACATTTTAAAATTACCTCTAAACCACTGTAAACTACTAAAACACAAAATGATTTAATTAACTACAGGAACAAATTAAGTAACTGCTGCCATAAAATAAAGTAAAATAAACTACTGTTATAATAAAGTTTACTAAAATATTGTTATAATGTGAAATAAAGTATAAAGTTAAATTAAGTACTGTTATAGTAAAGTTAAATAAAGTGTTGTTATAATTAAATGTGTTGATGTTTTTGCTGTGGACTTGCAGCTTCCAGTCAACAGTTAGATGTTAGCGTTAGCAGACATTTAAATTGTAACTGCGGTATGAGGATTCATCCACTACAAGCTGAAAACAAACTAACAGCTCTCTGGTTCATGTATTAATAGTAACTGTAAATTGCAGTAGTGCTCCATGGTCATGAAATGCGACTAAATAGCCACAGTCTGGAGCTTTGCGAAAAGCTCTGCTTTGAGTGTGTGTCTGTGAGGGGCAGAGAGTTGCAGGAGAGATAGGGAAAAATGAAACGCCAAAGCAAGTCTCATGCCGGAGGCTAAAAACACAAGACAATTTATACTCATAATATACGATATGTAATTTTATACATTGCACGTGGAACAAGCCATGATGCACTGAGTATAACTGATTTATCACCCACCCCTATTTGAAATGTTCCATGCAAATATGTTTGTGCCTTTCAGATAAAGTGAACAGTCTCAAGTTTTTTTTTTTGTATGCAAGATACCAAATCCAGTCTTTATGATTTTACCCCAAAATAGGTGAAATAGCTATCTGTCTGTGATTAGTCCATCTGATAGCAGGGTGAAGTGACTGACAGGTAGGGAAAATCAACATGTTGACTAAACAGCAAAGAGCTTTTGGCTGAGTATTGGATTAAAATTTTTGTCTTTTGTTTTGGGATGTGGCATACAGCATCGCTGCTATCAATATCTACAAATATTGCACAGCCAATGAAACAGTTTTCTAGTTCTAAAGCTACACATGAATTTCTTTTCAACTGCAAGAAAAGTGAACTCTGAACTGATCATAGCCATCCTAGACAATTCACCTGGCTCAGCTGCACCCAGTGAAATTGTCCCTCCCAGTTACCTTACAGTTAGGGTGGCAGCAGAGATAACAAAACATTTTTTTCTTCATCAAATATCATGCTTAACTTAAGTGGATCAAAACATATCTGATATTGAATTAATCTGCAGATACTCTAGTTCAAAATGAGACAAAACTTTTGTACAGATGTCAGTATGAGCCTCAAGGAAGGCCAAAGTGCGGCCTGCAACACATGTTGAGGCTTGTCGTTACGCCAAGCTGATTGACAGAAATGCCCTTTAATCTCTGCTGCTAAATTTGCAATCCCTACTCGCCCCTTAGGAAGAGTGAGACGTCATCAGTCAATGAGGATATTAAACAGTCAACCAAACAGGTTACTTAACAATTGTGAATAATCCAAACAAGATGTCCTTGAGCATACAGTCATAGATGTGCACACAAAATATTAGGCTGATCGGTCCAGTAGTACGTGAGATCACCTGCTTACAAACAAACACACACACAACTAATTACAAAGCAAGCAAGGGAGATATGTAGGTGGTTATCCAAGAAACATGGTCTAAATGCTTTTCCACAACCCCTTGCAGTGTTGTGGGAACATTTGTACACCAAACAATGTTATTAAATGAAAAAGTTGAACAATTAATTAATCATTTTAGTTGATGGATCTCTAGTTGTTTAATAATCTCAGTTTAATAAAAAAAATTAATTAAAGACAAATAAAGGCAAGGAAATAAAAAATAAATTAAACAAAAATAAAGGCAACGTTTACTGTTGCATAAAAGAGTTTGCTCATGAAAGATGCCAAATTCTGAAAAATGATACCATACTATGATCATATCCTGACTACACGATTCCACTAAATGTTGATATTGGATAATTTTGAATATTCTTCTCTATGTAGCTAATAATCATTATCCCTGTGAGCATTACTCATAGTATGAATTCCTGCAAGACTAAAGAATGGCAGTGAGACTAGAAAATGCCTTTGGATGTCAGATATTGGCTGGCAATCTAGTTCCTGGGTTTTATTGCAGAATAATGCATACATATGAACATTTTGCCCATTATATAAACATAAAACTTCATTCAGCTTCCCCTTAATAACTGCTCCAGTGCTAATAATATATTTCTGCTATCACAAAGTCATACAAAGCACTCCATAATCCTCCCTATAATTCTGTCTGCTCACAGTGTGCTTTAATAATTTCAATAAATAGCTCTCTCTAACATTTAAGCTCTATAAGTGTGCACTAAGTACATCAGGTAGTCAAAGAGATTGCCTTGTTGTCAAACTTGCTGAGCAATGAGGATGATGCAACACTCCCTGCATCCACTGACTGCTTGTTCTCTGTGTTAGTTGTCACACTCAGAGCTGTGAGCCTGGTTTGCACTTGAGCGGCAGAGAAAAGCCTCTGTTCTGATCGTGGCCTGGGGAAACTGTCCAAAATGCTTGTCAGAGAGGCACGGGCATCTTTTTGTTAAATTCATGGCAGGACCATTTGCCATGGTACATCAAGTCTGAGAAACTGATTTCTGTGTAGTTTTCTAGACATATTCCTAAAAACCTACTGGAGCACACGCAGAACGCAGACAGAAATGTGCTTAATGGCCCAGTCAAGTCATCTGTATACAAACACAAACACTCAGTGGGAGGCTTCTTCCACCAGGTTGTGGTTGTCAACATCCCATCATGCTCCACCTCTGTGTGTCTGCTTTAGAGAAAGCTGGAAAACACAACTAAAATTTGCACAATGGCCCTACCTCTTCTAAGGGCTGCAGCAACAAATTGAGTGTTTCCACCAGCAGGTTGGGATAGCTCTTAGAGTTTGGTACACATTTTTTTGCGTTTCTATTGTAAAAAGTTGTGGATGGTACCTTTAGTACCTTTGGAACCCCTTTTTGTTCTCTCCCTCTCCCCTGGAAACACTGGTCAGAGGAGAAGAGCTTTTCACACAATAGTAAACTATAACTATTATATGAAAGGATGTTTCACAGCCTTTAAGAGTTATCACAGCCAGCTTTGGACTGAGAAAAAAAAATCACGGGCTGTCTGTTAAGCAGACAACGTTTACCTGGAACATTCACTTGAAATGTTATCCCAGGACCGTTTACACGGCAACAGTTCTTGCATGAAACATTAAACTTTTGTTGTGACTTGGCCTTTCATTCACACTGTGATGCCGTTTTGGAGGCTTGACAACACAAACGTCTGACACTGGGTTTCAGAGTGTAATCTTTAAAAAATGCAACCTCTTCTGTCACTGTGTAAAGCGTAATGCGCGGATCCTGTGAGGCAGGCGATGTCATAGCTGCACTTTGCGCATGTGTGTGGCGTTCTTCTATGGTTTGTCAAAGTTACATCACCAACTACTGGTCTGGCATGCATACTACAGCGTTTTTGGTTGTTTTTGCAGATCCATGTACACGAGAATCATTTTCACAATGTTATCATATCAATGCAGATTTTTTTTTTTTTTTAAAAAGCGATGGAAAGTCTTCTATTTTTTTGTAGAGCTGTACTTGACTAAATGTGGCCTCAGTGCATGAGATAACAATGTGAGACCAGCAACACACCTTAAATTTCAACATGATAACTTTGACCACTCCATCTGTTTTTTATTGTCTCTCTTAGAAAAAACACACATTTAGTAATGAGTGGACCTGAAAGCATTTAAAAAGTGTATATAAATTGGGTCCGGATTATGTGAACTACGCATAATCTAAACCTCGTTTGAGAAAAAATCTTGGGTGAAGCATAGTTTCGATATGCACTGGCAGCACTGAAACTCTGCTCCTGCCTGACAAACACAAACCAGCTATTTATTAATATCTGTCCTTCAGCGTGCAGCCCCGTTCTGTGGTTGATAAAAAGGGTGCAGACTTTACTCTGTATCACAAGGAACAAGGAACAAGGAAATACAGCAAGTGCTGCTAGACAGAGCAGTGAGCATCTACAACCCCACACACATGTAAGAGTACCGTCTACACTGGCAACGATACACAGATCGTGGGTATCGGTACATGTTCATAGGTGTTACTCTTGGTTCCAAAGGTATTATACCCAAAGCTTGCGATAGAAATGCAGCTAAAAATATAGAAGGAATGGTTTAGTTGAGTTTCAACCACAATTAAAAGGATAGCTGCTATGCTGAAAGCATGCCTTCAGTGCCTTTTTATACATCCACTAGACACAAAGTAACATTGATACTCAGTATTAGTGTTTCTGGCCACATAACAGATAATAAGATTCGCTGAGTATTTACGCTCCTTTTAGCTGAGTATTGGTATCAACTTGCCAACAATGTGGGAGATTTGTGGCTTTTTAGCTGGTCAGTGCTCCAACACATTCATCAGATAGGTTGATGAGAGCAGACTTTGAAGGCAATAAAACTAAATCAATGAGCTAAAAGTGGTTAAGCTAGAAGAGGAAAAGTGTTCATTCTGATTATTTCCATAGATCAGATGATCTGCCTAGACTGTTTACAATTTTGTTTGAACTGACCCTTATCTGACATCAGTGTGAACCGGTCTATGCCTTGCAACGCCTCACATACCACCAGTAACATCACATCCATGCACTTTGGATAAATTACAAAAAACAAAAACAAAAAGAAAAGCTGAAATTTGTACTCGCTTCACTCTCACCTCACGTGGTACCTGAGAATAAAAGAATCTGATTCTGTAAACACAGCCTTAGTCGTTCAATCTATCTGCTCATTTAAAAAATATTGAGGAGCAATGCTTTAAACTGTGGATGTTTTAAAACAGGTTAATTCATCCAACAGCATTTCTTTGTGCATACAAAATAATAACCAAGAGTGGGATTTTTTTTTAACAATGAACAGATTTTAAATATTTTATTTTGTTCCTTGCTTGTGCTTCCAGCTTTCTTCCTTTTTGAATTCTTATCTATTGATATTATTTTGTTTCTGTTAAGTATGCAGCTTTACTAAAAGGGCTGCAATTATTTAATTATCAAATTATCTGCTTATTGTTTTCTCAATTAATCATTTAGTCTATACAACATCAGACAACGGTGAAAACTAAACATAAAAAATGTCCTAAAGCACAACTTTAGAGCTAAAGTATTCAGTTCTCTTGTGTTGTTCACCTGCAGTTCGAAATCAGAAAATTCAGTGTATTGTCATAAAAGTGGTCCTTTCCTCTTGACCTTAACTAAAGTGAAAGTTTACAGTTAGATTACTGAAAGACAGCAGGTTTTAAAAGTGAGCAGCCCACTACACAACTTTCCAATGTTGCTCTGTGTACAGTGACACAATAGCAAATGACCTCAGCTTACGACATCCAGTAAGACACACGGCATCAAAGCTAAGGGGCAGCCATATACCGTATATTATGACAAACTTCAATATGTCAGTGTGACTGTACTTTTGCCTTGAATAGCCCTTGAGTTATCCAGCACCCATTAAAACTTTTTGGAAATATGGACATGCTGTCTTTTTAATTGTCCATTCCACATATCCCTGCCTCTATCAGCCATTGAAATGTGGAAAAGAGCCACCAAGAGAATCTGTTCTTTGATAAACATGCAAGTGCCAAGCTGCAAACTGCAATTTAAAAGCTAATCAGCAAGAGACAGGCATTCCCACTAAATCCCACTCTTCCTGATGGCATGCAAATAGTGGAAAATTTAATCAGCCTTTTTTAACCCCTCCTGACTTCACCCTCAGTCGTCAAGGCAACACTAATCTCAAAAGCTGTCTGGCAAGTGAAATTTTTAACGCTGATCAAAAGTTCTTCACAATGGGAATAATATCATCTGAGGCTTGAAGCAGCATATGGGTGTGACCATAAAATACAGCTTGTTCTCTTCTGAGAAAAAGAGAGAAAAATGTTTAGCTTGCTTTACTTCTGGATGTAGTTAGTTTAGTTACACATTGTCCAATTAAAGGTGAGCCGTGACTCCATGCTGAATCCCAGACACAACATATTTTAGACACAGATTTGTCTTAAGTTCGTCTTATTAATCTAACCTGTCATCCTGCCACATTAGAGGACTTTGGTAAGTCTTATGTAGGTCAGATCTAATTCCAGTCCCCGTGTATTCACCAACACATGATGGACTGCATACTGCTCTAGTTTCTCTTCTAACATCCATGAACAAAACTTCCCCTTTCAGGTGAAATCTCAAGAGCTAGGTGAGCATCAATCCAAAAATATTTGCACTTATTTGGTTCATTTTGTTACCACGCTTTCGAAGTCCTTAAATCCATCAACCCGAGTCTGGAAAACAGTTTATTTTGAAAATGATTAAGATTTAAATCCTTCAGAAATTTGGTGCCACCAACATATAGATTACTCCCAGATAGCAACACAATCTTAGCGAAATGCAAACCCAATTCCAAAAAAAGGTTGGGACGTTGTGATAAAATACAAACAAAAAAGAATACAGTGATTTGCAAATCATTTTTGACCTATGGTCAATTGACTACAGTACAAAAAAATAACTGTTCAATCTGCTAAACTTATTTTTTTGTTTTGTTAATATAAACTCATTCTAAATTTGATGCCTGCAACACGCACCAAAAAGGCTGGGACAGGGGCATGTTTACCACTGTTTGACATCTTTTTTGTTTTTGTTTCTTCTTCTTTTTTTAATAACAACACTCAGTAGGCTTTTGCAACTGAGGACACTAATTGGTTAAGTTTTGAAAGTCAAATTCTTACTTGACCCATAACTTCAGCTGCTCAGCAGTCCAGGGTTTTCATTCCCATACATTGTACATCTTATGCACCACACATTTTCAGTGGTAGGCAGGTCAGTCTAGTACCTGCACTTTACTATGAAGTTTTATCGCTGTGACACATGCAGAATGTCGTTTGACATTGTCTTGGTGGAATAAGCAGGGGGATCACTAAAAAACGATGTAGAGGGTAGAATGAAGATAGAAGGTAGATTTGTTGGTCAGTTTAAATAAAGTTTAAAAAACGAAAATAACAAGTATCCTTGATCCTGCTACATCTTTGGAAGTGAAGGTTGAGTTGATTAAAATCTGCAGCTACTATGAAGATTCCATCCAGTTGCTTGGTGATGTTGCTGCTGATGGCATTGTTCAATTCCTGCAGTGCATTTTTTAAAATTGTATCAGAGTCTTGTGTCCAAATGGCCCCCACAAGGTCAGTCCGTCCAGTGCAACAGCTTGATCCACGATGTCAGGTGTTAACCATGTCTCTGTGAAAATGTGCGCAGAGCAGTCCCAGATCTCCCGTTGCTCAGTGAGCGACAATCACATTACATCCACATCACTCTCCTGCGATCAGACACGAGACAGAAGAAGGCTTGGTAGAGGAAAAGCTCCCGCTCCGAGTCAGGCCAGCCTCACCGTGGTACCGACTCTTCTCCCTCTTTTCGTCCGGCACTTTAAGTTTCGTTTCTCCCCTCCGGTCCAACCGGCTAGTTGGTGTATGACGTCCGCGGGGACCCTTTCGCAGTCCACTTCATTCAGTCCAAGCCCCACACAACTTTTCCCGATGCTGATAAGCGCCAATCTATTGTAGAAAAGTCATGCTTCAGCAGAAGGGGCCATGGTGTTGAAAAAATAGACAAATATAACAAAAAAGTAGCAAGGATTTGCGCATTTAGACACTCTGCATATGTACAGAGCCTTCATAGATGTGCAAGCTACCAATGATGCCATGGGTACTAACACATCCCCGTACTGACTTTTAAATATGAGCTGGTAACAATCAATGGATGGTCCTCTTCCTATGATTTCCAAAAACAATTTGAAATGTGGACTTGTCAGACCACAGCACACTTTCCCACTTTACGTCAGTCCATCTCAGATGAGCTTGGGCCCAGAGAAGTTGATGGCATTTCTGGATGTTAATGATGTCTGACTTTCACTTTGCATGGTAGTCTTGGTTTTCCAAATTCTTTCCAAGCTCATCTAGTAATAACCCTTATATAATAGTGTAAGTTTTTAAGGAGGTGCAGCCTGAGGGATCACATGTAACAGGCATCAAATACTGGTTTTCAGCCTCACCCATTATTGCATAGATTTCTGCAAAGTCTTTACATTTTTTGATGATATTATGGATTGTAGATGGTGAAATCTCTAAATTCTTGGCAAATGTGTGTTGAGAAACATTCTTAGACTGTTGGAATATTTGCCCATGAAGTTTTTTTACAAAGTGTTGAACATTGCACATTTTCTTGCTTCAGAATATTGGGCCTGTTGAGGATGTCCCTTTCATACCCAGTCATAATACTATCACCTGTTACCAATTACCCAGTTATCTGTGGAGTGTTCAAAGTGTTTTGAGCATTTCAAAACTTTCCTAGTCTTTTGTTGCCACTGTCCCAACTTTTTTGAAACCTGTTGCAGGGAGCAAAATCAGAATAAATGCATGTTTATAACGAACAATAAAGTTCACAGTTTAAACATTAAATATCTTGATTTTGGACTGTTTCCAACTGAATATAGCTCAAAAAGGATTTAAAATCATTGTTTTCTGCATTTTATACAGCATTACAAGCTGGGTTTTTTTTAAAGAGGGTTGTACATAAAATAGTCCAATTTAGAAAACAACATCAAGCTTGGGTTAGCCTCAATGACTGTGTTTGTCAAATGTTTATTTTGTAAGGATAGTGTATCAAGTAGCGAGAAGTTTAGAAAACTGAAGTTGTCCATTGCCAGTTTGAAGAGCATGATGGTCTTCTCTTTGAGTGCATACTTTAGTTAGCTTGCATGGTAAAGCAACAAGAGCAAAACAAGCAAAATCTTCCCCTAGCAACAAACAGCATCATATTAAATATAGCAGAGCATTTCAGTTTCTATAAGGCTACTTTTTAGCACGCACATCACACTGTCAGTGCAGGTCAGTTGCTTTAAGTCCCCCTGCAGACATGTTTTGGTTTTTTTTTAAGTATGTAAAACATACTCCTACGATGTGATTAATATTGTCTTTAACATGGTTTTTCCCATCATAAAATGTTCAAACAAAATCTGATATGACGCTCCAAGCACATCTGCTCTTTACATACTTACCATTGAGAATAAAAAAATTCATTAGTATCTGTACAAGACAGATGTCTATTTTCCACCAAGAACATTTACATTTCCTGAACACAATTCCAACACTCATATCAAGTGAATGCATCCAAGTGATTAAATATTAGCAATTAAATTTTAAAGAGCAAATCCATCTCCATTCTTTCATGTGTTTTTCAAATGGAAAATCCCAATCAGCCGTAAGCAGAAAGCTTGTGTTAAAGCGCCGATGCCCTCGCCTCCCTTACCCCCACACATGCTATTCCCTAACAGTAGAAGCAGGTAGAGTGAGGAAAGTATTAGCCTGGACGATTTTAGCTTGGAGGTGGAAGATGGTGCTATTTTATTATTATTTAACCTTAATCGGCTTGGACAGTATGTGATAAACCCTGACTAATATATTGGTAAGCCAATATTGGCCCATCATAGATATATCGGTATCGGCCTTTATGTTGTTCAATACGCACGATATATAAAGTTTATTTTGAACAGAAAATGACAGAAAAGGATACTTAGAATAGTTTAGAATGGTAAAATTCCCAATGTAGTTCACTGTTTCAGTGCTCTGATTTCATTTTTGTCTATAAAAGTTTACTGTCAAACTATGAAATATCTTGCCTTCATTTCGTTACCTTTGTCACAAGTAGCTGATAGCCATATGTAAGGGATAATTGCATTGCCTAATTGCATAAATACCAGCAGTTATATCAATACAGACATGTCTTACTTCTCAATATCAGTATATGCATTGGCCCAAAAACAAAAACAAAAAAAATCCAGTATTAATCAGGCTTTTGTATGGACTATTGCATACCTTCATTTATACCTTCCTGAAATTTCACCGGGGTATCAGTATATGACAGTATACCTAAGTGTGCAGGGTTTTCCCACCTTACTCTTACTCTTGCTAGTAATCTAGTAAGTCCACTGTACCACCAATCACCAGCTCTGATCTGGTAGACATAAATCCTTAATTCATGTTAGATTCAAAAATGCTGTTATTCCCTACGGCCTCTCTCTGCCTGCTGGCCACTGGCTGTTTACAGTCCTGTAATTTATCCCTCCACCACTAGGTGTTGCAAGGTGAGCTCTGGTGGTGAGTGCAGTGCACTACACACATCGAGTTTAATTGAAAGCGGATACATATCTTCTGGGTTTCGAAATACCCTTGTATATCGTAATACTGTGTGACAGCATCCAAGCCTAAACCTTTATTTAACCAGGTGAAAACACACAGAGATTTAGTGTAATACAATGCTGCGTTTGTACTGTATAAAAACAGTGACAGCTCCTCAGTCAGAGGGAAGGAGTCAGAAGGAGTCTTGTGATTGTGCATGGGGGCAGCAATGTAATTGTATGTAATGTAATTTTTTAAACCAAACTAATGTGGCATACACTGCAGTAAATGAGTGTACATGTAGAAATGACACTGTATAGCATTTTGACACGAAAACATACATACTTCAACTAAAATCTGATTTTTCAGATTTGAATCCATTACTCAAAACTAAAACTGCTGCGTGCATTTGTATGCCTTCAAGTTGCAGTTACAGTTTAAATCAATCTGTGAAAACACTAATGTCTCACACACATTTACCACCAGCAGCACAGACAAGCTATAAAATTAGCAAATTTCAAGGTGGACAACCAAGATTAGTGTCACCAATTCAGTATCTGACCAAATGTCTAGCTAACATGTTTTGTGGGATCAAAGTTCCCTTCACCTTCTGACCATCCATATTCTAATTAGCTCACTTCTGAGTCCAAGTGAATGTTTGTGCCAAATTTGAAGAAATTTCCTCAAGGTATTCTGAGATATCATATCCAAAACAATGAGAGAGATGAGTTCACAGTGACCTTTATGTTTGACATATGACTAACAAAACTGAATCAATCATCACTGAGTCCAAGTGGACGTTTGTACCACATTTGAAATTCCCTAAGATATCATATTCACAAGAATAGGACGGACAGACATTTAGATGTACAAATGAACAAACAGCCCAAAAACATGCTCATATGACTATAGCTGGCAAGGAAGCATTTAAAAAAAAGATGATTTATTACATCATGACTGAGCTCTTTTGTTGAGGCTGAAATGTGTTCGGTTAACTTTGTTTTAAATGGACTTGGCTCCATTGGGCAACACTAATTATTTCATTGTCTAATATTAAATCTGGCAGTATACATCAATGATTTAACCTGCTAAATGAATGAACATAGTTACTAGTCTACATTAATTAGCTCATGTACTGTTTCACACCCAGCATTAAAATCTATATTTAGGACCTGTGAATTCCAAATTACTCCAAAAACCTCTAAAGGATGAGTCTGTGTGACTTTAAATGGTTGCAGGGATTATTCTGACAAAGCAGGAGCTCTCTCTTCTAATCTTCAGACACTCTTTGATGTCTACCTTACATATGGATCAAAAGACAGCTCTGGCAATGAAAAATTATCCATCCTATCTTTCCAGCAATATCTTAAAATACTTAGAGCTCTACTCTACACACTGAGGAGGGGAAACCTGCCACCCCAGGACAAAGGAAACAGGGGGTTGAGATACAGCACTGGCTCAGGATGGAGGACGGCATAAGAAGAGAAAAAAACCAAGCAGGCATGGAAGGCAGGTACATCAATAGATGCCCTGATTCAGTACAGCTCACGATTGAGCCTTCTGAAATGTTATCTCGTACAAAATCAATGAGGTCAGCTTTAAGCTGCTGGGAAAGCGAGATAACTACAGTAAAATCCAATGTAAGCCTATTCCATAAAAGCCTGTGCTTACAGTATTTTGGCCTTAGCAACACCTCACACGTGCCAACCTGTTCTTCTCCACGTAGAGCCTCTTATTCTATCATTTCTCTCATTTATGAGAGGTATTAAATAAAGGACAGAAATAGAGAGCCTGGCTGCAAGGTGCAGGAACGCTACAAAGTTCAAACAGCATGGTGATACACAAGGCCCCCAAAAAGTGTGCTGGGCTTTTCAAAAAAGCCATCAAGGGGAATAACCAACATGTCATGGCAGGTGGCCCCAAAATACTATTCCCCATAGACTGACATGGCGAAAGAGACGTCGGTAAATCAGTGGTTATATTTTTTAAGGATCCCAACCCAACAAAGCAAACCGTTCACTTTCATAGTTTGATCCTTTGTGTCTTGAAACATTTTACCTCCATTCAAGTTTGCAGCGTTTAATTGATTTCAACATTTTTTTGTTGTTTTTTTAGTTTTCACCTAAGTATGACTTAGGCTTCTCACAAAATAAACAAAATAGCAAAGATAATAATAACAAGAAAAAAGTACTTTTGGAAATCACCAAAGACCGCGTAGTGTGATATTATCATGACTCTTAAGTCATGATACAATATAATCATTATTATAATTTGTAACATTTGTGGTATATTGTAATCTAATTTTTTCAAATACATATTATGTCCCAAATAACACTTCATTTGTTTTAATTTTGTACAGTTTTAAAATTTAAATTCGATTCTCAAGTCAAGTCGAGACTCACAGCACAGACAGCTCTCGTTAAAGCTTTTCCATATGACCTATTACTACATGGGTCAATTATAACAGGGCAGTGTTCAGGATCCAGGACAGTTGCTCGGAATTGGGACTGTCTTAAATTTTTGAAAAAAATTTGTAAAAGCACCAATATTTAACCCTACAATATGTTTGCAATATCAATATTAGGGTATCTGGTAAAAAATATTGTGATAATTTATTTTCTCCATTTTGCCCAGCCTTCCACCACAATTATTATAAATCACTGGACAAGATCTACTGAAAAGCTGGATAAAAGAGGAAATTTCTATAAAATCTCCTCAATATCACTGAAGACATTTTAGGTTCCCTTGAGGTGTTTGGGTTTTTTTTCTTTCTTTTTTGTTAAAGAGTTGAGGTGATGAATTGCAGATGAATAAATAATGACGGCGTAAATACCACATGACAGATCAGGCGTTTGGTCTGACTGCATTGCACAACAATTCTAAACTGCGTTTAAACATACTGAAATTAAGCAGCAAAGGACTGCCCGTGAGTAATCTCCAATGTAATATTCATCACAGCTGTCAAAGGCACTGCTGCACCAGGAGGGGAGACTCCCCGCTATAAATACACAGACCCATCACTGGCACCTGTCTGTTATCATCGTGCTTTGAAAATAAAGAAATATGGTCTGATATCAGTCAAAACAAGACAATCTGCCTAATAGCAGTGGGGCCGAAACAGCAAAGCTTGTTTTTCCAGGCTCGTTTTTTTTTTTATTCTGTATGACAAAAAATGCAAGGCAAAAAAACCTCAAGAACACCTCGAGACTAGAGCTCGACCGATATATCAGTCAGCAAATATTACTGGCCAATAGTGGCCCATCAAAGATGTATCAGTATCAGCTTATATGTTGTCTTTAATGCACAATACACGAAGTTTTATTTTTAACAGAACATGATGAAGAAAAAGATGCCTGGAGTAATTTAAAATGATCAAATTCCCAATGAAGTTCACTTTTCAATGTTCTGATTTCATTTTTGACAATAAAAGTTTACTGTCAAACTATAAATTATCCTGCCTTCATTATGTTATCTTTGTCTCAAGTTGTTGATAACCATATCTGAGGGATAACTGCATTACATAATTAAATATATATAAAATATATATACATAACATCTGTCGATACAGTGCCTTGCAAAAATATTCACCCCCTAGGCATTTTTCCTATTTTGTTGCATTACAACCTATAATTTAAATGGATTTTTATTGTGATTTCTGGTAATGGACCTACACAGTCATGATGCCACTTGGTGGAAAACCTCGTTCAGTAGTGCTGCAGACTCAAGGGCCTTTCAGACCAGATGTATATGAACTAAGATCATGTGATGTTTAGATTGCACACAGGTGGACTTAATATAACAAGTTATGTGACTTTTGAAGAGTGTCATAGCAAGGGGGGTGAATACATGTGCATGCAAAATTTTCATTGTTTTATTTTTTAGAATTTTCATTTTTCATTTCATGTCGACAATATTGACTATTCTGTGTAGGTACATTACAAAAATCCCAATAAAAATACATTTAAATTACAGGTTGTAATGCGACAAAATCGGAAAAATGCCAAGGGTGGTGAATACTTTTGCAATGTCTGAATTTTCAACTCCCCAATATTGGTATCGGCATCATCCCGAAATAATCCAGTATCAATCAGGCTCTACTCAAGACCTTCAGATATTTTTCCTTATTCATTCATTTCCTTATTTATTCATTAATTCATATCTGGTATTCAGGACTATTTCAAATAGAGTCAATACAAGTGCAGTTTTTGTTACCATGGAGATGACCTGGTTGCCATAGGGCTGTCTCACCTGGTGGGTAGCCAGTGCTGTCAGGTGGGATGGCGAGGAGGGAGTCGACGATGGCTGCCCTTCGCTGGAGGAGGGTGGAGATCATCTCCAGCCCCTCTGGGCCCAGCAGCTCGAACGGGGGGGGGGGGGGGGGGGGGGGGGGGGGGCAGTTACCGCAAGCCAAAAATACAGTCATCTACAGTAGCAGCATAGCACGTGCGCACACACACGCACACACATACACAAACGCACACGCACACACAAGCACGTATACACATCCTATGGCTCACCAATACCCCCAAACACGCTTTTACTGCCAAGGCTGAGCACCTGGTAATTACCATCCGCCTGGTACAGAATATGCTCTGCCGCTTAGCCTCCCAAACATAGCCACCTGGCACTTAGCAAGTGACAGAAAAACAACAACAACAACAACAAGAAATCGTGCGCACAGCAGCACACAATTAAAACCTTAGCGGAGAGAGGGCTGCAGTATCATTGTGAGGTGGAAGTGATGATGAAGATTGTGCTCTCTAACTGGAAAATAGCAGACCTGAAGGACCTGGAGGTGTAATTTGAATCTGTTAAAAAATCCCCCCCCCGCTTCCACATCTCCTTTCAGGTTCGGTTTCAGAATGGAGGCACGGCTTGCTCTTTCAGTCTGTCCTCCCTTGGGAAGGCAATAGTCAGCACGGCAGGAAACTAAAACAACAGACGCACTTTGATGTCAGGTCAGCCATCGTCTTTGTTGGGGTTATCTTTGTTTCCCTCGGTGGTCTCTTTTATATTTGTTCTAAACTTCCATTGGTCCCTGTGAATGTCTCAGTTTTATTAGAGTTGAGTGTGCTGTGTGTCGGCAGTGGGTGGGAGCTGGTGAGGTGGGTTGGGGTTTCACCTGCTCAAAGGGAATGTTTTTTAGATTTTTTTATAAACTCTCACGAATTCTGTCCTTGGAGTTGACTGATTAGGTGTGCTTTCTGCTGGGACTGTGAGTCTCTCCTGCAGATGGATTCTGTACAGTCCGCCACCCTGCAGGCAAGTCCAGTTCCAAAGCATTAAGTGTATAATAACTCCACATCCTCACAGCCACAGGTCAAGGAGTGTAAATGTCTGTGTCCCCTGCTCCTTTATCAGTGATTAAATATTCAGCCTGGCCTGCTCAATTTTTCTGCTGATAAATGGAGCAGCTGAAGCATTATTTGGACAGAGTCACCACTGGGAAGGGCTGGATCTCCCCTGAGACCAATCCAACCTGAACCCCTATTTGAAAACTGGAAGTACTGCCTTGCAGTCGATACCTCTGTGCACCAGTCAAGTTACACTTGTAGTGTACATCCATGTCTGCAAAAACATTGTGCTTCACACATATGTTCAACCCACCAGCACAAAAAATCTCTACAGTCAGCACAGTTTCAAGTTGTCACCAATTCAGTATCTGACCCTTCTGTATGACAGTGAGTAATGGTCAGAACAGGTTTTTTGCAGAACATTATGATGTCACAGTTAAACTTGGACAATTTGGATGTACTCTATAATGTCAACACTTCATTATTTTATCCTATAAGGCATTTGTGTACAATTTTGTCCTAATTAGTGCATGAATTCTTGAATTACAGCCAAAAACATGTTTTTTAAGGTCAGCGGCTTTTGATCAAAAAATTCTAATCAGATCATTGTTGAGTCTTGGAGGACGTTTGTGCAAAATCTTGTTCACTTGCTTATTTCATTGTTAAGTCCAAGCCGACAATTGTAACACATTTGTGGACGTAGGTACAGACGTAGCTGCGGTTGTAGGTGCTGCTGTATGTATGGTCATAGGTGTCGCTTTAGGTACGGTCGCAAGTATTAATGTAGGAACATAAGTTAGGGGCGGACAACCCAAAACATAAATGCCTCCAACTACTGCTATCACGAGTGCAGAGGCCATAAAAAAAGCATCTTAAATTCATCTAAAGCAGTGAAGTAATCATTGCAGTTACCGTCATGATATGCCATACAGTGACGCTTAAAATACAAGGATTTAAATATGCAAAAAGCAAAAGTGAAATAAAATATATAGGCACTAATATATGTATACATGTACAGATAATACTGTAGATTAAAATGGAAAACAATAAGAAAAAAACATTTGTGTAATTTTATGCTGACAGTTTAAAAATCTATATTTGGATAATCTTTTCAAGCAGAGTCTATATGATAAATAATGAACACAATGAACTTGATGTTCTGAAAATTTAATTACAACTCTTTGCAGCATTTTGTGCAAACTATTGTCTTATCTTCAGCCATATCCACACTAATAAGTTTTCATTTTACAACAAAAATTATAGCTGTGCTTTCTTTTTTAAATCTCGTAATGTACCCAGCTTTGGATCATAACATATCAAGAATTAATTTTCAGATGCTCACATTCACAAGAAGATGAAACTTTTACAGTTACATCAGTTTTTAAACCCAAATAAAAGCCAAAAAATGTCCTGCAAAAGACAGCAAGTTTTCTTGTTTTTAGGCAAGACAATTTCTAGAAACATCTTTTGTTACATGCTTTTACTGTGTGAATTTGGTGATCATATGCAGACCCTACACTGCACTGTTTAAGAGAAGTGAGGAGTTTGATTAAACATTTGCTAAAGGCATTTTTAAAAAAAAAAAAAAAGTTTTATGTTAGAATTTTTTATATTCTAAATTTTGACAGACATTTTTACTGCAAATGCATATCGGTTCCAAATATTATTTATTGGTCTCATTAAGTAGTAATAATCAGTATCTGTATCGACCCTGGAAAAACAACATCAGTCTACCCCTATTTCAAAACAAAAACATTATTTGAATGATAAGTTATTTAAGTTGAGCAATTCTAATTCAAATACAAAAGATTCAAATTCAGTTTGTAGTGACATAATTTCCTGCCCGTACACCTCCCTCCTCCTCTCTGAGCTCAGCAACAACTTCGAAATGTCAGCAATGGAGGGGCAGCCATGAGAAATAATAAGAAGCAGGTTCTCTCCATTGTAAGCTCTAATGGCACTGAGTGCAAAGCCTTTAAACTTGACTGTTGACTTTGGAGTCACACAGAGGTAGATGCATAAAGAGAGTCTGCAGGTGCACTCTCACTCTCTCTCACACATACACACACACACACACACACACACACACACACACACACACACACACAGAGGGCATTCTACATCTAAAGATGTCAGTGGGAGAGTTCGCTTCCAAATGCCAACTACGTGAGAAACATTGGAACCAACTGTAAGCAGCTGAACTTGTACAATTCTGTACAACTTCTGTCTCTGTGTGGTGAGAGAGGGAGAGGGAGAGCGAGAGCGAGCGAAAGAGGAGTGAGAGCGAGATGCTGCAGAGGAGCAACATGGACAATATAAAAGCCTCGGTGTCTCTGGGAGTCTGAGAATGGAAGAGGGTGAAAATGCAGGGGGACAGAATGATGGAGCACTTTCCTGATTCATAAGTAAATGTAAAGGATAGCAAATAACTGCTGGAGGAGGTTTCAACAGGCTGAAACAAAACAGTGATCCTGACCTTTATTTTATATTGCCTTTCTGTCTCTTGTCTTGGTATCACACATGAGGATGTGGAGACAGATAAAAACAAAAGGGGCTGTTTGGCTTCTCTTAGTTGTACTGTTTTAAAGCAATCAAGGACCTCTTTCTGGCCTAACCTTCGGAAAATACCCAGAAAATTGTTTTTATTTTTGTTTTTGAAATTTGTTAGAAAATTATTATGATTTTAAGGTTTTGATTTGATTTCCTAATCGTTTTTGTTTGTTTGTTTTACCATGCTTTTTTCTTTTCTTTCCTTTCTGGTGATTTTCTTGTCGCCTAATTTTTTTTTACTACTTTCTTGCTTATTATTAGGTATTTAAGCCACTTTGCTCAGGTGTCATAGGGTTAATAATATTGAATAAGCACCCATTCCTAATGTCTGATTCTATTCCTAATCTTATCTTTCTATCCTCTCCATTGCTAAAGTTTCGTAAAACTGCTGCCTTAAAGGTTGACCTCTGCCTTTATGTCTACATGTTCAGTTGCTAATAATTCCAAAGGGTCTTTATTACTTATGAAGGTCAAAGCCAAGTTGGAAATGTCCAAAAAGGTCTGGAGGTAAAGGCCAAGGATGACTGAGTCTAACAGCCAGGAAATGATAAATCCAGCACCTGGATCAAGCCCAAAAGGCCTGCTGCTGAAGGTCAAGGTTACAGAATCAATAAGAGCCCCGAGATATTAAAGGTACCATAAGGACAGGTCAAACTTCATGTCACAGAAATACCGTGTTAAGAGTTGATTCCTCATTTTTAAGTTCAAGTTCAATCTGAACCTTCAACTTCTTTTGCAGCATTAGGGCTGCCTTGCCTCTGCACACTGATACAGTTGTTTGGTGTAGTGTGGTAGACAGAAAATAGTTCCAACATAAAACTGCCTACAAGGTCTGTGGATTATTTTGACTAATTAGGTCATGATTTTTGCGAAAGTGACATTGTCTTCGAGTTTTACAAATTATTTTTTTCTTGGCATTTTGAGCACAAGCCAAATACCATCTAGTTGCAGCATATTGGAGAGAAGGCAGACATCTCTGCAGCCTATATCTTCAACACTCAGCAACTTGAACAGTCTAGATTGATTAACGGCTTTACAGGTAAGTGGAAAACTATGTACTTTTAATTTGGGGTGTCTAAAATGACTGTCCCTTCAAAATTAAAACGTTTACATTCCTTATTTTTCAATGAGTCATTTTTATATTCAAGGGTTTATGATCTATGTGTGGTAGAAAAAACGAAAGTTTTGTGTCAAGTAGATTCCCGTCTGCCACCAGGAACAATCCTGAGAAAACGTTAGCCTGCTAGCTTAGCAATCTATGAGCCACTGACAGAAAATGTAAACAAAGAACACCTTTACTTGCAGTGGTCTTTGTTTAATGAGCAGGGCTAGAAATGATGGTTATTCAGATACAATCAATATGCTGATCATAAGCAGACAGTGTTAGCTTGCTAGCACTACATGAAAAGGTCATTCTTTTTACATTGACTTGTATAATATATGAAAATAGGGCTGGGCGATATGGCTTTAGAATAATATCACGATATTTTCAGGCTATATCACAACATATAGCATATTTTGCTACTTTTAAATGCTTGTTAAATGTTAATTACTAAAATACAAAATTACTGAATGAACTGAAGTTACAATAACTTAAATAAAGTAGCTACTGTCATATATTAAAATTGCAGGAACCATAGTGCTTTTATCTTGAAGGACATGGCTCATTTCAGGCAGGAAGTGTCAATGTTTTTGTGTGGACTTCAAGCTTCCGGTCAACAGCTGGATGTTAGCAGACAGTTAAACCAATACCACGTCACCTTTAACCATGAGGATTCATTTACTGTGAGCGGACAACACACTAACAGCTCCCCAGTTCATATTTTACTAATATTTTCAAGTTGCACTGGTGCTCCGTGGTTGCAAAATGTGATTAAATAATCACAATCGGAGCTCTGCAGAAAGCCCTGCTTTGTGTGTGTGTGTCTGTGACAGGCATAGAGCCAAAGACGAGAGTGAGAGAACCGAATGCCAGTGGCTCATAGAAACAATGTGACAATTTATACTCAGTGTTCGCGATATAGTCATTTAATTTATCGCACATGGCACAAGCCCCACCCCCATATGAAAATATAGCCAGTATAATGTTTTTATTAGCAAAATAGCAGCTCCCATAACTTGCATTTGTTCACAGGCAACTCTTTTCCCAAACTAGATTGTGGCTAAGGAAAATTAAATACACACATATCACGCAAATAATTATACTCTTACTGACATCCAAATGTAAACTGTATGCAATAAAATCTATCGGAGATATTAAGGTGTTCTGATTGAAGCTTCAACAGGTGTCTCCATCCTTCGGAAGTCATGACAGAAAACTCATACTATCAATGATTTAAAAAAGAAAAAAAATCTTTTTTTTTCCTTTTACTTAATTCAAATATACTAAAAAGCCATTATCACTGGAACTTTTGTGTATTTAAGTAGGGTTACTGCATTGCATTTATTTGTTTATTTATCTGTCAAATCATCATTACCATACCTATTACCTTGTGTAAGTCCTGTCAGTGCTGTGAGAAATTGATTTAGCATAATACCTAAAACAAGTTGTGAGCCACGGTAAGTTTTGCATGTTTAACCTATGGATTCCCAAGAACAATTCATCAGATTCACCATCTATAAATTACACTGCATTTTGTGACACAAACCTCATTCTGCAGCTCATCGTCACTCCTGTGGGAGGCCAGCATTTCAAACAGGGAGGTGCACAGCTCCTCCGGGCTGGATGAGATCATGTTGCCTCCGTTCAGATACTTCTCTACCTCTGATCTGAGGATGGCTCCATCCCCAGAGCTCAAAGACCTTCCTGAGCTGGACACCTCTTCCTCACCAGCGACCTTCCTCCCGCTCTGATGGCTGTTGAGGAAATTCATAAAGTCTAAACTCATGTTCTCCTCATGAAGGCCAGAGCCGGGCAGGTCCTCCAGCGGGTCCAATGTGTAGCAGTCATAGGAGAAGGCGATGTTGCGTCCAAAGGTGGACCCTCGTTGGGGGCTGTAACGGGAGCATGTGCTCTGGATAAAATTTTCGACTCGGGATTCTCCGAGCGGAGCCACCAGCCGGGCCACGCAGGCACAGGAGGCCTCGGCTGCAGATGATGGAAAGGGGCCAAACATCTGTTTAATGGCTCGGGTCTCCTCTGTCCCCACATGGTCTTTGTTGTGGAAAGTCTCAAACAGAAAGACAGCAGCACTGTCAATGGCCTCCTGTCCATGTTCAGTCCCCACTGTAAAAGAAAACAACATATTTACACTCTGATGTCGAGACTGCAGTGATCACAACAGGCAGAGGCACAAGTCGTCTTCCTGATGGAGAATGCTGGTATAACTTACAAAGTCAGCAAGTAAATTAACTAATTTAATGCAGTTAAG
Organism: Plectropomus leopardus; assembly: GCF_008729295.1. Taxonomy (NCBI): domain Eukaryota; kingdom Metazoa; phylum Chordata; class Actinopteri; order Perciformes; family Serranidae; genus Plectropomus; species Plectropomus leopardus. The sequence continues at coordinate 2,867,287 of NC_056469.1, read as the reverse complement.
TTCAGTCTTAAAACAACTGTATTTTTCTTCAATATTTAGATTTTTGTTTTTACTTGTACCTTTACTTCACTACATTTCAAAATGAAATTTCAATAAAAATGATAATCAAATTAATTATTATTTGCTATGACCCAAATGAGACTAAAATGGAATTAAAAATGGATAAATAAATAAATAAATGGATTTATTTGCCTTTTGCCTTCAAACAAAAACTGACACGATGGGAGACAGACAAATGCACAAATTAACAAATTGCTGTTTAATTTCATTCATCCTGCAAAAGAAGTTTATTAGCTGCTTGACCTTTAACACCACCTTTTAAAAGAAGCATCTTTCATCAGTCATATTTTAATTCTAAAGTATCAGTTCTCACACATTTAAGGATCGAATTTATCTACAATCCACAGAGAATTAGATATAGGCACTAACAGAACTACTGGGACAACCACAAAAATAGGCAGGCATACAGTGACATCTGTAAGAAGGTAAATTCCAACTTTATGGAATGCTGTGTATGTGGCTGTAACGTTAACAGTATTTTTAGTTTTAGTTTTTTTATCAGCTGCACAACAAATAACAGAGAAGCATTCTTGGGTAATAAAAATCTTAAAAGTCTATAAAATATATAAAAATAAATAAAAGTCTGAGGCTTCTTCCAACAATGTTGATTAATTAAGATTACACACATAAAAACAAAATAAGACTCCAAAAATAAAACTGGGTAAGTTAAATACGAGATAAAATATAGCATGAAAAAGTGAACCGACATCAGTTTCCATAGATTAGGAAGAATTTTGCCAAAATATTTTTTCTTACAATAAAACATGACTTTTAATGTTAATGCAGGAGGCATTTGGTATATTATTATTATTATTATTGAATCTATTCATACCTTTGAGGTTTGATCCAAAATCTTAGTGTTAAACAAGAGTTTTTAAAAAAGAATGTAAACACAACACTTGTTTTTTTACAGGTTTTAGTTAAAGATCGAAGACTTTTGTGCACTTGATAAATATATTTCTCTCAAATTTTTGTCACAAATTCCTTAAAAACTGTGTTAGTGAGCACTTTTGAGTACACAAAATAATGATCAAACAGCATCATTACCTTTCATTAACTCCCACAACCTGTCTTCAAAGCTGATTCTGTGAATTTGGCAGTACATTCAACTGGCCTCAGTATATATATATATGTGTGCGTGTGCGCGTGTGTGTACAATGTCGTATATATGTACGTACGTACACACTCACACACACACACACACACACACACACACACACACACACCCACCCCCCACACACACACACACACACACACACTAATGAGTGGTACCTGGATAGCAGTGTTGTGTATGGCCATTTAATGTGAGCTGTGCACTATTCATCTATTCATAGATGAATAGTAAAGACTACAGCATGAGCTCACTGTTTGAGGTCCCTGCACCTTATTTAAATAATATTCCAAACAATTCATGCTTAACCAGAGCTGCACTTAACAAAAAGGAATACAGAGTAATTGTCCAATTAGAGGAAAAAATGTCAGAGGGACAGAGGGAGAATAGAGTGAAGAAGGTTGGAGAGGTAGAGGAAAGAGAAAACAGATGAAAAGGATTTAAACCAATTAAAATAGTCTAAAAGCATCAGACTCGTAGCTGCACGTAGCAGAGCAGAATGGCTGCTTTCATCCTCTCCAGAGTGTGCGTAAGAGCAATTTTTTATGTGGATCCAGCCACATTGTTTGAGGGCAGGTTCAACACATAAAGCATTGGTAGGGCATCACAACAACAAACACTATTACTCTTGACTGGCGAATGAGAAGAAAATATACCACCATAAACGGAGAGAAAAGCAAACTAAATAAAAATCATCACAGGCTTTCATAAGAGAGCTCCGCAATTGACTCATGAAGTTCAGCTAAAACTTGAAGTGGCAAAGAGGGAGGATTAGAGCATGTAAAGCTCACTGTCAAACACCTTTCTCTGGAGTAAATCTAGTTTTTTTGGGGTGCATTTTAATATGAAATGATACTTCAAAAAGACATTATCTCTGTATTGTTGTGGGACCTTAAATACACATTTATGAGCAAATTACATGGACATCTCATCTGTGCCAGTAGTCACTGTATGGTCTTCCATTAAAAGTATAAACTAGCATTTCTGATTACTCAGAAATATGCATTCTCCTGTACCAGATCAGCTATGTATTTACTCCACTTTTAAGTCCAAGTTTGTTACCATGTCCCTGCTATCACAGCAAGCTCTTAATGATAGCTTGCAAACATAACAGACATTATGGGTGCTGTGCTATACATAGCAACTGAAAAAGTGTTACTGTTTTGCATTTGAGAAGGGGCAGATGATATAATGAATAGAATTGGAGTGCACTCGTGCACATGCTGAAAACTATCCACCCCTGGTATGCGCTACCAGCGGCCCTGCCTCATCTGTACAACTGTACACGTGAAGAGAGCTGGAGGGGACGTCGCCTGACTCCACCACAGCTGGTGGTCAGACGATGGTCTAGTCATTTCAACACAACCAATAACATTATTTGTTGACATGGAACTAATGTTAAACAACTGTTTGATTTCAATATTGGTCATTTTCAATACTCCACTGTTCAACTGCAAAACTGTGCAATATGCATCACTGACTTCAAGCCCTCTAAAATTTTGAGTTAACCTTTCATTTTTATTGCTAAAATCAAATATATATATAGTTTGTTATTAAGAGGGGACAAACTCATTGATTAAAAATGTAAAATGAGTGTGGTGTGAAAAATCTGAGACTTTAATTTAGGCCATATTGCCCGTCCCTGGTATGATGACATACCCAGCACTGACCTCTGACCTGCGAGGTAAATGGTACGCAGCATTAGAACAGCCTTGAAAGTAGCTCCTATCCTTTCTTTTACGCTTACCATTGTTAATAGATCTTTTCTTTTTTTTTTTAAGAGAGAAATTGCTGTTTCATGTCACGATGCCTTATGAACTAATCTCCAAATTAAGCACTGAGGTTTGTAGTGTGAATGTGGGTGTATATTTGCTCTGCAACTTGGAAAAGTTGCAGTGCTTGGCTATAGGCTCTTTTCTGAAATTAATTCATTGACTTATTGTACACATGTGGAGCAGACCTTTTTTATGGCAGCATCCGTGGTGAGGCTCTAGATTTTCAATTACGCATCAAAACTCTAACTCATGCTGGTTGTTCCAAAGAACGTATCACCGTGCACTATTCTTCAGCAAAGTTTTAAGTATGATATACCACAGATGATGGCAACAGTGGCAAAGGACAAATGAGCTTCCTATTGCTATCATGACATTTGCTACTTCTGTTTTGGGTTGGTCAGGGTAGATATTTAAAATGAATGTCAGAGTAAATTTGCAGTTTGTACACATGTAACATTAGCTTGTCTTTATTCTTTTTCTAAAGTCAAATCCATTTTTTTTTGTATCAGATCAATAACAATGCTGAATGTTGAGTGCTTTATAATATGACAATTCTGGTTTAATAGGGTTTTGCAGGAACTTCATTGACTCAACAGTCACTTTGTAAGTTGCAGAAGTGTCTGACCCACCCAAAACTCAGCATTAGTGCAATTTCATGGCACTCCTATGGGTCACTAATAAACCCCAATTCCAATGAAGTAGGGACGTGTAAAACATATATAAAAGCAGAATACAATGATTTGCAAATCCTTTTCAACCTATATTCAATTGAATACACTACAAAGACAAAATATTTAATGTTTAAACTGAACTTTATGTTTTGTTTTTTTTTTCAAATATTCACTCATTTTCAATTTGATGCCTGCAACACATTCCAAAAAAGCTGGGACAGGGGCAACAAAAGACTGAGAAAGTTGAAGAATGCTCAAAAAACACCTGATTGGAACAATCCACAGGTGAACGGGTTAATTAGAAACAGGTGAGTGTCATGATTGGGTATAAAGGGAGCATCCCCGAAAGGCTCAGTCGTTCACAAGCAAGTATGGGGCGAGGTTCACCACTTTGTGAACAACTGCCTGAGCAAATACGCCAACAGTTAAAGAACAACGTTTGTCAACGTACAATTGCAAGGAATTCAGGGATTCAATCATCTACAGTCCATAATATCATCAGACTCAGACTCAGAGAATCTGGAGAAATCTCTGCACGTAAGTGGCAAGGCCAAAAAAACAGAATCGAATGCCCATTCGATGGTATGGGGATGTGTTAGTGCCCATGGCATGGGTAACTTGCACATCTCTGAATGCACCATTAATGCTGAAAGGTACATACAGGTTTTGGAGCAACATATGCTGCCATCCAAGCGACATCTTTTTTTTTCAGGGACGTCCCTGCTTATTTCAGCAAGACAATGCCAAGCCACATTCTGCACGTGTTACAACAGTGTGGCTTTGTAGTAAAAGAGTGCAGGTACTAGACTGGCCTGCCTGCAGTCCAGACCTGTCTCACAATGAAAATGTGTGGCGTATTATGAAACGCAAAATACGACAACAGAGACCCCAGACAGTTGAGCAACTGAAGTCGAAGAATGGGAAAGAATTCCACCAACAAAGCTTCAACAATTAGTGTCCTCAGTTCCCAAACGCTTATTGAGTGTTGTTAAAAGGAAAGGTGATGTAACACAGTGGTAAACATGGCCCTGTCCCAGCCCTTTTGGAACGTGTTGCAGTCATCAAATACAAAATGAGCGAATATTTGCAAAAAACAATAAGGTTTATCAGTTTGAACATGAAATATCTTTCTATCTTGTCTTTGTAGTATATTCAATTGAATATAGGTTGAAAAGGATTTGCAAATCATTGTATTCTGTTTTTATTTACGTTTTACACAACGTCCCAACTTCATTGGAATTGGGGTTTGTACATCGTTGTGTCCACTAAAGTAGTTTAAGTTTTCATTTTTATTTTTAATTTTTATTTGTGTAATTTGGTTAACAATCCCTTTAAGTAAAACTTTAATATCACAATGCTTTCTGATCACAATTGACACAAAGACACAAAACACTGCCAAGTGTATCATAATCACACTTAGACAAGCACGGCATTCTGTTATTTTTCACATGAAAATGGATTGAAAGAAATGAAAATGGATTCGAGGCTGAGGAGTTAATTACCAATTTGCTTGGCTGCCAGAAGGAGGCTCTTCAGTTCCTGACTGGCAGCTTGCTGTTTAACTTTGTCCTGATGCTCAGAGCAGAAATGGACAATCTTCTGCCACGTCAGGCCATCTCTGGCAAACAGCTCCCGTCTCTTCAGTCGTTTGGTCTAACAGGAGCCACAGGGAGAAAAAAAACAATTACATTTCAAGAAGGAGAACAGGAGCACTGAGCACTCTTATTATCAATGGTATTTCTAATTGCCCACATAGCCTTGAATAAAAAACCAAAAACAGTCTGCCAATGCACTGTGTAAATAATTTGTCAAAGCAGTACATGGTGCAGTCAGCATGGTCAGATTAATCAGTCCACTGGTTGTCAACTTTTTAAATATTCATAAACTAATTTGATAATTATTTAACTGGTTTAAGTCATTTTTAGGGAAAACAGTCAAAATTCTCTTATTCCAACTTCTGATATGTAAATATTTACTTGATTCTTCACTCCTGTATGACAATTAACTGAATATCTTTGAGATGTGGACAAAACAAGACATTTGTTAACATTAACTTGGGTTTTTGGAAACACCAATAGATATTTTTAAACTATGTTTGACAATTTTAGGGACCAAACAACTAATTGATTCGTCTAGAAAATGATTGACTTATTAATCACCAATAAAAAATAGTTGTTAGTTACAACCCTAGTACAGAGCTAAATTAATCAAGACGATGCCTGCTTTCTGCAGTATGTTTTGAACCCAAATTACTCTTTTTTGTCACTTCGATCAACATCAACATTTCTCTAAATGAGCTAGTGTTAGCCAGCTGGCAATCTCTGAACCCATCGGCTACTGCTGACAACAATAAAGCCTCTAGGGGCAAGGGCCAGTATTTTAGGAGATCTGCTGTAGCCAGGGGATATTTGGGCCAAGACCTCATCTTCTGTCATTTCAGCGAATCTCTATCAACAGAAATTTGTATATGAATACAAATATATTTCATAAAAACCTAATATAAAGCTAATTTAAAACGGCATCAGATGATAACCAGTGGGTTCTGAGATTGCGTTTCGGCTAATGCATTCTGCTTGTCAGCAAACACAGTTTACATGCTGCTCAAACATGATTGGTCATTACTTCTCAAATTTCAAACAGACAAAAAAGAAAAACAAGAGAAAAAGAAACTAGAACACTTGTGATACCAAAATCTTGTCCCATCGCCAAAAGATTCTGCATACGTATGCAGATATCTGTTTAAAGTGATTAGCCAGCCAGAAAACTTTGAATAAACAATAACAGTCTGGCAAACGCAGGAGTAACTCTGTGGCTTTCTGTTAAAGCCTCTGGAAATGTGGCTTGAAATAGTATGAATGCACATAGTAACTATCAAAGAAAACTGAGTTGAAAACAGCTCATTTTGAGGAGAACAGCATTTCTCCAGACTGTGTGGGCATGGCAGATCAAGTTTTGATTGACACCTTGGATCCCACCTTTGTCAACTGTCTCTCGTCCCCACTACAACAGCCATGGAGCAAAGCAGAGTTGGCGTGGTACTGCTCTATCTGTTCCAGCCCTCTGACGCTCTGCACTAAAATGAGAGAGCTGCTGTTCAAAGCCACAGAGTGTTCCATTTCTTCATGAATTAAACCAAAAATTAACTTCATTACACATTTTCTCTGTTCGGCTCTTTGCCGCTCCTTCCCTGCTCCTTCCCCGCAGACAGAGTGCGCTCTGACACTCCAAGAGTGCTATCCTCTGGATAACGGTACATTCCAACAGCACTCCGAATTTACCAATGCTCCAGGGATTTCAGTTTGGCATGTTAAATTTGTATCAACTGACACCTCACTTTGGATTGTCTTTATCCATATTAGGTGAAATGGATCTGGGATAACCACACCTAAATCAACACAGCTTCAGGAAAACTGTGAAAAAACTAAAATGACAATACTTCAAATTTGGGTTAAGGCTAATATCTGATCATCTTTGATGCTATTTATTATCGTAAGACCCTAAAATTACATATTAATAAAGTTTTTGGTGATTTTGGTTCCCAGAAGCTTTAAAAAATTGTTATAGAAAGTAACCTTGTGATGATAACATCATCAGAGTTATTTTCTCAGACATAACAAAGCTCCTCGAGAGTCACAGAAGACAGTGAAGGACTGGTTTTACGGGCTGAGTAGTAATTCCCAAGACAAGTAAAGAGAACATAGATCCCTATAGGATTTTTTAGATATTTTTTCCCCTTTAAAAAAAACTGCAAGCTACCTCACTTTGGGAAGGACCCATCCCAACAAAACCCAGTGAGAGAGACCTTTATGGGACTGAACCATTAGGGGCTCCAAGGAACAGAAGCTGGGTCTCATATGATTTTTGTTAATTAATTGATTTATATAAAAACTTCAAAGGAGAAACGTTTTGTATTGCAGTTATGATTCAGTTTACCTCTCAATGAACCACAGAAATCACAGAAATTCTTAGTCAGAGAATAGCAATAGAAATTTAACACTGAAAAACTTCTATCAAGGATTATATCATATATTTAAACAATCATAGATAAATGAATCATGTAGCACAATCCCTTATGCAAAAACTGTGATAATAGAACTGAAGTACTCAGATACTCATTCACTCATCATGGATTTTGGCATTTTCTAGTAATAATGAGTGGTTTATAGCTCACCTCCCAAAAAAGACAACTTTAGCTGTGTTTACATGCACACTTTTTGTCAATCTGATTTAGGTAACTGTTTACATGGGATGTCCGCTAATGTGATCTTCTGTTTACATGCTCCTACGCATATAAGTAGAGCAGCTGTGTGACATTATAATTATTATACAAAAATTATGAATCTAGTAACTTGAAAAGGCTGCAAACTCTGGTACTGACCATTGGACAAGCACAACTGACACTTTTTGTACACTCTCACGACAAAAGTGCATTTTCTGGCACTGAAATATAAATAACGGATAATGTCTGACAGCAGCACAGTGCTCTCTCCCTCTCCTCTCGTGAGCCCGGGCAGGAGTGAGTGAGTTACTTATGGCTAAACTAATGGCTAAAATGGATATTTATCATCTGTTGCAATAGCAAAAGATGAATCAGCTTCATCATTTTTCATGACACAGATTTTCTTTTGATCGCTTTATGAACAGATTTAAACTTCTTCTCTGCAACGGATTGAAATCTGAATCGGTTTTGGCCTGTTCATGATGACTGAGGTGCTTATATGGATCATATTTAATCTGTTTGGGCTGTTAAACATATTCTAATCAGATTAGTAGGCTCCATGTTAACGTGCCAAATGACCTAGTTAATGAATTCACCGGGGGGGGGGGGGGGGGGGGGGGGATAAACATAAAAAAGGCTGGGTGGTGTCATTTGAAAGTCTTTAAAAATAATGCCTATACAACCAAAATGATACCAAAATGATGCTGTATATGATAATGTGCTTTTGCTTACAATGTAGTTAGACATACCTCAGTAGTTCTGGAGAAAGTCGGTGTTAATGAGAATAACTTTTTTTAAGCCTCTGTCATCAGAGCAGTGAGGTATTAAATCTGAGCAGGTGTGACAGTTGAGGCTCTGAGGTCAGGAGAAGCATTAACACACTGACTTCATTACAATCTGCATCATCATGTCTTCTGAAACTAAGCATTTTAACACAAGCACAGAGATAATCTCAGAGTGACTTCTGCCATCTTTTCCCTGGAGAAGCACTTTTTTCTGCTGAGAGGATTTAACTGGAGGTGAGCCAGGTAAAAGTGAATGGCTGAACACGGCTCCCAATCTCATTTCAAGTTGTGGGATGAGGCAAGTGAACAGAAACAAATCCCTGACATGGAGCAGAAAGATAGGATGTTTTGATTTTGAAAATATTGGATAATGATTATTGGCAAGGGTATAAACTAACAAAAGCCAAGAAGGATATGAAACACAGGTACAAACATATGAAAGCAAACCAGAGAAAATAAAAGATCCAACCAAGTGGAAATCCACCCACAGTGTCCATCGGACAATGGACACAAGGGACATTGCGTCTAAAGTGCAAGATAGACTGTCTCTAAAGCCTCTTTATATGAAAAAGTTTGATGTCCACCGTCTACCTTACATTCACCACGCTAAATTTTATTTATTTATTTTTTTTTTGCATAGGGCTATAGTACTGTGTTTGTGCATCACAACTTTCTGATGTGTAATTTAAACCACCCTCTGAAGACCTCACAAGAGGGAAGCAGGGCTGCAAACTACATTTTATTAAATGTTATTATAACAGCAGTCTATTCAACTTTATTATTTGACATTAGCTATTTTATTTAACTTTAGTGTAACTGCAGTACATTCAATATATTTTTTTTAATTATTTTCGTAGTTAACCTTAGTTTGAAGGACATTTAAAAATTTTGCAATATATATTGTGTATTGTGATATTGCCTTGAAATGTCACCAAAATATTTTAAAGCCATATCGCCCAGTCCTAAATGGTACTTTTACAAAATTACAAGACCTGGAAAAAGTAAGGTAAGGTAAGGTACAGTACTGCACTGTACAGAATGATAAGGTAAGGTAAGGTAAAGTACGGTACGGTACAGTATGGTAAGGTATGGTACGGTACAGTACGAAACGGTACGATACTGTACAGTATGGTTAGGTAAGGTAGGGTAAGGTAAGACAGTTGGCTGTGTTATTGTGTGTTTATGGCTGATTTAATAAAGAGCTCAAAAGTTAATAAAGCTCAATGATCTTTTCTTTGCTTTGACATGTGTTCAGAGTTTCCGTGTGTGACTTGGCGACAGCTGATCAAGGTAGCAAACTGTTGGCTTTGGATGTGCAATTCATCACATTGTCGTGCCAATAATAACTTTAGAAACACAAAATATAATTAGAGTTTTGTTTCATGATCCCATGCAGCTGATAATAAATCCAGTCTTGACAGAGTTTTGTATGAGTCTAGCTTTATATACACTGTGGGCATCTAGTTTTTGCAAATGACATCTGGCATACATTTAATGTCTAACGATATATTTTGGTGGCAAAAAAAAGATATTTCACACATACCAAGGTTGCAAATAGTAAGCACTTTCTATAATCGATTAATCGTTATTAAAAAAAAAAAAAACTTTGCTAATTCAAACAATACCAAATGTGTTTTATCCTCAGTCAAAGCTCACAGCGGTATATCCCATATATTTTGACAGCATTTCATAGTCTACCAATTAATAGATTAAATTTCACATGTCTGATTAAATTTTTAATGACCGATTAATCGATCATCAATTAATTGCTATCATCCCTAATACCAACTCTACTAATATGTGATAAATATGTAGCATGACTTCAGGGTCTGGGGCATACTCTAGCTGTTTCTCAGTACCTGCAAAGGCTTACACTGTGTCTAGTGGGTTACAGTTAATAATGTTACAAGCTGCCATTAGCCAGAGGAATCCCACGTTATGTACTTCTCTAAAGAGCCAACAAATACATAATTTATTAACCAGTGATGACGTAAAAACTTAAGGACATGTGAGACCACATTTCACATATACTTCTATATGCTTTACTGTTTTCCATCAAGTTATAATTGAAATATTTTGGCTGAATGCCTTCTGCTCCTGAGCTGCACATGCCAAGCATCACTCTCTCGCAGTGAACTCTGGATTTTTCCATGTGCAGGGTAAAGGGAGCTGGACAAGAGCCATACAGTACACAAGCTGTGTCATCAAAGATATAAAATTTCCGGAATACAAACCAACATGCAAAATCACATTACTTGCTTGCTCACAGAGTTGGAAGCAAAACAAACTGCCAAAGATAGAACCCTGCAGTGAGTGTCAAAGCAGCACACATCTCTGACTCTGGTTAAATATTTAGTGTGGGAAAATATGCTGACTTGATTCATCTGACTTTTTTTCATGATGGATATTAATAATTTAGCTTTTGTGAATTTGGTCATGCAGTCCCACAAACAGTCTATGGTTAGTCCCAGAGGCTAATCCTGCCCCTACAAGCAACTTGTGTTGACATTTGCCAGCAGCAATATTTGCTGTATCAAAGGTAAATTATTTTAGGAAAATTATTTGTAATTTCATTTTGATCAAATGTTTATTGTAACATAAAAATTGTCTTTTTTTTCCAGTGAAAATTTAAGGTATCAACGTTAAATGTTGAAAAAAACAACCCTTTTAAGATTTGGTTTACCAACAGAAGTGGGAAACATCTAGCGTTTCTGGACAGTTTTCTTGGCAATTTTTTGTTTTTCCTACTCTGCATGTGAGAGACCAGACGAGTTTAAGAAGAATTTATTTAATTATTTAACAAAAAAGAGATGTTACCAATTATTTTGAGATCTTACTATGCAACATCAGAAAAAATCTTTTCATGAAATCCTACTTCCCATGTCTGAGCATTTTTAAGACTTTTGAAAGATTAATGTAAGTCAATTTAAGAAAAATGAAGGCCTTTTTTTAGATTAATAAATTCAAAGCCTCTAAAAACTTTATAAGGATACTAGGGCTGGGGCGACGCATCAGAGTAATCGATTACATGAATACTAAGATTCACGTAACGTGCTTCGACGCATTGCACCGTTTCACACAGCGCGCGTCATGAGAGCATGAGCGGTGCAGAGCGTGTTGTTGTTTTTTGTTTCGGCGCTAACGTTATCAAGTTAGAGCGTGCACACTGCTCGCTCACTGCAGCACATCTAGAGAAACGGTGGCTCGCCGTTTTTTAACGTGTGATGCTCACATTTGTTGAGTCTATACCACTTTATACCGTAGTTTAAAGTCTCTCTGTCACAGAGCTAAGGAAAAACAAAGATATCTGTTTTACCTCAACCCTTTCAAAACAAGAGCTATCTGACTGTGCCTCTGTACAGAATGCCATCAGTTGCTGATACAATGCATTTTATTTTGAAACACACAAAAAGGATGGGGTTGTCAGCTGTGCAGGAGCTTGTATAACTTCATAATTGAAGGAATATGTGCTTATAAATATGAAAATACAGCACTCATATCAGCAGGCAGCGATATGCCTTAAAGGCCCAGTTATGGCTGGACTATTTTGATGCAGAAAGAATGTACTAGTTATAACTATTTCTGTTAGAGAAAAGTTATAGTGGTATTCAAATTGATTTGAGGTTTGTTACTTTAACAAAGAGTAACTGTTTTGTTAAGTGACTTGTATTTTACATTGTGTTATTCATTTTGCTGTTGGATTGCTAAATGTAGATTGCACTACATTCCTTTTCTTGAGTGCAACAAGCTCTTGCATTAATTTTATTTTGGAGAGACTTTATATAAGACTGTAAAACACAGATTACCAGTTAAGACTGGACTATTTTTTGTTGGGGAATAATGTCCTGCAATGTATGACAAGTTTTAAAATGTTATTTTCGGTAAATTCATTGTTATATTAAGCAAGTAATAAGATAATAATAGTTACATCAATAAAAAAAAAATCGATAGATTAGTCAATTAATCGAAAAAATAATTGATAGATTAATCGATAAAATTATGATCGTTAGGTGCAGCCCTAAAGGATACATAGGAACCCTGTAAAAGACATCATTGATATCAAAAATCCCATTCTATTTGAATAAAGTTGCATAATGTTAAATGAAATAGCTCCATGCACATTTGATCCCTTCATTGATTTCCTCATGCAAAAAGAAAATTCAATTTTAGCATCCCAATCCAGCGGGCTGTGAAATGGATTACGTTTTTTGTGTTGTTTTTTTTATAATTATTACACTAATTAACCAAACTTTTAATGTTCTATTACGACAATAACACTAATTTCCAAATATCTACTAGCTGTCCTCACCTTAAGATCATAGAGCTTCTCAGTGAAGTCCTCCTTCTTGCTGACATTGGAGAAGGAGCGCAGAGCACCTGTGAGCCGTGGAGGCGACATTGTTGTCTGATGCTCTCATCCACACTCTGCTTCTCCAGCTGGTTTCTATGACAGACAGAAAGACAAATAGTGGCCTGAACTTCCATGGCAGCATGGTTTCTATATGACAAAACCTATCAGTAATACAGCATATGACATACACATTGAACTCCATACAGAAGAACCCGTCTATTAAAGTTGCCTCTCCAAACTAGAATAACTCATATAAAGCAGGATATTATTAGTGGCTGTAACACATTGTTGGGATCCTTTAGAGTATTCGGCATACAATGAGCCCCCAAAAACACCTAACAGTTATTAGATATTTGACTGTAATATCTGTGATTTAATGCTTTCTTCAAGGAAGTAATGTTGAGTTAGTTGGAGAGATACTAGAATACCTATAATTAACATCAAATTATTAGGGAAAGAACAACGGCATGGTTGGGTGAACGCCAAATTAAATACTGTGATCTGTCTAAGACTCGAAACCATCTTTAACCCTGAGGGCCCACGTTAATATTATACACACTCGTATCACTCTGCGCACAATTGAGTTTATTTTTTAACCAACATCAGTCTTAATCATAAATATCAAATCTTCATTGATTTTCAGAATGTTCATCATTTTAATGCCAGTTTTTTTGTCACTATGTTTGGATTAACAAAATCATTTTTTAAATATAAATTATTTTCGATACACTACATGCTAAGTAGATTTTCTTATTATCTCAGCCTAGGATATGTCAATGATTAGCAGCAGCATTGATTGTTATACATTATAATTTTTAGCGCAGTGTCAAATACTCACCACAAAATGTACTTTTGTGGGCATAAAAATATTATACATTATTCTTCTTTCATTGAGTTTATTATTTTAAACAGCATCAATCACAAATATCAAATATTCATTAATTTTCAGAATCTTTACCCTTCAAATGCCAGTTTTTTGTCATGGTGCCACTATGTTTTTAAATGGAAAAAGATACACAAAAAAAAAACATTATTTTCATTAAAGTTGATGCAAAGATTTTTATTTATTTTATTTTTTTTACAATCACGATCTGGGATATGTCAATGATTAGCAGCTACATTTACTGTGACAGTCCACATGGTGGTAATAGTATGTATTTCCTCAATATGCCAAATATGATAAAAATCATGTCACCACTGGGAAAATAGTAAAAATTACAAATTCCAAGGAAAAAGTCCAGCATGACACCCAGAAATAATATAACGCATGTTTTTTTGTTGTTGTTTTTTTTTTTGCTTTGATGACTGGGTCAAAAGTTGCAGTTTAAATGAGTTTCAATGGTGCATCTTTTACACTTGAGGGTATGGATGTAACAATTTTGTTTACACAGAGTATCTAAGACTTATTGTAGGAGCTCAGCTGAAAATATTAAAAATTATTATAAATTCAAATATTAACAAAGAAACACAATCTTGCCGAATGTTATGCCACATACATGAACACAGCCCAAATTAACAAAACATGAAGAATGAAAAGCAAGTCAATAGCGCCCAACAGTCCCTCAGACTTCAAAAAAAGTTACGTTAACGTCAATGTTACCTAATGTGATATGTGATATGAAGTCACCAGTTTTTAAAGACCTAACGTCATTCTCTCCGGGCAGTAAAGTGGGGCACACACCAGAGGAAATACAACTCGTCATGGTTTTATTACTGTACAAACGATACATATCTTTGTGCCACTTTTACTAACTTTAAACGTAACTTAATGAAAGATGCACACTAATGTTGTATGCGAGTCTGTCTTGCTAGCTGATATTAGCTTGCCAGCCTGGCTGCCACTTCCGCAGTCGTTTTACCGTACTATTAGCACCCTGAGAACTGTTAATATCAAACGAATCGCGACAAATAAGCAATTTATCAGGCCATTTAAACTTGATATTTCTATACCTACCTTTTCCACAGCTCCTTGTAGAATGGATCGTGAAGCGTGTGTGACTAGACTGCCGGCAGATGTCAACACAAGTCGCTTTGAAGCAAGGGACTATGGGTAATGTAGTTTATTTGACAAATATTTTAGAGCGGCTAAACAAAAAAAAATACTACATTACCCATGTATACACAGGAATGGTACGACACAAGGTTTGCTTTTAATGAAATCGGCATACACCGAAACCCATACAGTCGGAGTGTGTACTCGAGTTAAACCAAATTAAAACGGGGTTCACCGCTGCTTGGAGGAAATAAACAGGTGACATACAAACAGGGTGTGTCTTCAAAGTCCGCTCTCGTGATGTCGAACTGTTCATTGCCCCCAATATCCTGTAGCCAACGCCTTTAACTGTCTAACTTCACACATCCAGAGCGTCCTGGTACATATAACGAGCGCTACCACAAGACGTGGCTTTAACTTTGCTTAAAAAACGATAGTTTTGGTCTCCTTTTCTAAAGGAAGTACGTAAACACAAAGTAAACAGGACTAACTTAACACTGCAATGCCATGGGAATCTGTTCTCAGTTTCTCTGTTTATTTAACAATTTATTAAATCTCTATTGTCGTTTTTTTTCCCTTGTTTATGAGCCATGTGTCAAAATATGTGCCCCCCCCCCCCCTTCGGAATTATTCATCTTTTCGTCATAATTATTTATGTGTTGCTTTTAATATTATTGTTATTATTGGCTATGTATATATGATTTATGTTTACTCTGCACAAAACTAAATAAAAAAAATTGATCCCAAAAAAAACCCCCAAAAAAACAGCATTGCTCTTGTGGCAGCCTAGGTCAAAGGAAAACTTAAATGGCCTGTTGGAACAGTCCAGGACAAAGCAATGATCAATTCAGTTTTAAGTTAAGGTTAATTTATTGTCTCTCATGGGGAAAATGTCTTGAAGAAATGGGAATCTCCACATCAAGACCAAAATTAAACGCATGTATTTTATTAAGGTAATTTTATTTCATGCATCATAATTGTTTTGATTTTCATCATCTTGGTGGCAATGTCTTGAATTTATTGTCTTTATTTTTTATTATTGTTTGATATCTGTCTGAGCACATTCAAACTGAGCTGATGATTCCTACAAACCCCTGCTCTCTAAAACCGCTGATAACATATGAGACTTTGATGAAATTTCCAATTAAATCTGAACACTATTATTTTGTATTTATATCATACAGTGTCATACTGTCAACTGCAATGGAATGTGAAGGAAAAGTGTCATTACAGGACTTAACTGAAATTTTCACTGTAAACATCTGAGTACCTTGGTAAGGTGAAAGAACTGTGTGGAAACTAAAATATAAGAAATTAACCAAGGCAACTGAAAACTTCTGAAACTTGCATTTGACTTTTTTTTATCATCCTTGGAGCACATCTGCCAGCCAGTCTCTGACACCACAAAGGCAAGGCCAAATAACAACCTGATTCAGAGCTGGATTAATAACGCAACCTCCATTGAGTAATACAACAAACTTTTGTCATCCTGCCTCAAAGCATCAAAATTTTAGGGAAAAGCATCCCATTAGCCCTGACATGGAAATAGAAAAGATGCTTGTGAGGCTTTCTCCAGGTGAATTTTGTGCCATGATAAGGTATTCTAAAAACAAATGAGAGCATTGTCATGAAGTAAGACAATGGTATCCACAACTGCACACCTTCACTGTCAAACCAGAAGTTTAATTTCTAATGTCCACAGCCAAGGAATCAACAGGGAGGGGGAGCAAATCTGCCAGGTATTATACAATTTTAAAACTCATTAGTCAAGTTATTCTGTTGTTGCTGTGCATTTGTTCAGATTTTTTTGTCTGCTTTGTTGACAAAATGAGACGCAGATTTTTAAGGTCAGAAACAGACGTGGAGATGTTTATTCTTAAAGCAAAGTCTAAGACCCATTTTCCAGCAAAATACCAACAACTGAGTTTGCACTGCTTCATCTGAATGCGCCTCCCACCATCTGTCGACACAACCCGTTCTCACTCCAAACTCATCAAATACGTCCGCTCTGTCAGTGCTTTTGGTGTATGAGCATGACGCCAGAAGCCACCTTCTGTGTCCAGCTGTAATGTGGCTGGATGGCGTCAGACGAGAACACGCCCAGACAGAACCTATAGCATTAATATTATATGCCAGCTGGTGGCCGGACATCCACATTCCTGCTGCTGAACCAGGTTTGAAATGGTTATGGCATGTTTTCGCATAATTTTTGATGGTTTAGCTGATCAAACCATCTTGTGATAGTCACTCTTGCTGGTTTATCCATTGAAGCTCCTGTAAAACTGAAACCATATCAATGTCCTTGAGTATGGAAAAATAACGGTGTCATGAGGGGGAAGTATAAAAAGCAAAGGGCATAAATCAGGTTAGTCTGTGTTAGATAATTGTGTGCAGCTTGACAGACTGGTCAAACCAGCATGTCCGGCTGGTGGCCCACCCAGCTAATCAAAGACCAAAGAACTGGGTCAGGACCATCAGACTACTGTACTACCAGCTAAAACCAGCTAAAACCAGCTACCAGCATAATCTGGATTTTAGCTGTTTGGGGTTTTTTTCAGCAGGAATGCAAAGCACACAGGAGGCAGCTCTTGAGAACGCAGCCTGGCGGAACTGGTAATGTGTGCATGAAATGCTGAGGGACAGCATCAGGTAATAATGCTGCTGGTAACAACACAATATAACAATTGACTTTGTGCAGGAGTCCAGAGTTTATTTCCCATGTGGATTTGTGTTTTATTTTTTTACTACAACTCATCATGTGCCTCTTTTACCTAAATCTAACTGACTGTGACTTTGTTGCCTAATGCTAACCATCTTGACAGTCTGTGTGGGTTGCCATGTGCTCATGTTGGGCAAACATAAAAACCTTGCAGCATCATCCCATTGTGTGCATTTGTTGACATCGTGGTAATGTCATCCCAGAGTGTAAACAGCTGACCCTGAAGAATACCAAAAACATCATACGTTGATGCAGAAGGTCACTGACAGAGTGGCACCATGTGACGTGTTGAGAATGTGTCGGTTTAACACCTCTCCTCCCTCCTGAGCACCGTGTGCTCTGTGTTGGGCAAAATACCACACAGGCAAACAAAGCCAATTTCAAGTTCAGCAAAATACCAAACTTTCGAAGCACTGCTTGTGCTTGTCATTGTGCCACCACAAACATAAGGCCACATCTATCTAACAGATTGGCAGACATTTTTCTCTGGTCAATAGGGATGGAATAACCATTTAAAACCTTCATAGCCACGAGCAGAAATTTAGACCTCTAGTCTTTATTTCCAGCCGGCTTAAAAGTTTAGATTACTCTTATGCACAAGAACTGAGGTGACATGCTTATGAGAGTCCCTGCTTCATTCAATTAGACAACCTCATTGAAATTCACAACTCACCTACTGTATCTTCAACCTGTGAAGAAGGTGTCTCATCTGCTCTCTCACCTCATTTGCTTTTTTCCTCTGTGGTTTGTCCTCTCGGCCAGGCCCAAATCAACCTCTCTCCCCCAGCCCAAACACACACACACACACACACACACACACACACACACACACACACACACACACACACACACACAGACATGCACCATGCATTGTATGCATGAGTGGTGTCCACTGAATTCTGGCTATGCCGCAAGAGAGCTCTGCTTTAGAGAATATTGAGAGTGAGAGAATGATTCACTCTCATTTTGCCTCTTTCTCTCCCTCTCTGTCTCTATCTCTCTCCCTCACACCACAACAACAACAACACACATGCACGTGTCCCTGAGTCCACACTAAAGGGCACGACTTGTAGAACACGATGCATCAGTTTGAGTTTTATTTATGTGAATTTCTCATGTTTGACTTGTCAACCCTGATATTGTTGTATCCAACATAAACCACATTCCAAGTGAATATTCTGCGGATGACATTACCATGGGCAAAGGCAAAGTAATGTGAACCAAACTGCAAAGAAAACCAAACAGATTCCACGCATACAGCATTACTAAACAAACAAATGCATAAACTAATTTGCTCAGCAATTAGTGGTCAAATTGGAAACAAATGGACATAATTCTGTTTTTAAAAAAGTAGATGATAAATTATTTATTCTGCAATCAGGTTTTGGTGCAATAGAATTACATGTTATTTTGTTAACTATTTTCTATACTCTTAATCATTTTTAGTTTATTTTGTAATGATGCACATTTGTATCTAATCAAGAGCTGAAATTCTCATTAGTCCCAATAAAATGCTTTGTTTGGAGATATTTTGGAGTTATTTTCAAATTCCTCTTTGATATAAAAACATCACTAACACAATATTTTCCTATGCTAAGACACAGTCAACATCACCAGCACCTACAGGATTATTTATTTAGCAGGTAAAATGTTGACCATTTTAACCAGTTTAGCATGTTAGTATGCATATTTGTTTGCATGGCAATACATTCAGCAGTTGTTGAAAAATCCACGAATGCAAATTTAAACTTAATGGTGGCACTAGAGGTAAAGTCAAGGGACCACTAAAGCCGTGATGATTTGTTGTGAGGAAACCATACTGTATAAGATAATAGACATAGCCATCGTTACTTTACCCTTTGTTTGTGCTCTCCTGTTTTGAAGCATTGAGTTTGGCATTTTGACCATCGCCATGTTGTTTTTTTTGGAGCCAGAAGTTATAATATTTAGACAATAAGGTGGAGATAACATGAACCATATGTTCACATCACAGACTTTAATAATAAGTAGACATCCGACCAAAGATGGCATCTATTCATTCCAATGAAGTTGTTAGCTGGCGCATAGCCAACGCTGAAAAAGTTTTCTGGCTTCTGGATTTACTTCCAGGGTATGCAGCATAGATGTATTAATAAGTCTGCATACAGCCATGGAGGCAGGTCCCGTTCATTCCTATGAGAGCTGCTAATTGGTGCATGAAGCAAATAGCTTTTTTTTGGGAGGTATAGAATACCCGAAATTAACGGGCCCATGAGGCATGCATAATATTTGAAAATTCTAAAAGAAATGCAAGATTACATTTTTTAAACCACCATTCAACCTAGCAAAGTGCCAAACTGGAAGTCAGTTGCTCTGCCGGCAGAGGTTACTTGCTCGGACACACAGTTGGCACAGCGGCCAAGAGCAAATTTTTGCAAAAAACACTCCGCAAAACACGTTTTCATGTGAGTAATGTAATGCAAAAAAAACTTGCTCCCACTGCTAGCTTAGTGCATGGCACATTTGCTGCTATGTATGTTTTTTTCTGATATATTTCTTCTTTTTACATGGGGGTCTATAAGGATTGCATTGTTTTTGAAACAAGCCTCAAGTGGTCATTCCAAATACTGCAGTCTTTGGTCCTTCTGTGTTGGCCTTATATTTCAGCCTACGAACTTGTTGCATGGAAGGAACTGTAAATGTTGGTACAAAAATGTATGCAAAGCCATCCAATTGTTGTTGAGACATTAAAGTAAAAAACAAAAATATCAGCCACCTGATGGTCCGAGGGGAAATTCATTAGTTTTCGGTCTTTGGGGACCATGAATAACTTTAGAAAATTACATGGTAATCCATTTAAAAATTAAGATATTACCAACACTGACATCACTAGAGCCACACCAGTAACATGGCTAAAGACATCCAACATCACAGCAAAGGAAAACAAAAATAATTCTGAAGACACGACGTTGCCTCTACACCCTGATCTGGGCCCCGCCACCCGAGCTTGTAGCACTACTCTAGTGTAATGGGCCTTTGAGCCTTATGCAGGATTGAGACCAAACATGCAAGAGTGAATAGGATGCCTTGGATAGTGTTTGGACCGGAGAGCAGCAGAAAATCCTACCAAACAACTAAGAATGTAAATGACTGCGATGTTGATTTTAAAACCTGGTAAACCTGGCAGAGCAGCATACATAGTCTGCGACACCATGCCTTGTGCAGTTGCCCATAAAAGAGCAGCTGCTCATTGGAAATAATAACCCCAGTCTGTGCCAAACTTGGGCTTTTGGTATGAAAGCAATGTCACCAGTCGAGAGCCTAAAAATGTAATGTTTGCATTGGAAAGCAATGCTTGTCCTAGGGGTTCCTGGAGGAAGTTGTGGCATCATGAAGTTGGAAGATTTTACAACTGCAGTCAAGTTTAGGTAACAAAAAGTTAGGTTTAGAAAAAGATCATGTAGGGAGTTTAAATAAGTGTGCATGTCACATTATATAACATAAATTCATCAAGAGTGAAGTTAGTGTGCAACAGCCTCATGTAAATTACACTAAAACAACAGGACATAGATACGTTATGTAACTTTCAGTTTCAAATCAGACTGCAGTAGTCTGACTTGAAAGTTCATATACTACCACCGAATACTACTACTACTTCCCTTAAATCAAAGACGCTTTGTTGCTGAACATAATCCAGATAGTGATTACACTGTGAATGAATGAATAAATGATTTAATCAGTATTTTGAGCATGTATAAACAAAACACACAAATAAAAGCAAACGGGCCTGACAGCAACTGCAATGAACAAAAACAAAAAGACAAAAAAATTGTCCTATCCTGGTTTTGGCACAATAGAATTATGTATCTGAATAACCAATTCTAAAGCCACTTAAACTTAAATATCACATGTTCAAACAGGAGTGGGAAGAAGTACACACTGATTTAATCTTAACCCTATATATACATTTATATTCCACATGCCGGATTTTTTTTCAAAAACCTTTACGATATGAACAACTATCCCAGCTTTATATACAACTGTTACCACAACTTGTGAAAACAATTTAGTTATAAACAAACAATTTTTGGGAGACAGGGTTGCATATAGTGCTAGATAATCATAAGTCCAAAAATTGTGCAAACAAGCAAATATAAAATTGTGTCCATTTCCAGGAGCAACATATCCACGAGTGCGTATTATTTTCAGCCCTACCTACTGCACAGTCCTATTATTTCTCTGTTTCCCACAGACACAAAACGCTCTGCACACGGTGTGCTGAGTATGTGGGCACATTAAGGAGACTTGGTGCAACAGAGTCTAACTGAGAAGCACTTCTGGCTCTCAACAGAAACAATAAAAGAACTCCTTGGTATCTCCTGTGGCATACGGGGGCCATTTGTTTTAGTCAGAAAGTGGCTCGACACCCTGCTAATGTGCTTCCAGGATGCTGCTACCAGCTTTTCCCTCAAGGCGGAAATTCATCCTAATTATTCACATTTTGAAGTGAGCTCCATGGTGAAGACCTTCTCCCACGGTGCAGCCAGCGTCACATACATCTTCATAACTCACCTCCCTGAAAACGGCAGCCAATCTGCCACACACTCCCAACAACTCTTTGTGAAACCAATGTGTGGGACTGCCTGTTTAGCAAAGTGTGTGTGTGTGTGTGTGTGTGTGTGTGTGTGTGTGTGTGTGTGTGTGTGTAGGTGTGCATGCATGCGTGTATGACAAATTGAACAAGATAGTGTGTATCTAAGTTCATAACTGTACATGCAAGACTGACTTGGTAAGTGTGAGTGTGTCTGGCCACATTTCTGAAACATTGCACAAGCCATAATTCATTCTGGGCCTCTTACTACACACTCTGCTTTCATAGTCCATATATTTTCACTTCCACATATATGTCGATTTTACTTTCACATTAATGTATTCAAATTTGTCATATGCACCCTCCTCTCTCGTAGCTATACTTTCATACACTCAGATATACTGTATACACATTAAATTTCACCCATATATTTTAACTCTTACATATAATCACTCCACTTACATACATGCAGTTGCCAGTTCATGGACTCCACCTGATGAAAAACTAATGCAATGTATTCTTACAGTCCTCCATTTAATCGAGAAGGCTATACGGGTTGAGCCGAATACTAGGATGAAACAAGGATCTGATATGGACAATGTACTTCTGATGAGTTAAAACCTTAAAACCATGCAACTCCGGTGCATACCAACCCACATGGACACGGGAACATACAGCAGTGTCGGACGCAGGAATGGTAAAAGCTTCACCATAAGCATCGGCCAAACTGTGAAAAAGTGCTTGCACAACAGAGATTAATGGATTACCCAAACTGTGTACTGAGTACTGCAGACACTTGGGCGGCTACCGCTGCCACAAGGAACGGCCATTAGACAGGACAGATTCAGCAGCATCTAAATCATCCCCACCCCTTGAGTTTGTGACAGCGATGGGTGTTACAGTGGTATATGGTGATGTTATTACTGAATTAGGGGATGTCTTCACTGAGCCTCCAAGCTCCACATCTTCCTCAGGTGGCAGCGTCTCAGGAGCGGAACTGACCTCTTCAGGCTCTGGTAAGTATTCTCCATTGTCCTCTTCAAATTCTCTAGGGACATCTTCCTCCATACCGAGCAAAGATGGATCCACAGCCTCAGGGACTCTCTGACAACAGGCAAGCTCTTTGTAGGTGAGTAAACTGGGTCAGCCACTGCAGTGTTGGTGGATGAAGACTGGGCAGGAAAAGTTCTGTCTATACTGAAATGTACAGTTGGTGAGATTGAAACTTGAGGAAGTCTTCACTCTTCCTCTTCCTCGCTCAGACTCTCTCCTGGGTCTACAACCAGCTTCTTCATACTACATGTTTAAGGTCTGCGTGCAGGTGTAGCAAGTTGCAGTTCTGGCTCTTTACTTTTTACAGATGAATCAGTTTCAGGTCACACTGTAAACAGGGAGGTCGCCAGCACGTTTAACAACAACACAGATGTCTTTCTTCCGCTTGTCCTCCAACTTATGTTTACCACGGAGTCTTACATTCTGGACAGCCGAGAGTGAAGGTTATGCACGTATTTCGAGTGCAATGTCGTATTGTCTGTGACCTCATTTCTGGTACAGTTGTAAGCATGAACCAGTGGCGTCACATACTACCTTCCATCTCTGTTTCTGCTCTGGCTCCAGGGTACCATACATGCTTTGCAGAGTTTGGTTGAATCTTTTGAATAGGTTTCCCCGAGGATGGTATGGCGTGGTCTAGGGGCCTCATGTACAAAGGGTGCGTACGCACAAAAACGTGGCGTATGCTCTTTCTCACGGCAAAGTTCAGATGTATCAAGAGTGAAATGACCGTGGAAATGTGCGGTGCCTCACGCCAACTTCATAGCTGGCGTACGCACGTTTCTACAGCCGTTGATACTTTGGCGACACTCAGAGGTGATCCTGGGAAACATAAAATAAACGCGTGTAACCAATCCGTCCTCTGAATGATGACTTAATGATGTGCACATCAGAGACACATGAACAATTAACACCAGTGAACAATTAACACACACACACACACAAACATACGTGTCTCCAATTACATGAGTGGATATAAAAGCGTGCGCAAAGTGGTGCAAAAAGTACCGCTGAAAACAATGGCAGCTTTAGCAGCATTAGAGGACATTGCAAATGGTGCAATTAGAAGAGAGCGTGTGTTTCGAGACAGAGACGATGTACTGGCACACGATGACGACTGGCTCATCAGCCGCTTTAGGTTCCCGAGGGCAATCCTCGTGGAACTGTGCGCAGAGCTGCGGCCGGCCTTGGAGCGCAACACAGCCAGGAGCCATGCGCTGCCTGTGCCCATACAGGTGCTGACCACACTGGGGTTCCTGGCAACCGGGGCATTCCAGAGGGAGCTGGCCGACCGATCGGGACTGTGCCAGTCGACCCTCAGCCGAGCCATGCCAGCCGTATGGGACGGAATTATCTGCATGTCAGCCAGATATATCAAATTCCCATACCATGCAGCTGAACAGGTCAACATTAAAGCGCAATTTGCAGCGAGAGCCGGTTTTCCTAATGTAATCGGAGCTATCGACTGCACACACATTGCTATAAAAGCGCCGTCACATGATGAATTTGTATACGTGAACAGGAAACACTTTCATTCCATCAATGTACAGATCATATGTGATGCGCAAATGCAGTTAACCAACATTGTGGCGAGGTGGCCTGGTTCAACGCACGATTCACGCATTCTGAGTAACAGCACGGTTGGGAACAGACTACAAGCTGGCACTGTGCGCGATGGGTGGCTTCTTGGTAAATAAATTTGTCGTGTAATTGTCCTAATATTAGTCCCTGTGATGCGCATTGAGCATGTGCGCCCCCAAATCATATCCCGTCTTCACCGCATCATTACAGCGGTTAGAGTTAGTGACTTGCTGTGTTTTGCTGGTTAAACTACAGTTTCAGATCTTTCTAACAAGCCCCTATTTGTCACTGTGCGCAACGTACTCATGTTAATAACCCCGTGCGTAAAGACTTATCTGCCTCACCTTCTCCCCGGCGCACTTCTGCACTAATTTGCAACAATAGTGTGTGATCTGTGTAAGTGTATAAACTTAATGAATGGAAGCTTAAAATCCCATCTTACTCATCTTTTGTTTCTTATTTTCTGATCGTGCAGAGAGGGGAATCTCAGGTGCAGGGCTTATTTAAATATTAATCTTATTTGCGTATTTAAATGGGGGCGTGGACAGGGAGTGGTCGGGTACTCCAACATGTGCGCTCAATTCCACGCTGATTGGGATGTACAAAGGGAATGTGCTTGGATTCATGCATGCGCCCAGATTCATGCATCAGGATTTTTTTGTGCGTACGACGTTTTCTGGATTTGAGCGTACGCCATGTTTCAGTAGGAAATCCACGCAAGTCTTTGTACATGAGGCCCCAGGTCTTTTCAATGCGTGCAATGTCACAGAATCTCTAATTAGATGGGACTCAAAATCGGGGCCTTGGTCTGTGTGCAGATGCTCTGGGATGCCATAATGCACAGGACTTGAAGCTCTCACTAGACAGCTGTGACATAAGGTGGCCACAATGTCTGGATCAAGTTCAACTGCATTGCCAGGATCATCAACATGGTTGCGGGTAAACTGTTGGACCATGTCCCATTCTTTCTGACAGTAGGCATCAGATGGCTGGTGATGGGGTCTTCGGGAGAATGCATCAGCGTCTCTGTTTTGGCTGCCAGCTCGATATTGAAGTTTGAAATCATAGGTGGAGAGTGCAGCAAGCCATCTGTGACTGGCAGCGTCGAGCTTGGCAGATTTCAGGATGCATGTTAATGGGTTGTTGTCGGTTACAATGACAAAACTTGTTCCATAAAGATAATCGTGGAATTTTTCCATTACGCTCCACTTCAAAGCCAAAAACTCCAGTTTATGCGCTGGATATCGGGACTCACTGGCGGACAACCTATGCTATGACACGTAGTTGTCCTGCCTGTTCCTGATGAAGTGCTGCTCCGAGACCTATGGTGCTCGCATCTGTGTGCAGGATGTACGGCTACTTTGGGTTTGCAAATCCAAGCACCGGGGCTGTCCTCAGTTTGTCAATGAGTGTTTCAAAGGCAAGTTGGCATTGCAATGTCCATCTCTCATTGAAAGGCTGTGTGGCATCATGAATTGGAGTGGACGTTCCCTTGTGGCCTTGGTGGCGGGCTGCAATGTACCCCTTCGTCAGGTAGTTCAAGGGCTTTGTGACTGCGGCATGTCTGTGGATAAACCTGCGGTAGTATCCTGCAAATCCTAAGAAGGACTTTAGTTCTTTCAGTGTCCGAGGAACTTTTTTCGGGATCCGTCTCCACACCCTGCCCTGAGACAATATGGCTGAGATAGTGCACAGATGCTTGGAAAAACTTCTCTGGTGACAACATGAGGCCATAGTCTTTTATCAACAATCGACTTTCATGTTCTTCAAGGGTATCAGAGAAGATGATTAGGTTGTCCAGGAAAACTAACACCTCTTTTAGATGCAAGTCACCCATGCACCTCTCCATAAGGCGCTGAAAAGTGCTTGGCGCATTGGTTACATCTTGCGGAATGCGGTTGAACTCCCAGAAGCCCAGTGAAGTTACAAACGTGGCCTTGGGTTTATCAACTTCTGCCATTTCAATTTGGTAATACCCAGACTTGACGTGAACCAGTGAGTGCTGTGAATGACTTCCAAATTTGGGAGTGCGTAGTTGTCCTTGACAGTGTGGAGGTTTAGCTTGCGGTAATCAATGCACAATCTCACGTCTCCATCCTTCTTACGTACAACTACAATGGATGAAGAGAAGGGTGATTCAGATTCTCTTATCACTCCTGCCTCCAACAGGTCTTGCAGGTGGTCACGGACTGCCTCGATGTCACAAGGGTGAATAGGTTAAGCTTGATGTTTAAATGGAGTCTCATCACGGAGGTGGATATGATGCTTCACACGATCGGTACGTACGAAGTCGAGCTCATGGTGTGAGAATACTTCTGGGATATGCTTGAGTTTGGAGACAACTCGATCCCTCCAATCCAGTGGAATTGGAGAATTTCCAAAATCAAACTCCAGATTGATTTCTTCTGTGATCTGCTGTGTATTGTTAGTGGAGACACTGTGAGTCAGAATTTGGGGTGACACGGAGAGTTCAGCAATGATGCTCAATGGCGGAAGTGTGATGTTCTGGTCAGATTCATTGCTGATCATGATAGGGACCCTGTGAGATGCGTGGCTAGGCAGGGTAACAACCGAACCTCTGGGAACACCAGTGCCAAGGTGCACACGTCCATATCAGCACCAATTAACTCTTTCGGGAATGTGAAAGTCATTTCATTGTAGCCCAAATATGGGACTTCTTGCCCAGCAGCACCCTCTACTTGTAGCAAGTCGCACAGTGGCTTGACAGGTTGATATGAGAAATGTTGATTGTAAATTGAGATGGGTATTGTCATTACTTGCAATCCAGTATCCAACAAACATGAAAATTCTTGTCCAGCTATGACTACTTGGCCAGTGCATTAGGATCTGATTAAACCTCTTGGCAGCTGAATGAATGGAAGTGGAATGTGACTGGTCGATACACTTCACTGGTGTCTGCTTTGTTGGTCCTCCGCAGTTCCCATTTGCCCCTCAACAGGAACCCGATTTAGTTTAAAGACCAGGCACCGTAAAGGTTTGATCTTGACCATTTCTCTGTTTCTCTGTGAACTGTTTCTTTTTAAATGAGAGGTTTGGGTCATTGTCACAAGTGGGTTTTATGTGTCCGTCTTCTCCAGCCTGCTGACGTGCATTGGCCGGGATGAAGTGGGCTGCTTCCGATTGGACTGAGCAGTAAGAGACGCCAGCTTTGAATGTCAGCAAGCTCCTAGGTGAGCTGCTGAGTGATGGTAGTCTGTGCGTCAACTTTTGTCTCTTCTGGGGTGGCAGAGGTGTATTTGGCATGCGCCCCGGCTCTGGCTTTTGAGCCGAGGTGTTGCTTCATACGCTGAGCCTTAGCAGCCTCTCTATCTTCCGGAGTAACAGCGACAGCTCAGCGAAAGATGGGGGATGGGACTTGCGCTGCTTGAGCTGGAGTTCTGATATGAGTGTGTTGTCCCAGAAGCCATGACAAAATTGACTTAACAGATGTCGATCCAACTCAGTGGCTAGAATACCTCCCCTCTTCATAGCCACATTTAGCGCAACCTACAGATGTAGCAAGTACGCAGATGGCTTTTCACCAGCATCCTGAAACAACTCTATAAACTTGGCGTAAAGCTCATCACCATCTTGGACTGTTCAATATGCGGAGTCAAGGATCCGGAGATAGGCCATTGGTGGGGTTCCTAGCATGAGATGTTTCACCATATCTGCTGCTGGTGGGAGTAGACTTTCAAGTATTTGTGGCAACTCATCTCTTGAATTCTGTGCCACAGCTGTAGCACCTTGAAGTGGACTGAAGGTGGCAGTGTTGGGCAACTGTGCAGGGATAGCAGCACTGGGAGCAGATGGCATCACTTCCTCATTGGCATCTGGAAAAGTCTTCACTTTTGGGGTGGGCCTTGGTTCGGTGATGGACTGGCTCAGTAGAGACATTACACCTTTCAGGACCTCTGAGTAGTCCTGTCCTGTGAGTTCAGCCAACTCTTTCAACTCGCTCAGGTACCCTTGTGTTTTTAACTCTACATTAAAATCAGAACAAATGGTTGAAAGTTCTAGAGTATCATAAGTCACCTTTTCGGTCTGACAAAGGTATGTGTACGGCAAAACTTTTCACGATTCAACCAAAGCATTGCCTGAATCAAATTCAACAATTGTGTCCTGAAAAAACACTGGGCTCAATTATAACCTTAATGTTAGACAGTTTGCCATATTGATTCAAAAATGTGACCACTTCATCATCATTGTCATCATGTGTTATGTATTTGATCAAAACAGCATTTGGAATTTTTATGCCTTGTTTCTCTAAAATGTCCATATTTGCAATGAATGTCAAAATTACTATTGATATTTGCTCAGATCTGTCCGTACTCCCTCCTAGCTAGCTCGCCACAATTTATGTAGCAGCTACATCAAAATTAAATGTTGCAAAGACTGATATGTACTGTATTAATATCTAATAATGTATGTGATGTATAACACAGCAACGAGTTGTATTAGGCTAGTAACCAGAAGTCTAGAATTCACTCAGGGAGGGAGTGGACAAGAGACTGAGGTTGCTTTGGATGGTACCATGTATTGTGGGAAAAAAAACAGTAAATGACAATACAGCGCAATTATATACAGTGAATAAGAATCAATAAGGACACTTGGTAAGAATGGCCATTTGAGTTAAATCAGCGCTTTTTCAATCAGTTCTAATAGGCATATTAATTAATATATCTTAAATCTTGCACAGTAAGCAAATCAGGAAATGACAAATAAAGATATCCTGAGAGTCAACAAATGCAAAATCAGCACAACACAAAACCATAGTCCAGCTGCCCACCCACAGTTCATCAGAAACCCACGTCTGGGTTTGAGGTTGAGTCCAGGGGGAATATTGGTGAGTGTTTGTGGGGAGAAATGTGGGTAAATAGTGGGCAAAGACCAAAGTGAGTGGGGTGAAAGTTTCTTTTGTGGGCTACAGAGAGCCCCCTACCGGCCTGGCTGCAACTCTTCAACAACTTGCCAGTCTGTAGGCTCTAGGCCTGCTCCTTTAGCTCGCCATCGGTTAGTGACCCCGGCCTGGAGAACAGGACCACAGTTCACATAAATCACAATGTACCTTGTTCAATAGCAATTCTAGTGTGCACACAATTCACACATAGCACTAGTTGCACTATAGTTAATTTCCAAACATGTGCAATAGTATCTAGCAGACATCAATCAACAGACAATAAATACATTCAAGTCATATAACTAAAGTGCTTAAACAAATTAACCTTACCCTTTCAGTAGGGTTTCAGTAAGGACACTTAACTTTTCATGTCATCATGTCATCATGTCATCTCATTTACAGGTTACATTTTGTAGAAACAGGCATGCCGTCAAACAAGCAGGCTATCCACGTCCATTAAAATTAATGGAGTCGGCTAAGCTAACGTTAGCACATACAAACAACTGATTTACCAGTCCACGGTTCACGCTACAGACGAATGTGTTCTTCGTGGTTTTGGGCACGGTAAAAGGCTCCTACAAGTTGACATATATAAAGCTGTCAATAACGATCGTTATTCAAGTTGGAAAGTGGCAAAAATAAGTATGAACCAACCTGTAACTCATCTGTCCTGCAGCCTCCCCACTGCTCCTCCTCAAACTGAGCCACAGCAGCCTAATACCAATGCGACTGACTGCACTGACCCACATGACCACATGACGTCACAGAGAAGATAACCAATGATTGGCCAACCAGCCCATGTGACCATCCCGCAAGATAGACAGAAACACTGCGAGATTTGGAGACGGGAATAATACAAAATATATATAATATATGGGCACAATGGGATTTGTCACCCGAGTTACATACATCTGAGTATAATATGTCAATATCCTCATTCGTGGTACGGGAAAATCCACATTTGGGTAGTTGTGTTCAATGTCTTACTCATGTCCATCCATCCATCCATCCATCCAGTACTTCAGACATCCTTCTTCCCTCAAAGAATCACTACCTTAAGGTGTTTTCACCTTAAGGTTTGTGTGTTCCCATGATCCCAGGAGCTGTGTTGTTTGGGGCTCCTGGTAGGGTTTCCCAAGACAACGTGGTCCCAGGAAAGGGGCCAGTCTACGAATGAGCAAAAAGATCCTGATGTGACAGCACATTCAGAGAATGAATGCATAGCCCTGGCAGGCCCCTGGACTCCTGCACAAAAGTCCGAGGTTAGTTGATCCCATCCACCACCCCTGCAGCCCACCCTATAGGTGCCCCTGTGCTCTTTATATTATGTTGTTAACGTAAAAGGTGAAAGGTGCCTTTTGGGTTTGCAGACTTATGCCTGAAGCACTGTCAAAGAGGCCCTATTCTATGAGTTTGGTTAGAGAAGGGTCTGGAATGAGCTATGAACTATATTGCATAAGTTGTGTGAGACCTTGTTAACAAATGAATTATATGGAGCTGCCACCTTGTTGGCCTATCACCCTTTAAAAAACCTGCATGGAGGGGCCCAGTAGCTCACCGGGTACAGCAGGCGCCCGATGTGCATAAGACTGTGTTCTTGCAACAGCGGCCACAGGGTTAGATTCTAACTCTGGCCTTTGGTGCATGTTATTCCCTTTCTCCCTCCCTTTCACACTAAAAGCTTTCCTGTATTTGACAGGAAAGCTTTTAGAAAAAAAAAAAAAAATCTAAAGAAAAAACAAAAACTGAGTGGCAACACAAATTTTGTGAAAAATTCTTTAGATATTGCAAAAAAAAACCCCAGCTTTGCGCTGCGAGATGTGGAAGACTTGGTGTATCGATAAATGGTAAATGTGACTAAGTGCAATGGAAATGGATTCAGCAAATAAATTATCACACATCATCAGTGCATACGCCTCTGCAGCAATCTTTATTGGACGGCTTTTAACAGCTTATGCACATAGAGCTGTGACCAGAACTCTTTCAAGAGCACAGAGCTTTAAAATCTATGTCCTCACTGTTATGACACATTTTTCCTTTGTTTGACTGGTGCTCTTTTAATTGCCAGTCCCTCCAGGATGTTGCAATCACAACAATTAATTCCAATTAAGCCAGTCTCTGTGAATTTCTATGTGACCTTGAAATTTTGTCCAGTTTCAACTTCACTGCCATTTGACTATTTAAAACTGATAAAATCCTTTTTCATTGTAGAGCAGCATGCAGACAGTTGATTGTGATCAGCTGTTGCTCGACCCCCCCCCCCCCCCCCGAATATTATTATTATTTCGTGTGAAACACTAAATACTCATGATATTCACCTCGAAATCTGTGGCAGCATCACCACTAAATCTGCAATTTTCACTTCCCCTGCAAAAATAATACCTTAGTATCATAGCCTGCACTGCAATATTTAAGAAAAGCTGCCATGAAATCAGGCTACAACAATCCCAAAACTCCTCTTAAGTCGCACCTCACTGGAGAATAAGAACCACCTACTGCTTATCTACATGAACCTACTGCCAATATTTGCATAAAAGGGGATGTAAAGGCACATAAATTCATATTTTCTTTGGATGATTTTCCCAAATATTTAATACATATTTGCACTACATTTGGATGAAAACCCAACTTGAGAAAGTGTGTTTGTGTAGAAGGCAAGTGAGAAAGAATGTGCTTGTGTGGTGTAGTGTGTGTGTGTTTGTTTGTCCATGTTTTTAGCCAATACAGTGTCACCAAGGCTTCTTCATCTGTTTCATTTATTTTCCTTTCTGCTGCCTTAGCTTGCACATGATTTCAGTCAGTCAGCATTCCACACACTGTGAGGCCACGGTCATTTACCTTCTCATGTCAAAAACACATTCAAAATATGGCACTGTGATTCTGGATCGGTCATCAAAGCTGAACTATGAAGTAAAACTGTAATTCCTTTTATTCAATGTGGTGTATGAGTTAGTGTTGGTCTACTCTATTTACTGCTTCATCATTAACCTGAACTCTCTCTGCTTCCTCTTTCTTGCTGTAATCTCAGTCTTTCCAGTCCTCTTTCTCTCTCATATGGCACATTTGCTAGAGCACTTTTTTTTTTTTTTCCAAAAGAATAAGCCATTACTACTCTGGAAGAAATTACATGCAGTTTCAATTCTGCATTACTACCATTAGCATAGTAGACTACGTTATATTTGCAGGTTATATACATATATATCATACCAACATTTCCAGATGATGATTGTAAAGTGATATATGAGTTGACTTTGACATCAGGAGATGGAGATGATGGTCGGTGGTGTGACACCTAAGTAAGACTAAGTAGACTCAGCTGCAGACAACTATGTGAGATCAACAAACAACAAAACAAGCTGTTTTTGAGTGAGTCATAACAGTGTCTTTTCAGGCACCCAACATGGCTGTTTTTTCAGCAGGGATTGTGCCCCCCAGACTGGGTATTTCAATCAAAATTTCAGTTTCCTACATCTAACCAAGTGGTGTTTGTGCCTAAACCTAACTAACCTAATCTAACCACACAGTAACTGCAGTGTTGTTGAAACACAGAGTTTCAGCGTATCAGCTACATAATAATGTGTTAATGTAACATATTTGTGTTGCTAACATTGTACATTTAAGCTGGAGCGAGTGTAATGTGAAGCAGCTCAGCTAATGCCCGTTCTCTTCCGGAAGTTGTCAAATGATGCTGCTTTTGCTTTTTCTTTTGCTGTGCTTTCGGCGAAAGAATGTCAATGATGCCAAAAGCCAACTTTTTCGTCCACATGATACATTGCTGGATGTAGTCAGCTGAGAACGCAGCCAGAACAATGTAACATAAGGAGCACGAAGGTCCCTAAAGGTCATGCGGGACGTGCAGTGGATAGATCCAACAAACCCCAGACTTTTATGCAGGAGTCCGGTGTTACTTCTTGTCTGAATGTGATTAGTCTTTTTTTCTACACTTTACCATATGCCTCTCTTGCCTACACCTAACCATCCGTACCAGCATGTGCTTTTGTTCTTGTCCCGGCAATGGTTGTCATGTGCTTTTGGTGCTTAAACATAACCACTTGCAGCATAACCATTCTATGTGCTTTCACAGTAGCGCCATCCCAGAACGTCAACCCCAGACACAGAAGGATCCCTTGAGCATAATATAGATGCAGAATACCACTGCAAAGAAGCACTTTATTACGACTTGGGATGAGAGTGTGCTGGAGCTGCAACAGTGGGAGTGTGGTTTTAAGAGAAATGAGACAATGTAAAAATAAACAGCATTCTATTATGAACCGAGTTGCCTGGTTCTCTAGTATCTTTCCTTTTACAATTTTTTTTTTAAAACAAGTTGGAGATATGTGCTTTTCATTAGACATCTACTTTACATTAATCAAAATACTGAAAAATAAAATTGGTGTAGTGAAAATAGTGAAATAAGTGTATATGTGAATGTAGATGATGGCTTGCATGGTCACACATTTTAGTTAAAGTGACATAAAAGTGTGTTTGTGTGTGTGTGCGCGTATGTGTCTGGGGGCATCTTTGTGTGCGTGCGTGTGTATGTGTGTGTGTGTATGCAGGTTGGCTCTGTTAATTCTCTCTGACTCTGGACTCCTGGTAATTTGTTGGCAGCTTGTTCAAAAGAATGGGCTCTGAATTATTCACTTTTTCTCTCTGAAGGGATTTTTTTTCCACTCCTGGCTTTTAGTTTCCAAATTGAATTTTCTGTGGGCGCTTGATTCGACTGGAGGATATTTTAAAATATTGAAAAATCTATTTTAGATAGAACTTAATATGACAATCAGTACAGTAAAATAAAAAGGAAGGCAGTGCAATGCAGTGTGACTCAGTGTGCCAGAGCTTTGTGTGAGAGAGAAATGCAGTGAGGCTCTTGGTGCTCAGTCCTCATCAAAGACACACAGGATGATAAAGGTGTTCTTAATTTAGCTCAGTCTCACATGATTATAGCCATTTCAATAAGAGAAATGATGTCTTCAGTCTGCCAAAATGGATGATCAATATCACAAAGGATAGACTGAGGTAAACTGTACAGAGTGCAGAATCAAAACATCTGCTTTTAACATAAAGAACATTTACCAGCAGTTACAGCAGGGCTTGTATTTCTTTCACATTGTGAGGGTGTGTGTGTCTGTGTGCTTGTCCTAAAATGTCCTGGAGACACCTAGACTACCCACATTAAAAGCAAATGTAGTCCAAAGGTGTTTTTTTCCCCTTTTTTGCTCTATGTAACGCAGATCTGATTCTTTCAGAGTAGTGTTGACAAAGAAATCATTTTTTTCCCCCAGTCATATCTGGACCATTTTAGTATGTGGTCCTTAATTCAACACATCAGTGGTAATGTGAACACTGTGAAAATGTCAACATATTATGTGTTAGATATTCTTCTGTGTCTGCTCTTTATGTTTTCAGATGCTGCTAACGTGATGTCAACAAATGCGCATGATAGAATGTTGTGGCAAGTGATTATTGTTTAGACAACACAAGCACATGACAACCAACGTCGCAGCGTCAGGAAAAGTATATGCTGGTACAGATGGTTAGGATTAGGGGAAGGAGGCAGATGGCAAGGTGTATAAAAAACTTATTTGGATGGGAAGCTAGTGCCAGACTCTGGCATGAAAGTGAGAGGGTTCGTTAGACCCATCCACCACCCTTCCTATGGCGCTCTCGCACTTCTTGAATTACGTAGTTACCGGCAGCGTTTCAACCTGGCGTTGTTCTGTGGTGCACCATATGAACGACAGAACTTGTATCAGGCTGACGCGCCAGTTGCAGTACCGTGACATAAAATACCAGTGTGTTCAATTCTGTCTGGCTACATTCTCAACTGATGCCATCAAAAGGCATATCATGCATATGCAAAAGGTGGCTTTTGGTGTTATGATTGTAGACTG
This sequence comes from Plectropomus leopardus, assembly GCF_008729295.1. Classification (NCBI taxonomy): domain Eukaryota; kingdom Metazoa; phylum Chordata; class Actinopteri; order Perciformes; family Serranidae; genus Plectropomus; species Plectropomus leopardus. The sequence continues at coordinate 2,831,605 of NC_056469.1, read as the reverse complement.
AAAGCACTGTCAAAGCTGTGGTAACAAGTTTGGAGTGAGAATGCGCTGGTCATATCATAATTTATGTGTTTTTTTTCCTACATATATTGGTTTTCCACATCATACTTCACTGTGCAGGTGCAATATGCTCACCATACAGTGTTGTAGCAGTTTGTTACAACTGCAGAAGGCGACCCCACTCGCCAGCCAATGCTACTAGCGCTCTCTGATGGGTATCAGGTTGTTCTCAAACACTGCTCGTACATTTTTTTCGACAAAAACTGATGCACTCAAATTCGTTCTTATCCCGCATGTTTTGAGAGGCTGCGATCACATGACCAATGTGCTGACAGGAGTAAACGGGAGTATTCCCAATGGGGTCTTGTCAGCAAGCAGATTGGGATGATGGATGGCTCACAATAATCTGGATTTACCACAGGGACTTTCCGCCGGACATGCGTGTTTTGAGCATTCTGAACTTTTTAATTTTAATTTTAAGGAATGTCCATGCCATGTTTCTTTTCCTGAACCTAACCACACTAACTTTTATTGCCTAAACCTAACTTCCATAACCATATGTTAATTACATAAGGACGTAACGTTATTTTTCAGATGCTAATTTGTATGACATCATGTGAATGTGAACTATTGTCTGTACATTTTTGTAGGATATTATATGACTCGTTCTATGAGAATACATTGTGGGGATAGCTTGCCTACATATTGAGACCTGCTGTGATAAAGTTGTTGTGAGAATTTTTTTTAACTTAGCCATGGATATCCTAAAGTTTTGAAGAAACTTTTTGTTTCTTGTGAAACTCTCCAAATTGGGACCCAACACAAAACTACCTGCAATATGTGCTAATAGAGCTATGACTGTTGCATTCATTTGTCTTCTCCCTCTCATCATCAACATACGATGAGTTGTCTTCTGACTTCGACAGCCAGTCATTTGGGAGATGAACACCTGCACTGCGATGTTGGAGTCTCTTAAGGACATTTCATCGGTGAGAGATGAGACATTCTTAGAAACTTGCCTACTGTACAGCACTTAGATGTTTTTTGTTCTTGTTCCAAAGCACATGAGTGTATGCATGTGAGGTGTTTTGGGACAGAGATCTGTTCACACAAATGTTAGATATGGGTCATGTCAAACATGTATATATAACCGTCGAGGTGGTGTCAAGGCTGGTGTGGTTGGACTGTTTTTTTTTCACATTGTGCCACTGCTTGACAGAATCTAAGCTTTGTTCAACCTTGGGAAAAATTCACAGTTTTAATCAACCTATTCTCCTGTTAAACTAAAACACGACTGAAACATATTTTACAGACCTACATGTGCAAAACCTTTGAGCAAAAATAATGAAAAATACCTCACTGCAAAGACATCTCAGTCAATGCTGCCTGTAGAAGCAATCATTACATTCACAACCAGTTAGAAACTATGAAAAAAACTACCAACAAATGTTGGTATATGTGTCTTAAAATGCATCTGAACAATGCAGAAAAACTGAAATAAACGGTTACTTAACATTTCTTAAAAAGCATGATTTCATTAAAGTGATAACATCTGTAAAATGTGTTGATTCATATCTGTTTGTCTGTGCACATTTGATTGAAATAGATTTTTGCAGCACCCGTTCACAGCAAGGACATGCCAGACTGAATGTTTCCACAGAACCAATCTAAGCATCAACAACTTCATATTTTTAAAAGAGTAACTTTAAATTGCAAATTGTAATGGCTGTAACAGTTGCCAGAAAAACTACATAGGACATGATGACCTTTGCGTCCTTCTGATTTGGTCTATTTATGTTGCTGCCCAGTTTAATAGAATATCTTGATTGATAGATGGCCAAACAAAAAAAAAAACAAAAAATCAAAATGACCTCAAATGTAAATGATTTGCAGCAAAGACAAAAAGCCGGGCATCCAAAGTTTTCTCTGTGCTTATCTCTTTGACAGTTTATCTAACATATTTACCCAGAATGCCTCTGGAAGCAGAGGTAGCACTTAGACGCCAGTTGATGTGCTTGTGATTTAATAGCGATGTACTGCTTAGGAGAAATCTGTTTGCATTTTCAGATGATCAATTTGACAGAGACTAAATAAACAGATTGATTTAAGCCGGTGAGGAGCCAGACACCACTGCACTGAGAAACTTCATCCATCAACCTGCACAATTGCTTTCTTTGGCATGTCGCAGGTAAGACACACTCCATCACCTTCCGCAGAGAGAGCAGTCAACACTATCAACTGCAGGCTGCTGCTCCCACAGCACACTGCCTCATGCTGGATGGGATTCAAACAGAGAGCAATATTTGAGTGATTAATTAAATCAGAATTTAGAAAGATTAATGTCACTGACATTTGACCATGGAAATGTGACCATTCCAAATGTTCTGTTTCGTACAGTGAAACCAATACACATGGGCTTATATGGGGCCTCTTATTGAAATGTTCACTTGCATTAAATTAGTAGGATGCATATTTTACAGCAGCAGCATGGATGGCAATGAAAGTGGTCAGTCGGTTGGTGCACAATAATGAAGTATCTTAGCAACTATTGAATGGATTGCTGTGAAATTGCAGCCTGTTTTACTTAACACTGTTGTACTTAACACTCTGCAACTGGATACTGGACTTCCTCACATGCAGACCCCAGGGAGTTCAAATTGGCAGTCACACCTCCACTACATTAGTGCTCAACACTGGAGACCCCCAGGGCTGTGTGCTCAGCCCCCTCCTGTTCACACTGTACACCCATGACTGCACTCCCAGACATCAGGAGGACTCTATTCTGAAGTATGTGGACAACGCCACCATCAACTGCCGTAATACAAACAACGATGAGAGTTAATACCGGGAGGAAATCAACAGTCTTGCAGAGTGGTGCAAAGAGAACAACCTACTGTTCAACATTAGTAAAACCAAGGAGCTGATTGTTGGTTTTAGAAAAAAGAAGGCAAAGACACACATACCTGTCCACATCAGTGGAGCTGAGGTGGAGCAGGTAAACAGCTAGAGGTTCCTTTGAATTACTATCACTGAGAACCTATCTTGGTCATCGCACATCACCACCCAGGTTACAAAAGCACAGAAAAGGCTCTACTTCCTACAAAAACTTAGGAAGGCTTAATTCCAGACCAAGATCCTGGTTAATTTCTACAGTCTACTACAGTGAGACTACTCAACTCCTCCTTCAATGCCAAAAAGATGTAGCAGCATTTAGGATCAACTTCAATTTAATTTCTTCTTAAACCATGTTTAAGAAAAATGACAATAAATCTACCTTGTACCTCTGAACTTGTCAAATACGTCCACTCTATCAGTGGTTTCAGCATACAAGCGTGACACCAAAAGCCACCTTCCACATCCAACTGGAATGTGGTTGGACAGCGTGAGATGAGAATATGCTTGGACAGAACCAGCGGCATTGTTATTTTATAATCATTTTAATCAGTGGATGGCTAGATGGCACCGGGTGTGTCCACATGCAATGTATAGAGGCAGATTCACTTAAGAACACCACCCGTTGGAACTATTTGCGTGTGCCATTAGCAGGCATGCAAGTGCTGGGTGGGTCAGGCGGTGGATGGGTCCCACAAACAACTGACTTTTTGTGTGAGTATGGAGTTTGTGCTTTTTCTACGCCTTACCATGTGCCTCTTTAGTCTAAATCTAACTGTCTGTGACTTTGTTGTTTAACTTTATAAGGACAGTCACGTTAGATGTCATGTGCCATTTGTGTGAGCATAAGAACCATGCTGTATCATCCCACCATGTATATTTGTTGAGATCACAGTAGGGGCATCCTGGAGTGTAAACAGCTGACGTTAAACTTAAAAAGTAGATGCAAATGGTCACTGACAGAGTGGCACTATGTGATGAGTTGGGATGGCAACGTGTTACAATTGAATTGATATGTGGACTATTGTGATCACCAGATGATGAATCCGACTGACTTTGGTGATCCCTTAACTTTTCAACTGGTCTCGGTTTCAGGTCAAAACAGTGCCTGAATTGACCAATTGCCCTGGCAGCTGAGCCTTTTCTCATTCCAAACTTGTAAAATAGTGCTGCTCTGTCAGTGCTTTTGGGGTAAGTGCATGACGCCAAAAGGCACCTTTTGCATGCGCATGGAATGCTGCTGGATGGCGTCAGGTTAGAACAGACAGAACAAGTTGTTATTGTTATGTTATTATATGCTGGCAGATGGCACCAGCTGCATCTGCTGGATATGTGCATGGACAGCAGTCCAATAAACCCCAGACTTTCATGTGAGTCTGGTGTTTGCTGAATGTGATCTTTTTTTCTACACCTTACCGTGTGCCTCTCTTGCCTAATCCCTACCCCCTGTGCCGGCATGTTTGTTCGATGACACCCTGGCATTGGTTGCCATGTGCTGTTGTAGCTTAGACACAACAACATGCAGTGTAATTGCACCATGTGCATTTGTTGACATCACTATAGCAGCATCTCATAACATCAAAAGCAGACGCAGAAGGATACCTAGAGCATAATATGTAGATGCAGAAGTCCACAGCAAAACAGCGATATGTGAGGACTTGGGATGAAAACGTGTTGCACATTCTCCCACCTCAGACGGCAGGTTAGACCAGCACAGGACCCCCTCCACATTGCCTACCAGGAGAACATCAGTGCAGATGACATTTATTTGCCACACTGGACACAGGGTGGACTGTGTTCTTTGATATCTCCATTTCTCTTGTCGTCATTAGAGGCTGAAGACGATGTATTTCAAAAGGAGCAGGACACATGACACATCTTTTACTGCCTAAGATGTTGTCAGTGGGACATGTGTAAAGTTCTGAGTAGCCCTACATAAAGTAATTAACTTCCCTTCCATGTTTACCATAGACTGACATTTATGGAAGAAAGAAGTGCTATCAGAATTTTTAAATACATCATTGATCCCCGGGGACAAATTGTTGTTCTGTTGGCTGAGATAGCTTGATTCTTGTCATGCAAAGCACTTTGGTTTGCTCCAAAACTTGACCTTTTTTTGTGCCCTGAAAAATGGGTGCATGGAACTCCGTCTCAATTTCGAGCACGCTAAAAACATGGCGTGCACACAGGTGTACCAATTGTATAGACTTCTGCTACAGAATGAATGATAATGAATGGAGGAGAGATTTGTCCATTAAGGCTTTATTTCTCAAAAGACCCAAAAGCCAAACTCTCAGTGATAAAATTGTTTTGCATTGACAAAAAAGACTGTTGAGTTACCAGCACTGCTAGAATGTAACCTATACTGCTGAACTCTATCAGTATTTTGAGCACACGTGGGGTTTATACACTCTATAGTTTGTTTTCTTTATATTTAATTGAACTGCTGAGCTGTGTTGTGCAGCTGAGCCGAATTTACAGCTGTCAATCACAACAATATCAATTTCAACATATTATTTGGCCCTCAGATATATATACTCCCCCTGCAACAAATCTGCAGAATATGAGTGACTGAACACAAGACTGAATTTATTTTAGATTAATAATGTTTCATGTAGCAACTGTCATGCATCAGTTGTCACAGTGAGTCTCCATCTGCATAAACAAAATACCCCTGCCAATTAGATAGACAACTGGCATTTCTCCCTGCAGCTATCACTGTGAAACCACACTTCTTCCAAAAAACACAAATTATTTGAGTTCTTCTACTGTATCATAAAAAGTGTTTTGCATGTATCACAGGCCTATAAATAATGACACTAGATTATACTTGAAATAAATTATCTCTGACATTGCTCTCATTATTAAAATTCTACAAAGCACGTGGCAATATTTATGATTAGCAAAAAATATTATATACACTGTAACATTTGCATATACACAGTGCATGGTGATTTGTTGACCCATTTTAAGTCAGTTGTAACACCAAGAAGGCACGACATTTAGTGGCTTGGATATGGAAAAATTATCGCTACATTATCCCCACATTCAATATTACTGAATACATTTAATATTAATATTAATAATAATAACTTTATTTGTAAAGCACTTATCTAGCCAAGGTTACAAAGTGCTTCACAAAATACATGGAAATAAAGCATAATAATACAGTTACAATAATTAAAACAAAGTTAAAAGCTAAGAAAAATGGTGTGCACAGATGCAAAACAAAAGTAGAACCCCCCAACAAAAGTTACATATGACAAGCATGTAAATGAATCATTCAGAGGAAAAGCTTTCCGATAAAAATAAGTTTTAAGCAATTTAAATTTAAATTTAAATTTAAATTTAAATTTAAATTTAAAGCTAATGTGCTTACAAGCCTAAGCTCCTCAGGCAGAGAATTCAAGAGCCTAGGGACCCTGATGGCAAAAGCCTTCTAACCTTTCGTTACAAGCCTTGACCTCGGGGCGACTAGTGGGGGTTGGCTTGAGGATCTCAGATCAGAAGCTCAGTTATATAACTTGGGGCTACACCATGTTGAGCCTTAAAAGTGATCAAAAGTATCTTAAAATCAATTCTGAAGTTAACAGGCAACCAATGGAGGGAGGCGAGAATTAGGGTGATATGTGACCTATGATTTCTTCCAGTTAAGCTGAGCAGTAACTTTCTGCATTAACTGAAGCTGTGCTACTGAAGATTTACTGAAGCATGTTAACAGTGCATTACCGTGGTTAAGGTGTGAGAAGACAAAAGCATGAATGAGCCTTTTTAGGTCTTGAAAAGACACAGCTGATTTAATGTAGGTAATATTTCTGATGTGGAAATAATAGGATTGTATGAGATGAGGTGTTGACATGAGGTTCAAACTTTTGTGGAGAATCAATGGAAAATATGATGTCTAAATTTCTCACTGTAGATGTTATATTAGTTGCCAAACAGACCAATAAACTTTGTAATTTGCTTTATTAGGTGATAAGGAGGTGATGCAGGCCAAAGATTATTACTTCTGTTATGTCTAAATTTAGCTGCAGAAAATCGTCCACTGTCTGTTGTGATAGGAAGCATTTATTGTATGATTTTGTTGTTTGGTTAAGTTTTGTTTGTATTTTTGTATTCATGTGAAGGCTATTTATGAAAAATATCCTGGGACGCAAGACAAATTTCAGAATTATTTCTGACAATAAAGTGAAATCAAATCAAATTGTTAACAGCAGTTGAGCATTGCATTTATGTGCTGAGACAGCTAACATTATCTGGCTCAAAGGACAAGTAAATCTGTGTGTCATCAGCTTAACAGTGATAGGATATGTCAGGAAGTGAGGTTGAAGGAGAACCCAAATGCAGAACAAAACAGGCATATGGATGTGTAAACCAAAAGTGAGCTTTAATGCCAATATAAAATCCAAAAACAAACAGGTCCCAAAAACACAAAGTACAAATAAAATATGAACAAGAAAGAACAAACTAAAAGAAACTAGGATTAAACTGAAGGACATTGGTGAAGACAGGAGCAATGAAAGTGGACTCAACGGGGAGTAGAACTGGGCAGGATAACAGCCGGTTAAACAGGCAGGAACACGGCAGGATACAGCAAGAAACAACAGCAGCAGGGATAACAGACAAACTGACCAAGATCAAGAGGTATATATAAACAGAGATGACTAATCAAGTCAATGACACAGCTGGGGTAGGAGGACACAGGGAACAGGAGGGAAACAGGGACTGGCCAACAAATGAAAGTGAGGTAGGGAACGCAAGGGTGGAGCAAACAAGACTTGTGAAACAGACATAACATAGGAGAAGTAAAAATACAAAATAAAACAGGAAACAGATCATGAGTAATTAGAAGCAAGGGAAACAAGAAAAGGGAACAGAAAATCCCTAGACAAAGTCCATAATAAACTCAAAACCTCAAATCACGACAGGATACCCCATTAAAATGACAGATAACACATTATATTGGAAGTAGGCTATATAAAGTGAAAATGAAATGGGACCAAGACTAGGTCCATGTGGGGCCTCACATATCAGCTGTTAATGTTAATATATAGTTTATTTTACCAAATGAATCAAAGTTCTTGTTATACAGAAAATTACATACTCTATATCAGTTTTGCTTCAATATTTAGTAACCTGAAATTACTTTTGGTCAGATATTTAGCAAATCCAAATGGATTTTGCTCAAATATTTAGTAGATCGAAATAAATTTTCTCAAATATTCAGTACATCTAAATTAATTTCGCTCAGACATCTAGTAAATCTAAATTAACTTAACTCATATATTAAGTAGGTCTAATATGGTTTTGCTTAGATATTTGTTGAAATGTATTTATTTTTGTTGTAGTACTTAAAATCAATTTGAATACATCACCATTGGTTACATTTCCTTACAATTTACATCTTTTACTACCCTCTAGATATGTGTCAGAGTCATTAGAGAATATTTTCTTTTCTAACTTCTATGAAGATGAATGGAGCAGGGTTGGATTTAACACCCTTTATTCCAACCCTACAACAATGAAATTCAAAACATTGAAATGTACAACCATGTGGCTGTTAGCTTTTACCTACTGCAAGTACTTTGAAAACAGCACTCTTCCAATGACCATTTCCAGTGTCATAATGTTTAAGGGACTGGAACATGAACAGACTTACAGTTCTGTTGCCCATATGTATCCTATAGTGTTGGTACATGTGTGGCCAAGGTGGCAGGGACAGAGGAGATGTGTTTGGAATTTTAAGTAACACAAAGTAATACAGAGTGTACAGGGTACAGGGTCACACTGGCCTCATTCAATCCAAGCACAAACCGAGGACTGACACCTGCTGCTGACATCCATTACAGAGCAGTCATTAGACTTAAACTGCTATGGGCCATTGAAGGTTGATATCAGTGTCAGCACATAGATAGAAGGTATTCACTACCAGCACATGAAGGTGGTGCTACATAGCTATAGCCCCATCAAACATTACAATACCCCCACTGTAGACCCATCAAAGTCCTCTGTTTCCTTTTATTCTGCCTCTATTTTCCTATTCTCCAAATGTGCCCCCAGTTGTCATAGCAACTTTCTCTGGGCGGATATCACCTGAATATCATGTTTCTCAGGTCACATGAGATGTAAAATGTAGCATTCTGTAGCTTCATAGCAGTATGACAGACATGCATGGTTACCCTGTCCAATGACCTCATCAAAGATGTACCACAGGATAGGAAAATGAAACAATGGAGGGAGGTACTGTGAGAAAGTGAGTGAGAAGAAGATGGGGTTGGAGAAAGGGAGCAATGGGTTGGAGACAACTTGTGACATGCTGCAGTCAGTGCTACTTTCCCCTGACAACACTGCTAGCAAGATCCATGAGCAGCAAAGGAGCTTAACCCCGCCAAACCCAAAGTAGTTTCAAGGTGTTTTTTCTTTGCTCCTGTCACATTTAAGTCACCGTGGGCTCTTTTTTCACTACAAAATACAAGTCCTGCACCTCTATGGAAACAGCACAATCATGGCTAGAGGTAGAAAGAACTCAAAAATGTTGTGTGGTATGTGGTGTGTGGTACACCAGGGTATTTAGAAATCCTGTGCCAAGAATACAGATGCTCATCTTTCTATTATAAAATCATGGACAGGCTGTATTGAGGACATATTGTATTCAGGGCCTTAAACTAAACAATTGCTGTCAGGTCAGGTGTAAGTCTGTTAGCGAGAATCAAAGAACATCAGGGAAGTCTGTCATGTTTGACCTTTGTCTCTGCTTGTTCAGTGTCATAAGAGAAAATGTTTGCTCACATATTCATGCAGAACCACATAAACTGAGCATCCCTTTGGCATGGTGCCTCATTTTGACAAATCCGAACTTTTCTAAAACCCTTCAGGACTCTGGTGGAAACTTTCATTACATTACCTTTCAAAAAGCTCCACTTCCACATCTTAAAAATAAATATTCCAAGTAAATTACAAGATCAATGACATGAGCACAATCACACATTTCTCACTACACAGAGAATTGTTGGTGTTTGCAACAGTGTTCATTTCATAAACACAAACTGTGACAAAAAATGTATGTTTATTAACAACCATTTTTTTCACAACAAAGAGTAGACGTTTATGTACCTAAAATAGATCTTTAACAATAAAAACTATTAAAAAAAGATGCTTGTTGTGTTTTTGCTTACCAGACAAGAACCAAAATGTCAATACTGGGCTAGATTTCTAAAAACTGTATTAGCCTGTCTGAATTCATGTAAAGAGAGAAAAACATTCTAAATTAAGTAATGACTTAAACTGGACTGAAATGGTGTGAGTAGTTATCATCTAACACCTCCTACAGACTGGGATTTTAGCAATCTTATAAGTTATGTTCTGCTGCACTGTGCAACATGAATTTATTAAACTTGGGTTTGACATCAAGTTTAATGTATGCAGACTGTGCGATTACATCACCTACTGAATTGCAGACTACGACATACGTCCATCAATGTCAATATGCAAGAAAAAAAGTTGTTAGCATGCGTCATCCATCTATGCTGTTGTAGTGGTAAGAGAAAATTGAAAACAAATATGAATCAAACCTTGCTATAGTGGCATGTGTGTGTGGCAAAAAAAGTCTGAAGAAGAGGAGAATGTGGACGGGGTAGTAGCTAGGGAAAAGAGGCCAATGCCAATTTTGCAACAATATTATTATCTTTATTATCTGTTGCGCTGATCTGTGCATCATTTCATGCTGCATTTCTTTTGGTCAGTCAGTTGACAAAGGTCATAACAGCAGTCACACATTGAGATGGTCATCCCAAATTTATGACACTGTCAGAATACTGGGCTTTAAACAATCAGGTATAAAGTTGTATTAAAATGTGACTAAAAGTCATAAGCATTTTCATCTGAAGACCAAGATCATGTCTAAAATAACTGACAAAATTAACACGGCTTTGTAAACTATTACAGGCAGTATTAGTAGTATTATCCCAAAACACATTTTATTTCTTATTTAGACAACACTGAGACACGGCTATAATTCAGAGACCTGCTGCCTAGTAGGGAAATTCACTTAAAATAAACAATATATGCAAAGAAAGCAAACTCCTAGCCATGCTCTCTACACTGTTTTATTGTTGCTGTGGTAAATGCAGTCAGTAGATAGTACTTGTACCAAGCTAGGATCAAATGTAAGGTGTATTTTGTACTCTCCATTTGTCTATTTGTCTCTAAACAGCAGCAGTTTGCTTTGGTCATGTGCTGTTTGTGCAGAGCAGCTGGGGAGCTGGAGAATGCTGTAATGCATCTAACCTTCATTTGACTGGAGGATTTGCTGCCTGCCAACAAAAAGGGTATTGTCACTGACTGATATTCTGCACTGTCTGGAACCGAGTCCATTGTTACGTCAATACAAGGGTATCTGTGAAGGACTGATCGCTGCTCTCCCTCCTTCATCAAAACAACACGTTCTGTGCCGTGAATCTAATTACACAAAGAAATATCTACAGAGAATAACTGAATAATGTTCTAGCAGGACCTTTCCGGGTTAGGTTTAGGCTTATTATTACAGCTGCACTGAGCTGAAGATATTTGTGGAAATTTCAAATAGTGGCTATTTCCAGAGAAACATTAAGCCCTGGTTGCCATAATCATGAAAGGATAATCACAGGGTGACATGGCGCTCTTGTCAGAGGGACTTCTGGAGCAGCATGTGGCTAATTCTAACCCTCAGAAGGGTCCTATATGTCATGAGAAAATGGAAATAGAAAAGAAACAGAAAAGTAGTGAAGGGGAGACCATAGGGAGTAAGATGAGGAATGTGAAGGACAAAAGGAGGAGGAGAGATCTGAAAATGCCTCAAGTAAAACAATAAAAAAGTCACTTCTGTCCCAACTTCAACTGCCTTCCTCTCTCATGAGGTGGGTTTCCATCAACCCTTAAACTGTGCAAATTAAAACTGTGAATATAAAATATACCTAATGGAAACACCTCAATTTCAAAAAAACTCACATGAACACATGGAAATCCACAGTGTACACAGTGTATGCAACATATAGGACTGCATGGGTGCTAGCTGTTACAACTAAAACAAACCTAAACAACACTAAGTGGGTTTCCATTAACCCTCAAACTGCGCAATTTAAAATTGTGAATATAAAATAAGGAAAAGAAACACGTCAGTTTTTAAAAAACTGCGATTTATCCCAAAAAAAGCTTTTACACTTGCATGAGTTGGTATTTCAGGTGATTCGAAAAAGCCATATTTTGCAAAATTGCAATGGAATTTTTTTTGGCCTTTCTAGGTCACATGATGCTATGGCTATGTGCTTGTCAGTAGGAACTGGCTCCCTCATGATGCAGCAGGAGAGGTGTTATTGCATCACATAATGCTTCAAAAGTTGTGTGGATCATCTGGAAGTTTAGAATCCAAAATTCCTCTGTGAAACAGGACTATCACCTCTCAGAAATCCCTCATATGTGGCCGCTCCCACGTATAAGGGGCTCGCCTTTCCATTATGGCTCCATAACACGCCTGCGTCAACTTTGATTGGAAATAATGGCGGCTAGTGTGGTGGCTGCAACAGAAATAAGCCTGCTAATGTTTTGAACATCCATCATCATGTATCTTGAAATGTTATTGTGTGAAAAGTTGCATGACATCACTCAATGGAAACACAGTCATCTTGCAATTGTGTTATATTGACATTTTGAAGATATTAATGATTTTTTGTGCAAATCTGTAATAGAACCCCACTTAGTGTCTTAACAAACAATATTTAGTAACAATATTTATATTGGTTTGTTAATCAGAGTTTTCTGTTCACTCAAAGTCAGAAGGATGAGACGCAGGGAAACAACTGTTAACAGTTTGTTTACTTTCTCTCATAACTTCATTGTCTTGTCCCTTCAGCGAAGTTTCTACAGTGGGGGAAAATTAGGAATTATGACTGATTTGTCTATTTAGATCCAAAAAGAACAAGCAGGCTGAATGATGTCTGTTAATCTGTACCTTTGCTTGTCTGGTGATGCGTCTTGGTGTGATAGGCCTTCAAGAATGTATCTTACTTTTAGCAAACTTTTTAACTACTAAATCAGCTTGTTAATACAACATTAAGTTTGAGTACACAGGCCCCTGTTGTGTAGGAAGCAGCAACTTTGTGTTGTTTTGGGCTACATCTACAAAGTGAATGACCAGACAGCCCTCAGATTTTGGCCTTTATTCTGCCCCCCCTCCCTCCCTCCTCCTCTCGCTATATCTCATCTCTGTCTGTTCACAGCCTGAATTAAACATGGCTTCATATAATGTAAGAGGCGATTGCACAGGCTGGTCGATAGGCTTTTAATCCCTTTCCTGCGCTCCTCTCATCCCCATTCTGCAGTTTTAGTCTCCCAGCTAAATACACAGTGGCTCTCATCTCAGTGTCCTTCAAGCCCTCACTCTCAGCTGTGCTCCACTTTGGCCGGCTAAACACTTCGTCTCATTCTTTCTCGGCCTCTGCCACTGCTGGATGTCACCCTGTTCTCTGGAGGCAGCTGCTTTGTAGTCGCTCTTACTCTGCCTGTGTGTCTGTGTTATGTGAGCTCCACGTAGTGTGTAGTTAAAAGGACTCCTCAGATTGAGATACGCTGGTGTCGGTGCGCTCGCTCTTGACCTGCAGCCTATCTGCTTCCTAAACTACTGTGTGTACAGTGGTGATCGGCCTCTAGAGTCGCTCTACCTGACTCACCGCTTCAGCTAAGCACACTCCCTCTGGCCTTTCCTTTTATATCAAAGTTAGAATAAATAAACATCATTTCCCCAGTGCATTTTGGGAAATGTTTGAAGCAGATGCTGTACATTCCCTGTGCAGCAGAAGCTAATAACTTCAGTCTTACCGAGTGGGTCACTGAAAAGGTCTCTGTCAACCTTTTTACGTAATGAAAACACTCCATAAAGCAGTTGCTTTCTCACTTTGAAAAATGTTGTGGAATGGTGTAAAGCTGGTGTATCGCACCAATTCAGCACATTCATAGTGTGTTGTATGCATGTACATAGACACTCTAGAGGACATTCCTTAACCCTTAACAGCCATCGTAACAGCACAGTTGAGATTCTTTGCAATTAAATTGCTTTTTTCTTGGCAAAACCCAATTCCATTTCGTACAGATGTTTTTATACCATATATTTTAGTAATTATGAATATAATATAATCTATAATATAATCTAATTCTAATTCTATTACCGGTTATAGTCTTATATATTATAGTCTATATTATTAAATTGACTTTTGTCTACCATACATTTTAAACAGATGTTGTTACTAGATGTATTAATATTTGTATTTATTTTTAATTTTTTATTTTTTGATATTTATTTTGTTTATTTGTTTATTTTATGAAGTGAATTTTATTTTCAATTTTTTTTATATAACACTGACAATTTTTTTCCCCCATACATTTCAGACCAATTTAAAATAAAGTGACTTTAATTTTCAGATTTCTATAAGATTACATTGACTTTTGCATTTTTTACAATGCGTTATACTGGCAAAATGTTTGTTTTTTTTTCACAATAAATTGATGCATATTGTTGACATATTCTATGGTCTTTAATATTGTATCATTTTTTTGCAAGGGCATTTTGTCAGCGTGTTAAAGGGTCAAAGCTCCTAAATACTTGTTTAACCATCTGAGCATATTGGAGCAACTTAATAACAAACGTTCCACAACTTGCAAGAAATTAGAAAATTACTTCTTTAAAGCCAAGGAAAATGTTTGGCCAAAATGCTAGGAAAAAATATATATTTGTAATTGTCATAATTACATATTTTAAATTATGTTACAAAATCCTCATAATTTTAGCACTTTTTCCTTTTATTTTCAAGTCATTTCCATGTTTTGTTCCAGCTGTTATTTCTTGGGACAGCCTCACCTTAGCATTAAGCTGAACTTTTTCGCAGGTAAAATCATGTATTTTCTCAGGAATTTTTGGTGACCAAACCAGAGCTAAAACAAGAGTGATTTCTGGGTTTACATTTATCAGGTAGACAAAAATCACTCCAAATAACTGCAAATATTGCTGCTCATTGAGTAAATAAACAACTGTTTGATGGCATGCTTGCCATAACATCTTTAAATGGTCATATAGTATTTCTATTCAAAATTTCAGTTATAGCTTCATCATTGAAAGACTGAATAGGGAAATACATTGCTTGTACTGGGAAATGTTTCAATCGCTATTTGTAGTATAACTTTACTGTAAATAAAGTAAATACAGTTCTATTTGTGCAGGTTAAAATATTGCTCCAAAAAATGTTTGATGTCAAGATGCTTTCAATCTTTCTGTCCCCTGCACAACAACAGTCCTCCTCTTCACGCCAGTCATCTTGGTGAGCTTGCAGAGCTGCTCTTTAACCCTTCAATATTGCACACGTTCCTATCACTCTGCAATGTATTTTCTCCATAATGCCAAATATGGTAAAAGAAAAAAGATGTCATTAGGTGGAAAATAGTAAAAATGACAAATTCCAAGGCAAAGCACAGAATGACACCCAGAAATAATACAATACATGTTTTCATACTTTGAATTTGTTTCAGTGGTGCATTTTTTGCACTTAACATTATGAATGCAACACTTTTGTGTCTGCGGTGTATTTCGGACTTTTTGTAGGAGCTGAGCTGGAAATTTCAATATTAAACAAAAATACATGATTCTGCCAAAATGTAAGTCATATGTATAAACACAGCTGAAATTATCAAAAAATTAAGAATGAAAGGTGCGTAAAATGCACCAAACAGTCCTTAAGGGTTAACAAAGTCTTGCTCCACTTATTAGCATGGCGACTACATTAAGGGAAATATACAGTTGGCTCTAATCTGAAGTGGCAACGTGTAGAGCATTTTCTAATTAGTGTCCGGGTCAGCTAATTATAAATCAGCAAAAACCTGATTCTGAGGGGGCAGAGCGGGGGACAAATGAAGACAGGTAACGCTGGTAACTGCATCTTTCTCTTTCTGTCTCCATTCAACCTTTTCACACCTTTCCTCTATTATTCCCTCGCTCAGTTGCATCTCATCCCATGGCTGCTTGGCATTGTCAGTTGGGGACAAAGCATGGGGCTGTGTGGTTGATCTGCTCTGGTATTTAGAAAGCTGACGTCAGTTGCAGAGCGGCGGCCCTCTGTCTCATTAAGATTGAGCTGGCTGCTTAGCTTGAACCTCCTCTGGAGAGCGCAGCAGTAATTGGTAATCAGAGTGGGACGAGGCCAGGCATTCCTTGCTGGCTGCATGACCTCTTCTTGCTCCTGGATCCCGATGTATGTCGACTGCTACACCTCGCTTTGAAACGTGCATGAACATTGTACCTGACAAGTGCCTGGCTGTGCAACTAAAGCTGCTACACTCTGAACAAGGTCTCAGTTTGAGACTTGATTTGGTGATTTGGTCTATACAAATCACTTGAAACAGCCTTCCCCAGATCTTTTGTAGTTATTATAATTGCTATAATTTCCATGCTTCAGTGCTCCACATATACTCAGATGCTCATTTGAAGGATAGAAAATAAAAACAAAGGTCTAGAATCTGCTACCCCTCATAGCCCTTCATATAGAAGTGACTCTTTCTTCTTCAAATTATGATAGTTTCTTTATATTCGTTCATACACATCTTCTGCTTTCCTTTGGCTTGGACAAAGAAGTAATTCACCAATATAAAGAGGTTCCTCATAAAACTAAGCCATCTCTGCAGCACAGAGATGCAAATACGTTTGAAATTAGTACTACATGGCCAGAGAAAACAGAGAAAAAAAACATTTGTATTTGCTTGAGGGAGAAAAACTACAACTACCAGAACACACTGTGCTGTATGGAACTGAAAAAAGCTCCTGCTGGTGGGTGATGTAATGCAAAATGGTCTGTATAGCACAATGGTGGCTGGCTGGCAAGAAACGTCTCTCTTTATATCTCCCAAAATGAGGATTTTCAATCTGGACCGCCCCCTTGTGTCTGTCTGCAGTATAAGTCATAAAGCCTGCCCTACATGTTCGTGAATAGGACATAGGCCAAACTAAAAACTCAAGTACACGCCAAATAAATTTTTCCCAAAGATGGTTTCTGTCACTGAAGGTAGTTCTCATCACCCTGATGTTTGTTCAGTTTTGTTTTTATGAGAAGTTCTGTTTTAATGAGTAATACAGTTCTACAAAAAGGGATTTTTCTGTCATCACAACACAGCTGTAACAGCCAATCCATGCACTTGTTTTCATTTGGGCAGCTTGTGGTTGGTTGCACGGGTGTTTTGGCGGTAACCCCACCACTGTGGTTATCACGACTCCGGCTCTGAATGGCTTCACCAGCACAAGATGAACGCGGCCATATCTCGGATATTATAGCTTTACTTAACCACAATGGCGGTAAGTGGGGACGCATTGTCCATACAATCTGTGATCTTGGTACGCAGTAACTGTTGCTGCTTTTGCAGTGGACTTTCACGTTTACATATTACGCTCTAGGTGTCCCCCTGTTATCTGTTATTTACACTGTGCAATGTTGCTACTATCTTGGTCTCGGCAACAAAAACACATGGCAACCACAGTTGGGACATCAACAAGTGCACATGCTGGCATAGATGGTTAGGATTAGGGGACTAGGGTACATGGTAAGGTGTAGAAAAAAACATCACATTAAGACAGGAAGTGTGAACCAATAACCAAACGCATTATAATTAAATAAAATAATGGATGTATTACATTCTAATCGAGGGGGAGGTTTTTTGTAGGTTTATGTTTGCGTTTTAAGACATTGATGGTGCTTTCAGATCCTGGGCCTGTTTCAACAGCTCAAAAGAACTCTAAGACTCATGCCAGAGGACCAGAGAGAACACCCTGCTTCATACCTTGCAAGCATTTCAGCTGATGCAGGACCACTAGGTGCTTCAAAAACAAGTAACAGAATTTTAAAAATCGATACGTATGCTGACAGGAAGAAGAAGAAGGTAAGGGCTTTAAAATAATAGTAATCTTCACTCCTGCTGCTTCAGTTTTGACCATTCTTTCTAAAAATTGGTCTCTCTGATCGTAAGTCTCATGTGCATTATGTTGTTAGTTCCTTTGAAGCTGCCTGTTATAAACACTCCAAATATCTTGTACACAAACTTTCTTGATTCAGCCACACTGTGTTTAAAGATTTTTCTGTGATGAAGTGATGGTTTGGATTAATTTATTTTCCTGTTTAGTGTATCGGCATTAAAATAAGAACATGATGGCACCAAACCAGCACCATCTAAAGAGTCTTTTCAGTTTCTTTTGTATTTGACACTTGACAGCACAGCAAAGAGTCTCACGGTACCTAAAATTCACCTTAATTAACAGAAACACATCAAAGCCAGAGCTGTCCCAGTTCTGGACTGTGACTGACAAGTGATCTCTTGAAGAGATGCAGAGCAAAAACAGCCCAGCTTAGAACCAAATATGGAGACAAAAAATGAATAGGATACCAGAATAAAATAGGCGATATAGCTGTTGAATTAGGATTTAACCCCTTGAAACCTGGAGCAAAATCATTTGTCTTGTGCTGCTTTCAGATGCCTTTCACAGGTATTCAAAACTTTGAACCCCGGGCAAATTGGCGTGATCTTTTTTTTTTTTTTTTTTTTTTCCATAAACATGAGTAAAAGGCAATGAGCAGCTTGGTAATAAATGTTTCACAAACTGCAAAACAAAAATAAAATAGTTATGAAATTATGAAAATATTTTGAAAAAACCTAGCAAAAAATGCCTTGGGAAAAAAGAAAAAGAAATAGGCGAAAACTAAAAAAAATCACTGCATATTTAAAATTATGTAACAAAATTAGATTTTCAACACTTTCTAGGTAAATTCTGTGCATTATTATTATTATTATTATTATTATTATTATTATTATTATTATTATTTTAACTAATTAACTTTAACTAAGTAATTTTTGTATGAATGTTTTTTAGTTGCTTATATGGGGGGTAGTTTCTAACCCCTAATTCATTAAAAAAGAAATATTAATAATATTAGTTTGACAAGAGCAGATAAGGTCAGTACAGTGTATGGCTCTCATCCTTAATCCTTTTATTACAGACACAAAGTCATCCCAGACGCAAAATATGATTCTCTATGGTTATGCAGGTTGGCTATCATCAACTCAAATGATGCATTCTTTGTCATTAACTTTAGTTTACTGTATCAGTAGCTGAGCATAACCCAAATTCTGGTTTTGAGATCTTAGATACTTCCCATGTTTTTGAAAGAAATCAAGCCAATTTGCCTAGGTTTCAAAGGAGTAACGGACTGCCCACCCTGAATATGATGAGAAACATCATCAAGCACTATCATATCATATTTTTTTTAATATCATATCATATTTACAAAATGTTACCATTGTTGTGTTGTATCACTAAGACATTAGTCTGACCATCATGCTCCACAGCTACAATATTTCTGTATTGTACATGTGAGAATAAAATTGCTGTTAACATTTTTTAGAGACAGCCACGGTCATGCAGTTTACCAGCCGCACACCTGTCAAGTGCAGGATTGGGTTTGATGTGAAACAGAGGAAAAGCTTTGACATGCAGGAAGAGACTGTTTGTATTCTCAGTGGCAGTGATTCATCAGGTGAAATTCAACTCCCAAAGCACCCTCTATTTGTCTGTCCTACCTTGCTTATTCGCCTTTAATAAGAGTGTGTGTGTGTGCCTGAAATGACATGAACCAATCCCCCCGTAAACATTTGTTGTCTGCAATCAACAGTAAAAAAAATTTATTTCCACAACCTGCAATTTTATATAATTATTTTGGCCAGAGAGGATGTTGGTGCTGTGTGTTTAAAATTGTGGGATGGCAGGGGCCAGAGGAAGCCTTTCAATGTGATTTTCTTTCAGGCATTTTTTTTCACTGACTCTAGGTGTTCCGGTCCTCCTGTAATCGCCAAGGCTGTGCTCCAGCCCTCATTAACAACTTTGATAAGAGAGGAAGTGACCACCAGAATGACACAAGAGGGAGAGACAGAGAGAGAAAAAACTTTTTATGTGATGGGCCAATTTGCTTGGACTCCATATGGAAACGATCTTAGATGTTTTAAATCTGATGTCTGAGGTAGAATGCAACACTAGCCAAAAAATCCTGCAAGTTAATCACTTTTACACTGAGAATAGATTGTAGCATGAATCCATGCAGGCTTTATATGGCAATCGTTGTCTTATATAATGTTCTTCCTGAAATCCAAATGTCATGATCAAGGGGCAGATGTTCCCTGTTGCCTCTCTGCCAAATTTGTGCTAAATTAGATTGAAATTTGTGCTAAATTTAAGCTAATTTTGCACTAGATTTGAATAAATTAGATCTAAATTTGTGCAAAATTTGAGCTACATTTTTGGTAAATTTAAGTTAAATTTGATCAAAATTTGATCTGAATTAGATCTAAATTTGTGCTAAATTTAAGGTAAATTTGTGCAAAATTTGAACTAAATCAGAACTAATTTTGTGTTAAATATTGCCTAATTTTGTGCTAAATTTGAGCTTAACTTGTGCTAAAGTGAATTTGTGCAAAAAGTTTGAACTAAATTAGAGGTAAATTAGTGCTAAATTTGACCTAATTTTGTGCCATATTTGAGCTAAATTTATACTCAGTGTGTGCTAAATTTGTACTAAATGTATGGTCTTATGTCCATTTTGCATGTGTTGGTAGTGGCTTTTGTGGTTGCCGTTGGAAGGTGGTGACATGGGTAAAATTAACCAATGAAATGATTTATCAACTAACAATCATCAAAATAAGTCAAACAAATTGCACAAATAGTTAAATGAGTGAAAATGCGCTGTAGGGGTGTTGTGCTGCAAAAACAAGAGACTGAGTGCTGCTGCTGCTCTTATGTGCATGGGGCACAGCGGGCCCAGGTGTGTCCAATGACACTGATTAGGCTCATCAAGTCTAACCCCAGCAAAGGGGCTGTCACACTCAGTGTGATGATAGGTGTAGAAAAAATAATCACATTCAGATGGGAAGGGAACACTGACCTCCCAGGTGAAAGTCCAGGGTTGCATTAAAACACTGACGCTGTTTGTGTACAGTCTTAGAAGAGTGGTTACAAAAAAGTGTTTTTTTTCTAGCAAGTAGACTTACTTTGAAAAATAACCAAGTGAACTTTAAAATGCATATTTGAATGCAGAGGAGGACAATGGATTTTGTCACCCAAATTGCCATTTCACTATCAGTTTGTCATTGCAATGCCCAATGTCACCTTTCTATTTGAAATTTAATTATGCACTGATTAAAACACTTAATAACAATCCATTTTAAATTCTCTATTTTAATCTTTAACTTTCCTGATGGACTTTAACTCTGGATAAAATGATCTTCCACACAAGATTGGGGAGTGCTCTACAGCAGCAAATTCATCATCATCATGGTACTCTCGTCAAACATTTTGGTAACAAACCTCGTATTCAAAAGGGGACACTGCTGAGGTTTTATTGTAGCTCTGCAGACAACTGACACGCCTCAGTCAGCGCTACAGTAAACCCACACACTATCAAAATATCAAAACTATCTTCCAGGCTGTGAGCAGATGACTTGGCAGTGAATTTGCAATGACATTGAGAAAGCCTCCAGAGAAGAAAGACACAGTTGTTTACCTCAGTATTGGGGCTGATTTGTATGGTCACTGAGTATTTGTTTCCTCACTCATGGGCTATAAAAGCCCAGCGTTGGGGACAGTACGGTGTCGCCGCTAGCACAGACGTGAGTGTCATCAGGAGTTTACTGTTAGATGTTGGAACAGTCAGCGGGGACAGGCCCGACTCCAAGGACATGAGCGGATGTTTGTTTTATTGTGTCGGACACACCAGATACACAATCTTCACATGAAATGAAGAGCGAGACAGGACGGGGAGTCATTTTAACTTTTGCCGCAACATTCCGAAATGCCATCATTGCAGCAAACTGGACTTTGATGTTGAACTATAATTGGATCAGAGTCTCAGAATTGTTTTGGGATTCACTGATGTGAGAAGAAAAACAAACAGGCATTGAAAAAAAGACAGTGTGCTGAAAACAGCCCAACTTTTTTATATGTTGCATGATACACTAATAAAAGCTTAATTAATCAAATGTACCTACAGTGAAACAAGGTTGCTGCAGTTCAATCAGTCAGTCAGACTATTTTTATATCGCACTTTCCATACAAGCAAAACTGTAACAAAGTGCTTCATACCTTAAAACCAAAAATCCCAGGCTCATTGAGAAAAGGCAAGACTGTAATTAATTAAAGAGCTAAAAGAAGAGTACTCATTAAAACCAGGAACTGAAGAAATGCCAACATAAGTGAGGAAACACCAGAGGCACGTTAAAACCAATAGATAAAAGATCAAAATAAATAAATAAATAAATATAATATTAATCATAAGTAAAATAAATACATAAATAAATGAATACAATATTTTTAAATATAGTTAAAAAATATAAATTTGAAATAAATAAATAAAATAAACTATATATATATATGGATAACATAACAAATAATAGATACAAATATTAAAAATAATCAAATAATATAGCATCAAGTAAAACAGACTGAATTGTACAAATAGAATAGTCAGTAAACAAATAGGTAAAATTCAATTTAAGCCAAACTAAAAGGTAGGTCTTGAGTAACTGATAATGGCTCATTGTGTTGGATTATCTGTTTAGTGTGATTACTTTACATATCCACTCATGACTAAATTAAACATACATGTTGTACAGTGTTTCTGTACCCATGTGCTATGGTTACAATTTTCAAACATTTTTTTTTTTAAATCAGGAATCATTGCTGAATTTCAATAGTTGCTCTCAATTAATTACATTTTTTTAACTGCACATTTACAATTTCATTATTTTGAATTTCTAGGGCTTACCATAATCATTTGCAATAACCACTTTACAAGGTGGTGGCTGCTTGGACTGGGTAAAAAAAAAAAAACAACTTACATTTTAGCTCATTTTCCAACTCCACTGACTGATAGCTTACTCAAGTAACATAAGTCACAGACGCCACCAAAACAAGTGGATGTGTGCACCACTATGCGTGCATCATCTTTAAATTGATGATGTTTTCTTAATTTGCTTGTGTTTTGTCTATTTGCATGTGTTTTCTTAGGTTGCAGTGCCTTTGACCCTATCAGCTACTGTATGTATCAGCGCTAGTGTTGGTTTTTATGAGCAAGAATGTTGCCTTTCTAACCCTTACATGGTTTCTGTTTCCTGGGAGATAGTCATTTGACAGGCTGTGGGGGGAGAGACATTAAGTGGGTGCACTTTATTTCATGAGAAACACTGAAGGGGGAGATGGGACTACTCAGGTCATGTGACTTCATGCCAACATTCAAAAATATACTTTATCATTTGTATCAAAATGCAAAATGTAATCCTATATGAACAAAGATGTTGGCCCAGTCTTCTCGAGAGGGGTTAGACCCTCTTCCACTCTGGAGTTGCCACTGGTGAGAGGCACTGGGGAGGGATGGCAATACTTATTGCCCCCCGGCTCGGTACCTGTATGTTGGAGTTTACCCCGGTGAATGAGAGGGTAGCCTGACGGATCCTGACTGTCATTTGTGCCTACAGTCCAAACAGCAGTTCAGAGTATCCACCCTTTTTGGAGTCCTTAGAGGGGGTGCTGGAGACTGCTTCTCCCTCGTCCCTCGGACCCCCTCGTTCTTCAG
Source organism: Plectropomus leopardus (assembly GCF_008729295.1). Lineage (NCBI taxonomy): Eukaryota > Metazoa > Chordata > Actinopteri > Perciformes > Serranidae > Plectropomus > Plectropomus leopardus. The sequence goes on along the minus strand of NC_056469.1, from coordinate 2,808,038 downwards.
GAGGGACGTTAATGCTCTCGTTGGCAACAACAGTGAGACCTGGAGGGGCGTGATCGGGAGGAATGCCCCCTCCGATCTGAACCTGAGTGGTGTTTTGTTATTGGACTTCTGTGCTCACCACAGATTGTCCATAACAAATACCATGTTCAAGCATAAGGGTGTCCATATGCACACTTGGCATCAGGACACCCTAGGCTGCAGTTCGATGATCGATTTTGTAGTCGCATCGTTGGACCTGCGGCCGCATATCTTGGACACTCGGGTGAAGAGAGGGGCGGAGCTGTCAACCGATCACCACCTGGTGATGAATTGGCTCTGATGGTGGGGGAGGATGCCGGTCAGACCTGGCAGACTCAAACGCATTGTGAGGGTCTGCTGGGAACGTCTGGCAGAGTCTTCCGTCAGAATGAGTTTCAACTCCCACCTCCGGGAGAGCTTCGACCATGTCCCGGGGGAGGTGGGTGACATTGAGTCTGAGTGGGCCAAGTTCCATGCCTCCATTGCTGAGACGGCCAACTGGTGCTATGGCTGTAAGGTGGTCGGTGCCTGTCGGGGTGGCAACACCAGAACCCGTTGGTGGACATCGGCGGTAAGGGATGCCATCAAGCTGAAGAAGGAGTCCTATCGGGCCCTCTTGGCCTGTGGGACTCCAGAAGCAGCAGACAGCTACCAGCAGGCAAAGTGGAGTGCAGCTATGGCAGTCGCCGAGGCGAAAACCTGGGCATGGGAGGAGTTTGGTGAGGCCATGGAGAACGACTTCCGGATGGCTTCAGAGAGGTTCTGGACCACTACCGGGCATCTCAGGAGGGGGAAGCGATGCTCTGTCAACACTGTGTATGGTGGGGACGGGGCGCTGCTGACCTCGGCTCGGGGCATTGTGGATCAGTGGAAGGAATACTTCGAAGAACTCCTTAATCCCACTGACGCCTTCCGGTGAGGAAGCAGGGCCTGGGGACTCAGGGGTGGGCTCTTCCATTTCTGGGGCTGAGGTTGCCGAGGTGGTCAAAAAGCTTCTTGGTGGCAGGGCCCCGGGGGTGGATGAGGTCCGCCCAGAGTTCCTTAGGACCGTGGATGTTGTGGGGCTGTCGTGGTTGACACGACTCTGCAACATTGCGTGGACATCAGGGGCAGTGCCTCTGTACTGGCAGACCGGGGTGGTGGTCCTTCTTTTTAAGAAGGGGGACCGGAGGGTGTGTTCCAACTACAGAGGGATCACACTCCTCAGCCTCCCTGGTAAGGTCTAGGGGTACTAGAGAGGAGGGTCCGCCGGACAGTCGAACCCCAGATTCAGGAGGAGCAATGCAGTTTTCGCCCCGGTTGTGGAACTGTGGACCAGCTCTGGACCCTTGGCAGGGTCCTTGAGGGTGCATGGGAGTTTGCCCAACCAGTCCACATGTGCTTTGTGGACTTGGAGAAGGCATTCGACCGTGTCCCTTGGGGAGTCCTGTGGAGGGTTCTCTGGGAAAATGGGGTTTTGGACCCCCTGATACGGGCCGTCCACTCACTGTGCCAGAGCTTGGTCTGCATTGCCGGCAGTAAGTTGAACTCATTTCCGGTGAGGGTTGGACACCGCCAGGGCTGCCCTTTGTCACCAATTCTGTTCATAACTTTTATGGACAGAATTTCTAGGCGCAGCCAGGATGTTGAGGGGGTCCGGTTTGGTGACCTCAGGATTGGGTCCCTGCTTTTTGCAGATGATGTGGTCCTGTTGGCTTCATCAGCCCTAACCCATGACCTCCAGCTCTCACTGGATCAGTTCGCAGCTGAGTGTGAAGCGGCCGGGATGAGAATCAGCACCTCCAAATCCGAGGCCATGGTTCTCAGCCAGAAAAGGGTGGAGTGCCCCCTCCAGATCGGGGATAAGATCCTGCCCCAAGTGGAGGAGTTCAAGTACCTTGGGGTCTTGTTCACGAGTGAGGAAAGAATGGAGCAAGAGATGGACAGGCGGATCAGTGCAGCATCTGCAGTAATGCGGACTCTGCACCGATCTGTTGTGGTGAAGAGGGAGCTGAGCTGAAAGGCAAAGCTCTCGATTTACCGGTCGATCTTTGTTCTTACCCTCACCTATGGTCACAAGCTTTGGGTAGTGACTGAAAGAAGATCGTGGTTAAAAGCGGCCCAAATGAGCTACCTCCGTAGGGTGGCTGGGCTCTCCCTTAGAGACAGGGTGAGTAGGTTGGTCATCCGGGAGGAGCTCGGAGTAGAGCCACTGCTCCTCTGCGTTGAGAAGAGCTAGATGAGGTGGCTTGGGCATCTAATTAGGATGCCTCCCGGACGCCTCCCTGGTGAGGTGTTCAGGGCACGTCCCACTGGTGGGAGGCCCCGGGGTAGACCCCGGACACGCTGGAGAGACTGTTTCTCGGCTGGCCTGGGAATGCCTCGGGATCTCTCGGGAAGAGCTGGACGAAGTGGCCGGGGAGAGGGAAGTTTGGGCTTCCCTGCTTAGGCTGCTGCCCCCCCCAACCCGACTCCGGATAAGTGGAAGAAAATGGATGGATGGATGGATTTGTTTTTAAGGATGATTTTGTATGTGCTTGTTATATAATGATTTGCATTATTTGAACTTTGATAATTAGGTATTCAGTGTCTGTATCCCGGAGGATACATTGCCCAGATAATGGTATAAAATTTAGTAGTAATCACTCACAGATATACTTATGTTTTTAGGCCTATTCTCTACAGATAATAGATAATAATAATATAAAGGTGTGAAATATGGATGGCTATTTATTTGTTATTCTTATTGTTTTTCTACCTGATGGTTCATCAGATTTAGAGGCTGCTACACAAATTTGCGTAACTGCACCAGATAAATTATCCTCTAACCTGGACTATCCATTATAGGAAACTGATAGTGCAGGGGCACCACAGGGAAGAAAATATTTTAAAAAAACAGGAAGTAAATGTTTTGTTTTTGAAATTAAATTATTCATTGTTTATTCAAAGATTAGATTTTTTCATTCTTTTTTTCGAAAAAAACTTTGTTTAAAACATACTAAATAAAACATACATAGTATGTACCAGGGAGGTGTTTGGGAGGCAACATAGTAGGCAAAACATAATACAAAGTAGCTAATTAATTGTTTATAAAATGTTTAAAAAGTTGGCACATGAACTACTTAATGAAGGGGAAAGTTTTTATATGCTAAATGGGAAATGTATCTTGGGAGATAAAAACTTTAGAATATATAAAGGTTGTATATTGAAAAGAAAAAATCATGAAATTCTGTCATTTTTACCTTGATACATTCAAAAATAGAAATTATTAATTTTTCAATTTTTGTGCCTTCCCATTTAAGGATTATGAAAGAAGGAAAAATATTCACAGTTTTAAGACAATAAACTTTATTATTTTCCACAATCACTTTTCCCCTATTGAACTGTTGTGCATATGTTGGTAGAGGACGGTGCTGCTGGTTGGTTCATTTGTCCAACACTTGAGTCCAGAGCAGGATATATTTATTGTGACTTCGGTCACCTCTTGACCTTTCTCGACATTTTTACTTACTGTGTGTTCAACAGAAAAACAACAGTGCTGGTTGCTTACTGTAATGCTTATAATGACCATACTGTAGGTTCATGTTTTTCTGACCAACAGCCTTCTGGCTGTGCAAAGTTTACAGCAGGGTAGAGTTACAGGCTCTCTTGTGGACAATCCACACTGTAGACATTTCTAAGAAGCATTTTGGACGCCTCCTGTCCATCTCACTGCATTACTGTGGACATTTAATATATCACTGCAGGTAATCACAGTATATTCTCTCCTCTTTGGCATGTTCAAGTGTAACCTCCACAGAGTAAATCCCTTACTGTTTGTATGTTGTGAATTTCATATCAATATTAGTAATAACTGATCATGGTCCCCCAGTGTAAGTATGGGTTTCCACTTTCTATGAAAGACCACATCTATAATGCATTATGAAGGCATTAATACAGAATTGTAATGCATTAATAATGTTTCATGACTGCACTCATAAACACACACAATGCTTACTGATACACTATATCAACAGTCATGAAACATGATGAATTATAATGTGAAGTGTCTTACGGATCTTCACAACTTATGACTGATGGGGCTTATAATGCATTATGGACACCTATACTCACCTATACACACATCAACAATCAGCTGTAGCAAGGATTCATATGCTTTGTTCAGACTGCAAGCCCAAATCGGATTTTTATCATATCCAGATTGTCCTCTGTCGCTGTATCTGTCTGGTGGAGTTAACCACTGCAACTTGACAACGCAAGTATTTGGTTGGCGAGAAGTTGTATCTTCATTTTTCCGCTGCTCATACTTCCCTGTTGATAATCAGCATCATCAGCGCAACCACAGCAACCCATGCAGATACGTCAGTACATAGCACTGCTGTGAGGGTGCAACGAATCTGATTTGATCTCTTGCAAACGACAGTGCAGACAGGCTGTCTTCAGGATCCAATCTGACAAATTGACAAACACGCTACTTGTGCTATAACAGTCCATGCACCAACAATGAAACACTAAGATGAAGCAAAAATTGTTATAGGGCGGCACAACGGGATTGTGGTTAGCACTGTTGCCTCACAGCAAGAGGGTCCCTGGTACAAAACCCGGTTGGAACGGGGTTCGGACCATGGGCAGGGGCCCTTCTGTGCAGAGTTTGCATGTTCTCCCGCTTCCTCCCACAGTCCAAAGACATGCAGCTCAGGTTGATTGGTGACTCTAAATTGTCCTTAGGTGTGACTGTGAGCGTGTATGGTTGTCTATCTATATGTGTCGGCGATAGTCTGGTGACCTGTCCAGGGTGTACCCCGCCTTCCGCCCGATGACAGCAGGGATTGGCTCCAGCCCCCCCGCGACCCTTACGAGGACAAGCGGTTACAGAAAATGACTGACTGACTGAAAAATTGTTATAATGCATCAGTATGTACCCCACCTTACTTAACACATGCAATCATGACTTATGGTACTGCATGGACTGTTATACTGTTGATGAGTGCATAGGTGTGTATAGATATTTATAATGCGTCATAAACCCCATCAGTCAACCTCTAGTTTACAACTAGTCAAGAGCATCCATAAAAAACTTGATAATTATAATTCATCATGTTACATCTATATTTTACACCACTGATATATCACTGATATTTATCAATAAGCATTATGTGTGTTTATAAGTGTAGTTATAAAGCATTATTAATGCATTATAATTTACTATGAATGCCTTCATAACGCATTATTTATGTGGTCTTCATAGAAAGTGTTTCCAAAGTATTTAGATAAAATCAGTGAATCAATTCATATTAAAAACAATGTGGTGTTCTTCCTGTGTGGTTCTCATGGAGTCTACTTGAAAATATTTAGAATCCAATAAATATCTGGCATCATCTGCAGCTGTATTTTCTGCTCCAAAGAAGCTGCTGCTGACAGGACAGCTGGTTCAGGACAGAGACAGTCAAACCTAGATTGGAGTTGTGTGAACTGAAAGGACTGGAAGCTTTAGTAGTGCTCAAGCGCCGCTCACGTCTTCAAACACACACTTCACTTAAGTTTTTATATGAACAGAGTGCAACACCATGAATGTCTTTGAGGACGCACTTTCAGGAAGTGTGCACTTTCATTATGTAAGATGTATTGCTTTGAGACTTCAAAGGGACATAAAAGACAGAAGGCTGTCACAGCAGTCTATTCAGAGCAGCTATTAAAACTTTTAGCTTTAGATGGGTTTGGATGACATGTCATATGACATATAATATTGAAGCATATAGTTCTGTATCTAAATCAGAATTTTCCAAGTTGGTAGCTGAATATTGGACTTGTTACTGACTGTCATTTGTTATTGAGTGGGTGTGTGATACTATTATTGTTGTTTGCATGTGTTGGACGTACATGGCTAAGTCTTCAATGTTTAAATCCACTCCAGGTGGCAGGAGAGGATCAATTCATCTGGATTCTTCTCATATACTTTATCTGCAATATAGCTCCTTACCCTTTTATCCAGGGATCCATGATACATGCACCCAACCAACACGTGTTGAATTTTGCATCTTGCACATAGAAAAGGCAATTTGCACCATGCACCTTATTCCATTGCAGCTGTTACTGCACTTTTGTCCTATGTATGATTATTGGTATTATTGTTATTTTTAACTTTTTGGTCACACTTTATATGAAGATCACATCTATAATGCATTATGAAGGCATTCATAGTGAATTATAATGCATTCACAATTTATTAAAACACTCATAAACACACATAATCCTTACCAATGCACTATATCAATAGTCATAAACCATTATAGATGTGACTCATAATTATTTATAAGTGGCAAGGGTCTTATGCATGCTCTTGACTTGTTATAAACTAGAGGTTGATGGCTGGGGCTCATAATACATTATGAATATCTATACTCACTTATTCACACATCAACAATTAACTGTAGTAAGGACTCATAGTGTGATATAACAGCCCATGCCAAGTCATCATTATATGTGTTAAGTAAAGTGAGGTACATTGTAATGCATTTATAATAATGTATGCCTCATCATAATGTTTCATTGTAGGTGTAAAGTTAAGTGTAATCATTTTAATGTATTTATAAGAATGTATGGCTCATCATAAGTAATTAATGTCTACCATACACTACAATACTTCTGAATTCTAGCAATGTATCAGAGAGTCAGAGCTTTTAGCCAGTTAGATTTCACAAAGACTGGGGATCTTGCAGAGTCAGAGGTGGACAGAAACTGTTACGGCCCTTGAATCCACAGCGAGTATGCTATATATTGTAGCTAGCTAGCTACCTAACTACTGTCCCCAACCCAAACAGGTTATTTGCAAGCTAAGTTAGCCACTGGAATGCTCCTAACTCCGGCATATTTACATTAACATTTTATACTGATGTTCCTTAATATGCTGTGCCCCTTTGAATTAACATAGAATGTTAAAAGTTGTTACTGGTAACATCGGATTTTAACACAGTCAGAGAGAAAAAAGTTGTCCGCCCTGTTTGAAGTTCAGTTATAAAACCCTCACACACCACAGAGCGTCTCTCCTCTCTCACCTAGCTGACGGCAGTAGAGGAGGTTGGACCAGCATCTGGATCAAATGTGGTTCAGCCAGATCTGCTAACATTCAGTACAGAAGCTAAGAGCGGCTTGAGAATTACTTCTCTGTTACCTCTAAGCCAGAAAGCAAATAAGGACATTTCCTGAAAATGTTGAACTACTGCTTTAACCTTGTTTAAATATGAGCAAATGTGTGCAATTTCTTTAAAAAAAAAAAAAAAAGGAAAGAAAAAGGGCAATGAGCAACTTTAAAAAATGATCTTTCCAAGAAATTAGTATATTTAGATTTTATTTTTTTTTTAAGAGAAAAATGTCATGGGTGGCACGGTGGTGTCATAGTTAGCACTGTTGCCTCACAGCAAGAGGGTCCCTGGTTCGATTCTGGTTTGGAATGGGGTTCGGTCCGTGGGGGGACCGAACAAGATTCCAAATCTTGTTTGAAATGGGTTTTTTTCTTTTACATTTTTTAAAATGTACTAATTTTCAAGCCAACTTGCATAAGTTTCAATTATGCATTCAGTTAATATGAAATAGCCCCCCCTCCCAAAAAAAACAGGAGGGTAAACTATAGTTGTCATGCACTGATACTGTAGACAGGATGAATTTTAAAAAATGTCAATGGATGTTAAAGGCTTTTTTTCTGAAATACGGTTTTACAGAATTATCTGAGCAAAATCAACTTTCCCCTTTACTAAGCCTTTCTCTGAATAAAGTCAGAGGTTCATCATTTAAAAATGCTGTAGTATCATCTGAAATGTCCCTGGAAGAAATACAAACGAATAAAAAAAAATGTGTCTCAAGCCCACCTCAGTAAATAAAAGACTGATAGGATTCAAGCTCCATTAAGTGGTTTGCTTTCTTCATTAGCTTCTTGATTTGTTTTCAGAAACAGTAAATGACTTTAGATGACAGTCTTTAGCGGTATGGAGTCTACAGGTTTAAACAGAATGGCTTAATTCTATAGAACCTCCAGCTGTGAGAGTAATCATAAGAGTACTTTGACGGGGCTGTGGACCAATTCTGTGAGCAGCAGAATATATTAAAACTGACCCTTTTAAGTCTGACACTTGATGGTTTTTACATGTCAGTGTGTCAGCTTGAGAGAACTGCACTGGGGACTGCAGCATCATTATATGTGTTAAGTAAAGTGAGGTACATTGTAATGCATTTATAATAATGTATGCCTCATCATAATGTTTCATTGTAGGTGTAAAGTTAAGTGTAATCATTTTAATGTATTTATAAGAATGTATGGCTCATCATAAGTAATTAATGTCTACCATACACTACAATACTTCTGAATTCTAGCAATGTATCAGAGAGTCAGAGCTTTTAGCCAGTTAGATTTCACAAAGACTGGGGATCTTGCAGAGTCAGAGGTGGACAGAAACTGTTACGGCCCTTGAATCCACAGCGAGTATGCTATATATTGTAGCTAGCTAGCTACCTAACTACTGTCCCCAACCCAAACAGGTTATTTGCAAGCTAAGTTAGCCACTGGAATGCTCCTAACTCCGGCATATTTACATTAACATTTTATACTGATGTTCCTTAATATGCTGTGCCCCTTTGAATTAACATAGAATGTTAAAAGTTGTTACTGGTAACATCGGATTTTAACACAGTCAGAGAGAAAAAAGTTGTCCGCCCTGTTTGAAGTTCAGTTATAAAACCCTCACACACCACAGAGCGTCTCTCCTCTCTCACCTAGCTGACGGCAGTAGAGGAGGTTGGACCAGCATCTGGATCAAATGTGGTTCAGCCAGATCTGCTAACATTCAGTACAGAAGCTAAGAGCGGCTTGAGAATTACTTCTCTGTTACCTCTAAGCCAGAAAGCAAATAAGGACATTTCCTGAAAATGTTGAACTACTGCTTTAACCTTGTTTAAATATGAGCAAATGTGTGCAATTTCTTTAAAAAAAAAAAAAAAAGGAAAGAAAAAGGGCAATGAGCAACTTTAAAAAATGATCTTTCCAAGAAATTAGTATATTTAGATTTTATTTTTTTTTTAAGAGAAAAATGTCATGGGTGGCACGGTGGTGTCATAGTTAGCACTGTTGCCTCACAGCAAGAGGGTCCCTGGTTCGATTCTGGTTTGGAATGGGGTTCGGTCCGTGGGGGGACCGAACAAGATTCCAAATCTTGTTTGAAATGGGTTTTTTTCTTTTACATTTTTTAAAATGTACTAATTTTCAAGCCAACTTGCATAAGTTTCAATTATGCATTCAGTTAATATGAAATAGCCCCCCCTCCCAAAAAAAACAGGAGGGTAAACTATAGTTGTCATGCACTGATACTGTAGACAGGATGAATTTTAAAAAATGTCAATGGATGTTAAAGGCTTTTTTTCTGAAATACGGTTTTACAGAATTATCTGAGCAAAATCAACTTTCCCCTTTACTAAGCCTTTCTCTGAATAAAGTCAGAGGTTCATCATTTAAAAATGCTGTAGTATCATCTGAAATGTCCCTGGAAGAAATACAAACGAATAAAAAAAAATGTGTCTCAAGCCCACCTCAGTAAATAAAAGACTGATAGGATTCAAGCTCCATTAAGTGGTTTGCTTTCTTCATTAGCTTCTTGATTTGTTTTCAGAAACAGTAAATGACTTTAGATGACAGTCTTTAGCGGTATGGAGTCTACAGGTTTAAACAGAATGGCTTAATTCTATAGAACCTCCAGCTGTGAGAGTAATCATAAGAGTACTTTGACGGGGCTGTGGACCAATTCTGTGAGCAGCAGAATATATTAAAACTGACCCTTTTAAGTCTGACACTTGATGGTTTTTACATGTCAGTGTGTCAGCTTGAGAGAACTGCACTGGGGACTGCAGCAGTGAATCAGAGATGGGCTGAAAATGCATGCAATGAGAGCACTTAACCAGCTAATTCCTCTCTGTAAATACACACAGAGCCAGCAGCATTTCACTGCCACTACAGCAGACCTCCACTGAAAACTGAGACACAGAGGAAACACTCAACTGGAAAGAGAAAGCGGGAATTAAACCGTTTTGAATGAGTCACAATTATAGCAACACAGATATTTTGTATGTCAGCAACGAATCACCATATAACAGCATGAATTAGCACCCCAGGAAAGATGTTATATCTTCAACATGAAGTTACAGATTTAACAAACAGATACGGTGGTTAGATTAAGGAAAATAACTGTGGTTGGAATGACAAAGAAAAGTACAAAGTACCATGGCCTTCATTTAAATGAATATTGCTCACTTAGAACAGTTGAGGTTTGCGCTGAGAACTCCCAGGCTAAAAAGAATTAAAATGGCTTTCGAAAATAATTAATAATTATCAAAAGTAAGTCGTAATCATCGCAAATATTAGGGCATTAAATCACCACTCTTTTGCAAAGGGAAAATTATAGCAATTTCATTAATTTAATCTAATAAAATATAACTGTATAACTATCAATCTGGAAAGCTGCTTATTAATTTTAATAATAAGTATTAGCAAAATTACTGTATTAATAGTAATGATAGAGGGATTTGGAGTTCTCTATAGAAGAGGCTGACAAGATTCACTGTAGTACAACATTAAACAGCCAGCATGTTTATTCCAGGAAATGCATTCAGAAATATAAAAGCAAAGCAGAGCCAAAAACTGATCTAACTAGTAAGCCTAGCAAAGAATAAGAAACAAAAGTGTGTGTAAGTGTGTATGTGTGAGTGTGCTCCTTTTGGGTGTGTGTGTCTCTGTTGCTGTATATTCCACGTGCACATGGCATGTCAGAAACAATAAAGCAGGTGGGGTAGGAGTTTTAAGTTTAAGTTTTGTATAATTATGTTCAAGGCCATAATTGAAGGTATACTGCCATCATCTGTGGTCAATGGCACTAGGTCACACAAAAAGGAAGGTCTGCCTGCAAGACCCTGTGTCTGTGAATTATATACTAAATTCAACTAAGCAGTGGCAAAGCAAACACATTCTCAACCCTATTTCATAAATATGAACACTTTATCGGTCGCCAGTCACATCAAAAGGTACCCCTTCTGCAACAACAAAACAAAGAAAACAATACAAAGATGAAATAACCCAAAAGACAATAAGCCATTAAAATGCAATGTGTTAAAATGTATTAAGTGTGTATAAAAGATTCTGATGATGATTATTAGTAGACAATATTTAAAACCATTAATTTACTAATGTATTGGCCAAAAGTATTACATTACATTAACTATGAAATCGATGCTCATTCCTTGCTTTCTCTTTATCTATTATTAAGGTTGAGTATGTAGGATATATATATACATATATAAATATATATATATATATATAATATATATATATATAATATTTTGTTTAGTGTATAATCACCTGAAACTAAGAACTGTTGTGCTGATCAGGAATTGAGCACTACAGTTGGCCGCTGTAGCTCTCTGACACAAAAGTTTCATCTCTGCAAACTCACAGCTGGATGCCACTAAATCTTACACACTTGACCTTAAAAATATTCAGCAATAATGTCCAAGCACTAGTTTACAATGGAGTGAATGAGAATGTCTATTTTCAAAAGCAACAGCTTTGGTTTCTATTTTTTATTGACTTGGTCTATAATGATTGGCCACTCCCAACCATTTCTAGCCATGAAATTGCACATTTATAAAGTGTGCGTACAAGATTTGGATTTACCTCAAAGCAGCTGTGATGATATCTAACATTGCTGGAAGATATTGCACCCTGTGCTCTCAGGAGAGAGAGCATCTCAAGAGGCAAGACTTATTATGTTAGGTGATAAATGGCTAATCAGCCCGTTCTGACTGACAAGACATCAAATAACGTGTGTAAAAACACCCTCACCGCTTTCTCTAGGATCCACTTATTTGCTTATATGGAAAAATGAAGGTGTGGCAGTATGCTGATTGCTAAAGGCAGGGGAGCACCTGTCAGTTTACAAAGATTCTAATTCATCAAAATATGCACGGTGGTAAGAATGAAACCAGATGGTGTGCACGTGTTGGACCATAATTTTCAGTGCACATTTATTTTGTGCATAATATGAGAATGTCAATACACACATATAAGCCTCTAGAAACCTGAGCAAATTGGTGATTTATTTAAAAATATAAGAAGACAATAAGCTATATAACAAGACATGGCCCAACAAATAAGCTAGAAATTACTTAAAAGTTACAAAAATAAATAAATAAAATAAAATAAAATAACAAATAAAATAAATGTAAAAAAAATCCACGAAAATAAGCACAAAAAAGAAAGTGACAAACAAAACAAACAATAACCTGAAACTTTTTAGTTTTTTTCTGTGACAAAATTTATAATATTTAATTATTATCATTATTAATATAGATTTTAGGACATTTTCCCATAGTTTTTGTTTGTTTGTTTGTTCATTTGTTTGTTTGTTTGTTTATTTGTTTTGGATCATTTTTAAACAATCCTCCTTTTCTTAAAAATAATCATTTTCGGGTTATTTTCTTATTACTTTTTACTAATTTCTTGCAATTTTTGAGACCCTTCTTGTTAAGTTGTTCATTGCCTTTTTCCCCCCTTTTCAAAAGGGGGAAATAGCTTTTGAAAGGTGTTTAAATGTTCAAAGACTTAATGAATGAGGCCCAGACTTTTTAAATTCTCTGCGTTGGGTAATTTCCCTTGAAAAAAAGTCTGGTGGACAGGTGCCATAATGACAAAATTTTATCAGGCTCACAGGGAATAAGCCGGCATGCATGACACAAATCAAATGAGTAATAATCAAGGTCTTTAATCCCAAAAATATGTCCAGTACACGAGAGATCAGTCAGCAAGGCAGACAAGTTCAGAAAGGGCTAGGCAAAGAATAGGCCAAAAAACAAGCTGACAACAGGCACAAGAAGGCTAACACTGGAGCACCCAGTTTATATACACAGAGGAGGGTAAGTTAACAAGACACAGGTGTGACAGTCAGACACAGGTGAAACACATGAGGACAGGTGATCACACAGGAGGGAAACTGGACAGGATGTGTCCTGAAATGCTATCAGACAGAGATTAACAAAATAAAACTAACAAGAAACGGACAAAATGAAGAAATAAACAAAAACATGACCTTACAGGAAGTGGGAACCTGAATTAATATGAGACAGAGAGCATGTAGGACTATTAGCATGCTTTTTTTGCTTGCAGATTTTGTTACTGCCCTGCACAGTTAATGTGTCCACATATTTTATTTATTTATTTTTTTTTTTTATTTGGACACTTTAATATACAATCCAGGTAGGACCAACTACTTGCATATGAAACACCACAAGCCAGAAAGTTATGAACATATATATGTCTGGTCAATCAAATGAAATAAAAGAGTGAAATGAAATAAAAACAACAACATTTGGCGGGGCGTATCGTATTGTATGGTATGGTATCTTATCTAAGACCTATCTTACTGTATCATAATGTAGGCCTATTATATCATATCATATTGTATTTTATCATCTCATATTGTATTGTATCATATCGTATCGTATCGCATCGCATCGCATCGCATCACATCACATCACATCACATCACATCGCATCGTATCGTATTGTATCATATCGTTTCATTTCGTGTTGTATCATATTGTATCGTAGGCTTATCTAATCTTAACATATATCATATCTTAGGCCTGGCTTATTTTATTGTATTGTGTAATATTGTTTCATATCATATTGTAGCCCTATCTTGTCTTATCATATCATATTCTATCTTAGGTGTATCTTGTCACATTGTATTGTATCGTATAGTATCTAAGGCCTTTTTTTTATTATCATATCCTATTGTATCTTAGGCCTATCTTATTGTAGCATAATGTAGGCCTATCTTATCTTATTGTATCATCTCATATCGCATATCGTATTGCATTATATCATATCATATTGTATGTTATCATATCTTATCTCATCTAATCTCATCTCATGCCATCTCATGCCATCCCATCTGTGGTGTGATGTGATGTGGTATGGTATGGTATGGTATGGTATTTTGTCTTAGCTTATCTTGTGTTCAGGGATTCTGTCCCTTCTCATGTCCCTTGGGTGAGTGTAGTAGAGGTTGTTGAATCACAGAGCTGTCATTGACTATTTATTTGTAGCCCCCACAATTCAACTTTTCATGCTGCACACTGTGGGGGTGGTGTGTGTGGAGGGGGCTGGGCGATCAAAGCTCTCTTTCATTTCGGCTCCAGACTGTGGCCTCAGATCAGGCCTCCATCACTGCAGGGATGTGCTCCTTCACCACTAAATTGTATATCTTGATGCCATTATTTCTGTCTGATGGCCTCACTTTGTTTCCCTCATTTCTGATTCTGCCTTTTGATTGGCCTGATGTGCTGCAACAAAATGAGAGGAGTGCTCATGTCGAGTGGTCAACTGCAAAAAAAAAAAATAAAGGCTTTCTATCTTAATAAGTCAATTATTCATGCATTGAATGTGAAGAAAGGGACTTTGCTAAGCACAGGAGGTAATTTCAGTTGTTTCTATGCAAATCAAGATGAATCAAGAATTTTCAGAAGTGAAAGAAATGATCTTGCCTAACGTGATATTGTCACCTGCTCCTCTTAATGCAAAATGAATGAAGCAGAGATAAGCCACATTGGCAGTTTTGTTTTTTTATTGGTGTTGAGGAAACATATGTTGCGTGTTATGTCAAACATAGTTTTGCAACATGCTCAATGGTTGGACTACTTCATGCATTGATATTAGGCTTTCAGTTATCCAATCAGTGTTTTCCATCCCTAAAAGAACAACCGTTCCTGCCTGAACACAGTGAGCAGGTTTCCATTACAGATTTAAACAAAGCTTATTTTCAAAAATCGCAATTGTGAGATGACTGTGTTTCTTTTGAGTGATGTTCTGTGACTTCTCCTGTGGTGATAAAATTCCACGAAGCATGGTGATGGATGTTCAAAACATTAGCAGCTTTATTTCTATTGCAGCCACCACACCAGCTGTCGTTTTTTCCAATCCAAGGCCACGTAGGCGTGTTATGGAGCCATAATGGAAAGGAAAGCCCCTTACATGTGGGAGCAGCCCCGTATGAGGAATTTCTGGGAGCTGATAGTCCACGATTTCACAGAGCAATTGTGGATTCACAACTTCTGGATGATGCGCTCAACTTTTGAGGAGTTCTGTGATACAATAACACCTCTTGTAGCTCCTGCTGCATCATGCATCAACATTTTGACTTTGACTTTTGATTCTCTCTGCATTTGTTTTATTTTAAATCTGTTTTTATTTCTATTAATTGAACCTTTATGTCACAGGATATAAAGTTACAGGGTGGAAACCTCCTTTGCAAAGAAGACCTGTGTAAATGGCAGCATAAAGTTGCAGCGTCACGATACGATATCAGGCAACAGATAAAGAATGTCTCTTCCTAAAACATTACTGATAAATATATGGTGGGGGGGGGGCTTAAAGCATGTGGTGATGATGTTGTGATGATGCATCAAAGTCCCTGAAACTGAACACGTAAATCCTGCTCATCTTAAATTAGGGTTCTGCTGGCCTGTAATGGTCTGACTGATGTTTTCTCTATAGACTGTTTAAAATAATGGATGTAGCTACTGTGACATCACCCATTGGTTTGTGGATCCTGATTTCGAAACCTCAACTTTGACGTTTCTGCCATGTTTTTGTGACAGTTTGCACATTATGAAATAATGACATTATGCGTCTAACTTTCAACAACAAGGAGTCATGGTGTTAGAGGAAGAAATAGTCCAAAATGTGGCCTCATTTCACAAAGAATCTTGACAACAGTGCTTTTCACACTCCAACCAAGCAGCATGTCCGCTACAGTGGTTACATATCCATTAATAACATTTATGTCACGCAGGAAGGCTTAGCATGTTTTTTTCTTTGACAGAGAAATAAAAAATGAAAACAAATACTGTTTAATCCATTTTAGATGATCAACAGCTGCACTGATGCTAAAATCTCTACTGTTTTCCCCTTCACAGAAAACTGATCAGGAATCAATAGGGAAATCAACAAAGAACGTGAAAAATAAGCAGGATCGAGAATGGCACTGGTACGGGGGGGACATACGAAGTGGAGGGTTTGGGATTCCTCTGCCATGAAATTCTGAACATCTTCTGAACGATTTCCTGCATTCTGGTGAATCTTTATGTACCAGTTTACAGTGGAAATGTCTTTATTTTGAATGAATTAGATTAATCTGGAACTTTACAGTTTTTATTGGGGAGGACAAATGCACAGGTTCTAAATATTGAGTGGGACGTGCATCCCCCCAATATCTAAGCCTATGGCAGGAATACAGCTCTGATAGAAATTCGATTGTTAAAGACTCAACTTATTCTGACTTATTTTATGACAAACTTTCAGCTTTGAACAACTTCAGCTCACAGACATTCTTAGCATGTTTTTAAAACCACTGAATCTAAGTGAAACTTACTGATCTGAAAAGGTTTCCTATTGACTTTTAAAACTCAGAGTGATGGGATATAATCTGTATATTTAACCCCTTGAAACCTGGACCAACATCACTTTTGTATGCTGCATTCTGATGCCTTTTGAACCCAAAGCAAATTGGTGCAGTTTCTTTCTTTTTTTAAAAGTTTTATTTGCAATAACAAAGACACAAAGACACAGGGATGACCTACGGATGAGGTTAGGGGTGTTTACAGGGTAATTCTGAGGAAATCAAAGTATGGAGATTAACTGTAGTTGTGCATGGTCAAGATTTGAATGATAATTGCAGGGAGGCCACTTTGTGGAGATAATTTGGGCAAATGTGTGTTTGAGTCATTATTAACATTTATGGTAGTAATAGCAATGTAAATTAACAGAGGGGCAGTCAGTAATACCTACATGTATACATACATAGACACCTAGACACACATACAAGTTAAAACAGAAAAGTTTTCTGATTTAAAAAAAAACAAACAAACTTTTTGGTGGGATTTCTTTCAAAAACATGAGAAAATGCAATGGGGAAATGGTAAGAAATGTTTCACAAATTGTGAGAAATAAGTAGATTTAGGAAATTATTTTGAAAAAGCAGGGGAAGAATATCTATAGCTCTGGAAAAACTATACTCAAAATTATCATAACCACATTATTAAAATTATGTTACGTTATTATTAAATTTTTTCACCTTTTTAAAAAAAAACTTATTTTCATGTATTTTTTGTACATTCTACTAATATCTTGGTCATTTTTGGGTCATAATTACCTTCATTGCTAATTGCTTTTTCCAATGTTTTTTCTTGAGCCAATTTCCTTAGGTTTCAAAGGGTTAATCTATTCACCACCAAGTATCTGACCTCCGCTTACAATTTGACTTATATAAGGCTTACATGCCTTTTAGTTTCTCTTTCTTTCTGATCTTTTTAACAAGAAATAATCTGATCAGCAAATTCACTCCATCAACCAAGATTGAATTTCTGTTGTCAAAGATGCAAAACGAGCTGCGTCCTGCGTGCAGTGATTCAGTCTTATAGGAGGAGAGACGGGCGACTGAGCAGATATTTGATAGCGATGATTAAAAAGCCGTCTTTATAGGCAACACTGATCCTCCACTCAGGTTTATTCTCTGCTTCCTGAAAATATTTTCATCTCATAACACAACAGCCCTCTCACTATCTGACAATGTGAGATGCTCTGAACTGCAACATTCACACAATGTTACGTGCAGATATCTTACATTTCAGAGAACTCTCTTGTGAACTAGTGATGGGATGTTGGGGGCATGTTCTTGGAAACGATATCTGAGTTAACCAAGGTACTTTATTTTTGTCTCATATTGAAAAGGACTTCATGGGTCTAGAGAAGTTACCTTTAATTAACCCTTAGGGCCCGCTTAATAATACACACACTCGTGTCACCCTCCACACAAATTGCACTTTTCAAAATCAAGCTTTAAAAAATATCAAACAGTAATGTTTTTTTAAGTTGATTTTTTAACCAACATCAGTCCTAATCCTAAATATCAAATATTCATTGATTTTCAGAATTTTAACCTAACCATTTTAGCTTAAATGCCAAGTTTTTGCCATGATGCCACTATGTTTTTAGATTAACAAAACCCAAAAACTCAAATAATGAATTATTTTCAATACTAAATGTAACTCAACATTGATTGTGACAGTGCACCAAGTGGAAATAGCATGCATTTCCCCATAATTATGTCATCAGGTGGAAAATAGTAAAAATTACAAATGCCAAGGCAATAGCCCAAATGACACCCAGAATTAAACAAAAATACACATTCTTGGAGAAAGAGCAGCATTTAAAATGCATCAAACGGTCCCTTCTGGCTAACAAAGAGGATTTTTTTGTCTGAAAAGCTGCAAAGAATAACTGATAACTCTTCTTTACTTTTTCTCTTTTGACAAAACAAAAAGTTAATTATTTGGTCATCTGTTTTCACACAACTTTCAAAAGCACTCCTTAAACTGTGTTAGAAAGTCTGTATATTTTGTCACAAATGCAAATAAAACTGTGTCCTATGTACTGTAACTGAGAGTGAAGAACCAAAATAGCTGGTTCACCAAGCTGTGGGTTAATCCCCTAAAGCCCAAATAGTGGGATCTGAATTTTTGATATAATTTACCACCAAACCTTGAGTGACATCCCATTCCCTCTTTAAACGCTGTTTAAATGCTTATTTGACTTGTCACAAATGCAAATTAACACTTTAAAACCTGGACTGACATCAGTTTACTTGTGCTACCTTCAGAGACCTTTCATATTTCATATTTCTTTCCTTTCATTTCTATAATTCTAATGATTATATATTTCAAATTATGCTGCAGATTTTTTTTCCAATTTAATTTTTCACACTTTCTTAAGGTCATTTTCTTGTCTGTTTTTGTGTTTTGTTTTGTTTTTCATTTTTCATTTTTTCAGCAGATTTTCTAGCAACTGTTTTCAATTTTTTTGTTATTTTTTGGGCCTTTTCTTGTTAAGTTGCTTATTGCCTTGTCATGTTTTTCAAAGAAATCATGCCAATCTGCTCAGGTTTCAAAGGGTTAATTCACAGTGAGCAGGATTAACTTGTTTATTTTTAGGACTTTAATGCATCATCACCACATGCTTTAAGATTTAATCAGAGACATGTTTTCCTCTGTTGACTGAAATAAAAAAAATAAATAAATAAAGAAAGAAAGAAAGAAAGAGAGAGTGAGTGAGTGAGTGAGTGAGTGAGAAAGAAAGAAAGAAAGAAAGAAAGAAAGAAAGAAAAAAAAGCTGGAGATGACTGCATATTATAGAAAATTACATAGTTGTATTATTATTTATTATTTTATCATTATTATTATTATTATTATTATTATTATTATTATTATTATTATTATTGTTGTTGTTGCACTTTATCAGGGTTATTCATTGTGCTTATTATCAGGTGATTTTCTTCTAACTTATTACTAATTTCTTGCAAATTTTTGTGCCATCTCGTTAACTTGCTAGATTTTAAGAGAAATCAACCCAATCCGTTCGGCTTTCAAATGGTTAAACTTCAACCTGCTCACATTAAATGTGTAAAATGAAATCTTTGGAGGACTGACGGCTCACCGAGTAGATATCACTCTTTGATAAAGGTCATTTCATTATAGCGAACATTGATCTTCTATCCCATAATATGCTGCATTCATTCAGATTCGTGACGGATCAGATCAGCTTGGGCTTCACCCAGTCTGTATAATAGATATATTACACTTTTACACCCAATAAGCGCCTCAGATTCCCAAATCATAAAGCTCTGCATTGGCACGGTGTACTCGCTCAGAGCGCAAATGTCCTCCCGGGTGTCGCGGCTGAACTACCTGGCGAATAAAGGATTATAATGCGCCTCAGTCCGACCTGCCACCCGGTCTCCTCCGCCGGGGAAGACTGCAGATTCAGTGTGTCCCCTGGTCCGGTGTGTGCCCCCCTGTTGCTTTAAGCAGTGCGTCCTGCCGTCCGACAGGAGGCGTGTCTCCCCTACGGCCGGAGCGCAGCGCTACCAGATGCAAGTGCGGGGGAAGCGACTCGGCTCCTCCATAGAAACAAATCAACTTCTTTGTGCAGCTCTGGTGACTGTTCTCTGCTCCAGCTCTACCTCGGGTAAGCCCATTCTTCCAAACTTTAAATATATTTACATGTTTGTGCAGCTCTAATTTTGCACGTCGCGTCTTTTCAGGAGCAGATTTTATGTTTGGAAACAGATGAGGCCGATTTTTTACATCGTTTCCAACCGGCAAAAACGCGGAGAAAACACCGTTACGCACCTCACCGGCCAGGTTCGAAGTTTACCCGTGAGTTTATGGCGCCAAAGCTGCTTTTAACCTGCGCGCCCAGAGCGAAAATAACATTCAGATGTCTCAGAAAGAGGCTCCGATTTGTGCTTTGATAAGCCTTGGAGATATCTGACCTCCCGTGTCTTTGCCCGACCTCTATTTGGAGACGCTTGTCACCTTTTCTGGTTCCTCCTCCTCCCTCTCCTCCTCCCCGGGCTGATGCCTTCACTGTTGTGGGGTTGAAAGACATTATGAGGGTCGTTAAATGCCTACCGTGATCCGCTTTATGAATGATCCGTAGATAACGTCTCCAGTTCACGGGGTTGGATGGGAAACTCGCGGAGACGAGACGCGCATTTAAATCTCATAGTTGATGAGCACATTAGCTTTAAATCAACTTTATCATCACGCAGCGTCGCTCGGCGGAGGGGCTCCGCTCAGCTTGTTTTAAAGCCCTTTTCACATGTTCAAAGTGGCATTTGTTGAGCTGTAGCTCTATGTGTAAAAAGACATGAATATATAGAAATCGAGATGAGTATGCACCGGTGCCAACTGTGTTTTTTTTTTTCACCTGGCAGCCCCGCAGACTCCATATGCACCTTTGTGGCCGTTACGCACGGCTCTCAGAGAACTGCGGCTTTGTGTTCTTCAAATTAGTTCAGAGCTACTCTTTCTTATTATGACCTCTGTGTGCATTCAAATACTGGGCCGATTTATTCATTGCACGAGGAGTGACAAGCAAATCACAGACATGGTTTTGTTTTCTTTCACCGCCTCAGGAAATCCTCTGACATCCTGTAAAATTTGCGCCAACTATGAAAAATAAAAATAAAGCTTGGTTCAAAATATATAGAGAAATTAACTTGTAAGTTCCCTGTTCCATGTTGTGCCAGGTGTGGACGGCTCCCCAGTTCAGATGATGCACTTAATTTTAATTATGAGTTTGCTTTTAATAATCTCATTTAGCCTGTTCATACAATTAACATATTTGTTTATTGTAGCTTTCCAAAAACGTTGGGCAGTCGGGCTGGGGATTTATTTGAGTGTTGGCCACAAGAAATTGATATTAATGTTAAAGCAGGCGGTTAGGTGAAACAATATTTAACCTTTAGGCATAAACTGTATTATCACATGGACCGGGTCTAAACAGAGTCCCCCCACTACTAATTAAGGAGGCAGGGAGCAGAGGAAGCCGCCAAAAATACATGGAAACACGAGGGGCCGCGGTGTCGCTGTCCATGGTGCTGAGAGCGTAGCAATACAAAGACTTGTTTAAAAACAGATTCGCTGTCCAGGGTGCTGAAACAGCCTCAACGCAAAGCTGGATCCTCCTGAAAACTCCTCAAAGCATAGGCTCGTTTAGGACATTGGACTGTGGCCTAAATGTAAAGCGTTTCCGTCTTTAAAGCCAGTGCTATATCTCAGTAACAGAAATGATGCTCTTATAGGAGGAAATGATAAAGTATTTTTCGGAAAACACTTTATTTTCGTTCATTGCTGACGATGATATTACACTTTTGATTTGCTCCAAATCAGCTTGACCTTTACATATTCAATATTTCCCATCCTGTTTAAGATGTGTGGTTTAGAGAAGGAATCTATAGAATGTAGAAATTATGCTTCAGAATTACCAACCACAATTTAACTGAAAACTTGAGGATTTACATTTAGAAATAATACAGCAATCACGTGTGCTGCTGTGTCTAGATGTCTAGTAAAACTAACCCTTTGTTTTCAGATGTATTTGTAAATAAATAGAGGCCACAGTCCAGCCTCTGGGGAAAATATTAAATATGACACTTATATTTTTTCCTCTTTCAGTGCACGTAAGCTTCGCCAGTAATTCAGTAGTCATATATGGGAGCCAATGTTGCACTTTCCTGCGATCACAAGTCAGATTGAAGACACACATTAAATTAAACTCTGATGTTGAGGGCTGGCTCTTTTCTAACAGGCTGCACAGGCTCAGGGAAAAGTCCAAAAATAAAAAAAAAAAGTAATAATTCCAAATACAGAAGAGTGAGGGGGTGAGCAGAGGCTATTCATCTTGTTGAGTGCACAGTGACAGGTTTGCTTCACGGAGCCCTCACATGAGTCCAAGCTTGAGTGACTCCGATCAAACACGGGCGATCTTTTTCAAAATTCATAGATTGGCTTTTATACGACTGTGCACGGCGGCGCTCCGCTGCCAGGAACGGCCATTGAACCGGAGCGAGGAGGGGAAAAAAATCGGGAGAACCGGAGAGCGGCGGCTAGCCGGCCGGGGACACGACATTAGGGGAAGAGAAAGGGAAGGATGGAGGAGGAGTGGGGGGAGGCATGAGAATTTGGCCAGGCGATATAGATCAAGGGGCGAAGTGTGGTCAGCAGTAGCCGAGAAACATGCCCGATCCACCCCGTGCGCTCCCCCACTACTAGTGTTGGCTCGACGTCAGATGCTGTGCGGCAGTGCAGCAGGAGGAGCTCGGGCTGCCGAGGCTGCTGAGACCGCCGCTTCGCTCACTCTCACTTGGTCGCGCTGGATCTCCACACGCTCTCCCCCTCTCACCCCCCTCCAATCTGTGTCTTTCAGTAGATGGATCTCTTCAAGCTCTGCCCTGCCTAACATGGACGCCCGGCCACCTCCACCACCACCACCTCCACCATCATCTTCCTCAGCTGAGTCGGAGGGCTGTTTCTTCTTGGCGCAGTGAGCTGGACACGCAGTGCTTTTTTCCTTCTTTTTTTTTTTTTCTTTTGCTAAATGGATGTGGGGAAAGCGTTGCCCAGCCCGCCGGTGGTGCCCAACCGCCTCGCTTCACGTTAAAGCGGTGAAAGAGAAAATAATTCTGGGGAATATACCGATTCAGGGAATAATAATCCTGTGCACCACACAAGCACCATGAAGATTACCTCCCTGCTGATACTTAATGCGAGAGTCAGGTGCACCATCAGGCTTCTACTGCTGCTATTACACTGTGTGGGATATTCTCATGGGATGCCACACGTCTTGAGATTCGGTGAGTCTTCTTTTTTCCCCTGAAAGTTTGATTGCTGTGTTCATGTTGCTCTGACCTGTTGGGGACTCACTTTTCCCTCTTCTCCTCACTTGTGGGAAAGTTGCTGTTCAGAGTGTTATTTGCAGTGTAACGCGGCTTTTCGGGAGCAATAACGAGAGTGGTGCGTCTAAAGAGCTGGCACAGAACTGCACTACAGTGCAAAGCTGCCAAAAAGAGAAACTGATACACAAATGATCCATAAGGAGACAGCCTGTAACTTGTTGCTGTTTGGAAAGTTTAAAATTTGAAAGGTTGCAGGTATCAGTGTCCCCTCACACCACAGCAACACAACATGTGTGCGTGAATAGTGTCAGCTGTTTATGAATTTACGCACTTCTGTGTGTGAGTGAGAGAGAGATAGATGGTGATTTCCGAGCAATAGTGTTTGTGTGTGCTCTGTAATTTCATTCAATCATTCAGACTGTACAGAATACAGTGTGTGTGTGTGTGTGTGTGTGTGTGTGTGTATGTGTGTGTATGTGTATTTGAAATCACAGTGACAGTAAAATATTATTTATCACAGCAAATCCCTTTTTTCATTATTTTTGCAAAGAATAAACAAACATACAACACACCAGTAAGGTCATTTTCGCCTGAGCATATTGGCTTGATTGGCTTTACTTTCAAAAACACGGGAAAGAGGCAATGAGCAATTTAGAACAAAATAGAGGAAAAAACACAGAAAAAAGTTTTAAAAATATTTAAATATAAGCAAATGACCCAAAGAGCGCTCAAAAGTAATATAGAATTATAATAATGATAAATATAGTTTTTTGGACATTTTTCCATAGCTTTTCTTAAATAAATTTTTCAAATCCATTCATTCCTTGCAATTTATGGAAAAAAATATTTCCAAGGTGCTCATTGCCTTTTTTCAAAGGAAACAAAGCTAAGATTTCAAACGTTTAAATGTTTTGTGAAGATGCCTAAATGCAGCACAAAAAAAGTGATGTTGATCCAGGTTTCAAAGGGTTAATCCGCTTTAAGAGAAATTTTAGATGACCTTTTGACCCATAATTTTCCCCTTGAATTTTGACACACTGCAGCTCTATGATGCTTACACCAGAAATAGTGCACTTCAGGTCCATGTGTGTTTTATACCTGCATTCATTTATTGAAGTGGAAATATTCCAAAGATCTCATGTATCAATTTGTACACAGCATAAGTCACCATTTGTATAGCTGTGGCCAACGGTTGGCAAGAAGTGAAGTCGACTTACTTTCATATCACACATTGTGGCTGCCACTGCAGAACAGAACAGCAGGAGGACGGAAAAACGCTACAGAAACAAAATCCTTCAAATAATACGTTTGGTTTAATTGATCCTGTCAGAATTGTATCATTAAAAAAAATCAGCAATACACACAATCACATACTACAATCACAATAATGCATACAGGTACTTTAGTTTGTCAATATATTGATATCAACAGATGTATGTTTTGTTGAATAATCTGAACGTTTTACTTTGCATGGATTGGAAGAAACCACTGATACTGTGGAGGAGAAATCCTCCGTAATTAAATCCACAATGTAAATTTCTTTAATTCATGAATGCAAATTGATGAGGTGCAGATTGATTTTTCCGCTGATGGAGCTGTAGGATGTGGTTCAAAGTGTAACTGGATAGAAAGGTGGAATCCTGTGAACCTCTGGCCTTGCAGCCTGTCGGGAACAGCGTAGCCACTAGTCATCCTGTGCACGTGTAGAGGTGAGCACAGTGTGCTGAGGGAAACACCCTGTACCCCATCACACCCCATTATTTCCTCCCGCTCCACTGTTAAATAGGCCTGTATGTCACAGCAGCAGAGTCAGAAGGCTGAAACAATTACAACCTGAATCTGTCTGTCAGACGACGTGTCTTGTGATTCCATTTTTTCCTCCTCTCTTTCTTTGCCAGTGGACTTTTATCAGCTACCAGCCACTTGTGTGTCGACAAATCTGTCCAGCGGGCCTCTGTGGGCCTTTAATGTGTGTGTGTGTGTGTGTGTGTGTGTGTTTTAAGGTTTCATCATTGAAGGTGACATGTTTCAGTTAGAATTGTGAAAACATTCAGCAGAAGCATGTCAGTGGCCCAGGAGATAACTGCAGTGACTGAGCTAAGCTGAGCTGCAAAAACAGAACACTGGTCTGAAAATAACTGCATCTAAGAGTTAGGGTTACACTTTGACAAATTTTTTAATTACATTGAACTAATATTGGAGGTATATTCACATATTTGCAAGAAACCAATAGATAGTGAAGCATTTATAGCATTGTTTGGTGTACCTCTACCTAGGCAAGTTATTAATACATACCAGTTGAATGTGATTGCATTTACATCATTGTTAGCACGAAGGCTAATTCTTGTTAGATGAAAGGCTACCTGTCCCACTTCCTTTATACAGTCGATCAAGGAAGTCAAGATGTGTCTTCAAATAGAGAAGCTAAGATTTACCCTGAAGGGTTCACTTGGGAGGTATAATTGCACTTGGAGGCCTTTTATTGAATATGTTGGGAAACTGTCTTTCCGAGCAGCTTAAGACCACATTTTGAGCTGTTAATAAGACCTGTTCTGTCAGTGTTATTTTTCTTCACTTTTTTTGAGAGCCAGTAATTTATGTGTTGCTTATATCCTACTGCAGTTTATTAAATTCAATACCACCTGTCTGTTGCCATCTGTTGTCATGAAGGAAACTATAAATAAAGTGTTAAAAAAACTACGTTAAGCCACTGACAGCTGTAGTTAACAGTATCCTATCCTGATGACAGTGTCACTGCCACATTTACTTCAGCAGTGTATTACCATGAAATGTATTACAGTAATAATACAGCATAATGGCATAAAATCATATAGCAGCCTACTGTATACGCTAAGTGTTGTTTTGGCTCCAAAAAGCATCAAGATTCATGGTGTTTAACTCTATTTTGAAATAAAACGGTTCATTAATGTAGAATTTGGCTGCATTTTTACAGAAAGTTGTTACAGTATTCGTTTAGTATTACAAAGGTGGGGGAAATGTTGCAAAACAGATTAAACACAACCCCATCTGTAAAAACATGTTGACATTTCACGTTTCTGCAAACCACAGATACATTTCATTTGCACATTATTTTGTAGTAGATTCTTGGAAATTTTACATTTCAAGAATGCTGTGGTAAATGTTTAGTTAGCTTTGAGCACAAAAAATACTTGGTTGTGGTTTGGACAAGACTATATTTGACTTGAAATACCTGTTTTTGGGGGCACAAGCCTGCTGGAAAAGCATCAACAGGTGGGCGAAAAACAATCATATTTGGTGAGTAAGAAGCCAATGGAACACCGCTGAATGTGTTGTTTGTTGGTCTTAAACAGTGGGCCACATAAACTCTAGAAAGAATTGTAGCATTGTACGTTTCTGCAAACAATGGATATTTTACATTTGTATGTTTTTATGTCGTACATTACATTGATTTATATGTGGTTAGTTTAAAGACAAAAAAATGTTTGGAAAAGATGATATTTTGGCTTAAAATGCCATTGAGGACAGATTTCCTGCTGGGAAGGCAGCAAAGTCTTTGTAAAAAAAACCAAAACAAAACAAAAAAACCCACCACCACCACCACCACCACCACCAACAACAACAAAAAAAAAACAGCTCTTCATGGCACTTTAGTGAAAAAAACAGTGACGGGCGCGACATAACACAAATGTTTGGTGAAGCCACAGACACAGCAATGATTCACTAAAAAAAACAACTGGTCTCAAATCCTGGTTTACAACATAAAATGGTGGCATTGTACATTTCTGCAAACCATGGATATGTATGTTATTATGTAGCAGATACCTTAGTTAACATGTGGTTGGGTTTTGACACCTAAAAAAACCTCCACTCTTACACAAAAACATTAATAAGATACACTGATTTGTAATGTATTTTGTGGTTTGCAGAAATACACAAAGATTTTCTTCTGGGTTGATTAAACAGCAAATGCTCAAAATCTAAGCAGCAGATTACAAAAGCACTAGATCCTACACTTCCGACTTAACAATGTCTTTCACTCGACCCTCCTGCCCTCGTAAAAGCTAATGTTGTTCAAACACACCCAGTTTTTAGGTCGTGCTCTCTGTTAAATATATGAACTCTGAAGCTTCTATGCTGTCATCTGCTTATCTGACCCTAGTGATGTCATCTCGCCCTGGTGACATCATCAGGGTTAACTTCTGAGACTCAACAAGTTCCTGCAGAGCCACAGAAGATGCAGGCTGAATAGAAATCCTCGTGACATAAACACTGATGTGCATGCGTATAATTGTAGTGCCCTTTTAAAGACTGCATGTGCATGGCATTCTTAAATGTGGAAGGTCAGCAGGCCAGGCTAAATAGCAAATGTATAGACATAATTAGAACCTGACTGATACTGGATTTTTCAGGCTGATGCTGATACCAATATTTGGGAGGGGAATATATTGGTTGATGCAATTTTGCAATGTAACTATCCTTCGGATATGATACTTGCGACAGAAATATGTAATGGGGGCAGGATATTTTACAGTTATACAATAAACTCTACTGCGATGAATGACATCAGTGCACTCAGACACAGTAAACCTCATTGGAAATTTGATATTCTAAATCACGCTTAAAATCTTTTCCTGCATTATATTCTGTTAAAAATACATTTTTCATATTGTGCATATGGGACAACAAATAAGCCTCAACTAGATTATCTTTAAAAAGAAGCAATAGCCTCAAAGTATAAACCACACCTTGACTTGTCCACTGTCAAAACTGTGCTCCTTAACTCCACCAATTGAATTTTGACTTCACAAATGGGATTTCCTCTGCTTCTGTTGCAGCTCCGGCTCTGACAAATGACATGAAAAGAGCTTGCTATTAATGCAATAATCCCAACATTAAATTTCCGGATGTGTTTTGATGTGTTTTCATTTGTAGTAGCTATTCTTCAAAATAGGAGCTTGCAAATGGTTTGGCTCCATCAGCCGCTTGAAGAATTATGGTGTGAGAGTGATGGATGGCTAAATTGGATTTCCATTTTGAAAGTCAAACACAAGAAAAACTGCTCAGAGGAAGAATGCCACAGCTGCTGTTTTTAATCATTCTGACCAGCTTCTGTGATTAAAAAAAGCTTTTTACAGATTGTGAGTTCTTAAAAAAAAAAAATTGAGCAGATTAATATATGAGTAACCCTTTGAAACCTGGGGCAACGTCACTGCTTTCTGATAACGTTTACAAGTATGTTAACCCTTGAACCCTGAGCAATAGATCAAGTCTTTTATTTAGATTTAGAAAATTATTTTTGAGAAGCTTTTAAGAAAAATGTCTAAGAAAAAATAAAGAAAAAAGCTAAGGATATAAATATGCTACAAATTTATTATACTTTAAAAGCACCCTTTCTTGGTCATTTCAATGTTATTTTTAAAAGCTTTATTTTTTTTAATCTCTTTTTCCTTTATTCTAAAATGAGTTTTCGGTAATTTTCTGATTATTTTTTTTACTAACTTTTACTAATATTTTGAAGTTTTGGGTTAACTTTTATTTATTCTATAGGACCATTTATAATGATCATAATTACATATTTAAACTATGGTGCAGGATTATTATTATTTTTAAGCACATTTTTTCAATACATTTTGTTGTTTTTTGTTTTGTTGTTGTATTAATTAATTACTAATTTCTTTTCCGGGTCATTTCCTCTTAACTTGCTCATTGCCTTCTGTCCAGTTTTCTCAGGTATTAAAGGGTTAAAATGAATTTTTTTAATAAGCTGTGTGGTGAATAAGGACATGAAGCAGGGTTAGAACTCAGATGGAGTGATTGTATTTGTTGAATCGGAGGCTGACATGCCGACAGCCTCTGATGATAGAAAGCACACGACTGAATTTTCCCACGGCCCATTGAAGATAAAGCTTGATACAGATCAGCTGTAAGCAGTGACGGTCGGAACCACAGCACTGTGTGACCTGTCAGCTCTCTAACTACGACTCGAGCCTGCCGGCTCTGCTGAAATATTTGAGTTTCTGAGCAGTTGTATTGCAGACAGGTGAGGTCAGGAAATTGGATTACTTGAGTGGAGGAGAAGCCACATTCAAGGTCACTTCACAGGAATATGGCGTAATGTATTTCACACATCCACTGCATGAGCTACTGGATGAAAGCAGACGCTTCACCCCTTTAGAAAAGTAGCATTAGGTAAAAAAAAGTTGAGGTCAAGGAAGCGGTCCAACAAGCAGACGGTATGGAAAGTCATGGATTTAATACTAAATTTCTCATCTTGGCCACAGAGTCATGGACATCGTGGAGACTCCTGACACCCCAAAGAAGCAATTTTAAGCAGTATTTGTGTATCTATAAATGCATCAATTTATCCTGGCACTTTATGTCTCTGTGATCTCGGCAGAGTGGAGATTGAATCAGGTGCGTGGGCCCCGGCTGCCGCGGTCGGCATAAGTATGAAGGTCAGCGTCTAATGGGGCAGATGAGCTAAATGTTGCAGGTGGAGGCCAGAAAAACTCTTTAGAAAATAACTGGCTGTGCGAGAAGGCTGCCTGTCAATAACTGCACAGAGAAGTTGACATTATCCCCCAGGCTGCGGCCCCCGTCTCGCTGATGACTTGTAAATAAGGAGATTTGCGGAGGAACGCGAGGTGCCTGGAAACAATGGGTGGCTAAACCGATCATTGCCCGGTGGAGAGCGGTAAGTATGAAATGGGAGGTGATAATCACAGCATCTTCCAATAGAACAAACTAATTTTCCCATTTGCTTTCCACTTTATCAGTGAAGCTGTAGGCACAACAGTTTTTTGAAGAGACAGCTTGGAAATGTTACTGATTATAATTCCATAAACTGACAAAAGCACTAAATGTGTATTAATCCACAGCTTAAAATAGTCCTCAACAAATGCACTATTTCTACCTTTTTCAGTAACATTCACTAAATGTCACAGTGGCCAGCTGAGAAATTACTGACATATTGTAAAAATGAAACCTGTATTGAAAGATTAAAGTTTTCATGAGGACTCAAATGGCTTGGTGCTGAGAGCCACTGACTGGATGAGGAAGCCAAAAAGGACAAACACATTGTTGGTGCTGGTCTTTCCTTGAGACAGTAAGAATTATTGAGACCAAATTAATCTTATATAAAGTGAAATCTCTGCATTTTAACAAATCCTCTTTATAACAGGTCCTCTAACCTAATTGCCAGATTAAATATTGGCACGATATGTTTCTGCAAACCAAGGATTTGTTACATTTGCATGTTATCATATTGGTTTCTTTACTTTTTAACAATGCTATTGTTAAAATGGGGTTAGGTTGAGGCACAAAAACCCAATTGGTTAGAAAAAAGATCGTGTTTTGGGTTAAGATGTCTGGATTTGGAGGCACAATCCCTGCTGGAAAAACAGAGCAGGAGCTGACAAACGCTAAAAGGCTTTACCTCCTGTAGAGCTATTTGTTTCTGGGAATTTATGATTGATTGCAGCAAAAGAAGGCTGATGATCCAGGTTTCAAATGGTTAATGGGAAAGGTTACGGACACATTTCACAAGCATTTAAAGCCTTGAAATGTGAGCAAATTGGTTTTAGTTTTTTTTTTTTAGTTATTTATTTTTTAAAAAACATGGCAATAAAAACAATTAGCAACTTGGCAAGAATTAGTAAAAGGTGATAAGAAAATGACTTTAAAAAACCTGAGAGAAGGAAGTGAGAGAAAATGAGACACAGACAATTAGAGGAAAATTATCCCCCCAAAAAAGCAAAAAAATAATAACAGTTTTCATAAATATTAAAATTACAATAAAAAGATATAAAATAAAAATTGTGTTACATAAAAATATATCTATATTAATTAATTAATTTGCTTTGATTTTTAAGGGTTAAATACAAAAGCCAGGTGTATGTGGGCATTCTGGGTTTTTTGTGCAGTGGGAAAGGGGCTGAAGACACCTTTTAAGTGGGTTTGTGGTGCTATTGATATGCATGCCAAGTCTTAACCAAAGACACTGTTATCAAAACTGTATGGAAAATACAGTACAACCAGAACAGAAAATACTTTTTCTCCTTCAGAGGCACAGAGGAAGGTTTAAAGAAACAAGATTCATAGTTTGTAGAAGCCATGGTCTATAATTGTCCAGGTTGGATTTGGAGGGAAATTTGCTGGTTTGCTTTACGGGCCAGAACAGTAGGGGGGCACTATTCCGTCAGCGCAAATAAAGCTAAAGCTATCAGAGAGTCTGGCGGTGACAGATGGTGGAAGGAGAGAAAGTCTGATAGAAAAAAATCACTTCCAGCATGTTTATCCACTTTATACAGAGGCTGAGAGGGCTTTGAGAGACAACATGCTGTACATACACAGCACCTTTTACTGGGAGAGCACCTGCAGGAACCCACAGGCAAGGCTTGAATATCACAGTACTTATGCAAAACATGCATGACCAGGTGTGATTGAAAAAGCAGCGCAGATGTCTGATTACTGCTCATGAAGGTGGAGTTGTGTGAGCAGTGAAGAAGAATGGCCTTTTTTTTCAGTCTGAGCCGTCGATTCACCACAAACCCATCGGTACATTTGTCAAAAGGCTGACTCCTGACCTTCTGCTCAGAGCTAAACAAAATGCACTGCACACCAAACTGTCCTCCTTTCACTGATACAGAATAGAGTGTGTGACGTGTCCCTCTCTGCTCACTCTGTGTGGCTGTGTTGAGTGAATTATCTCCCGGACTGACTGGATGATGCATCTGTTTTTCTCATGACCACATCTGAGTACTGGAGATCTGATGGTCTGGCCTTGGCCTTTGGTCTTTATATTAAGGCCATATTTAGACCAGAATGGCCCTGCTAAAAATGGAAAAGTCTACTTTGCATTGTTAAAAAAAAATCCCACGTTCATATGATAACATTGCGAGAACAATCCTCGTGTACGCGGATCCACAAAAACAGAAGTGCAAAGTACAAAGTGTGGCCATGACGTCACCGTTCTCACAGGACCTGCACATTGTCTGTTTAAATGGTGACAGTAGGGATTTTGTTTTCAAAAGATTACACTCTGTAACCAGGTTAGGGTTAAGGTGAAAAAACTAACTAACCCCAATTTGTTTAAGTTATCTGGTTATATATTGTGCTGGCTTTTTAATAAGAATAATACGTGGAAACTATAACACAGAACATTGCATCCATCATAATCAGACCTTCTTGTGATGAAACTAACTAAAACCTTTAAACTTTGTAATGCTTTCACATGTTTTCCTTACAGTGTGTGAAGCTATGTTAGAACTGGTCATGTGACCATCCTGGTTGTTTTCTGTTGTCTTTGAAGCCAAATGATCTGGGCTCTATCTGGGGCAGGTAACTCAAATAAATAAAAATCTATCAAAAATCTAAATTAATCTCACTTTCATACAAGACCTTGGAAAAAATGTTATTTGATAGCTGTAGTAGCCATTTCAACTTACCAAAGTTCTTAGGCCACTTAGTCTGCAAGGTTTCACAGTTTTGACCATTTTGTAGAATCCAAGTACTCATATGTGACAGGAAAAAACTTTAACAAAGTTTATTTTGGAATTTCAAATATACATCTGGTCAACTATTGACCTGACATCCTATTCCTTTCTCGCATAAAAGTGTACAACAAGCTCCTACATGAAAGCACAGTCAGAAACTTACATTGATTAACATCTACTTCTTGTCGCCTCCTAGCATGACATCATCCTGTCCTCTTTTGTCATGTGCATTAAACTGCCTTTCTGCACCATAACTGTGGTACATAATTTTTCCTGCATTCT
Organism: Plectropomus leopardus; assembly: GCF_008729295.1. Taxonomy (NCBI): domain Eukaryota; kingdom Metazoa; phylum Chordata; class Actinopteri; order Perciformes; family Serranidae; genus Plectropomus; species Plectropomus leopardus. The sequence continues at coordinate 2,774,954 of NC_056469.1, read as the reverse complement.
AACAGAAATGACATAATTAATAATACAAATATCAACATAATGTTAGTTTAGTCTACTACTATACACCATTAAAATATACAGAAACTGGTAAGTATAAAATATGTGATTTAGTGGCTCTTACTATACCAATTTTGATTCGAGGGGAATCCATATCTTGAGGACAAACAATTTAATGCTTTGTCTAAAAACATGAGTATAACAAAAACACATATTCTTTTCTTGATTTCTATCAGAGAACAGCAGATTGACTGTAAATATTAACAGTTTGAGAGTGCGAGAAAGAGCAGCTGTTACCTGTGTATAAATACTGCAGAAAATGAGTGTTAAAATCATTTCAAATATTCAGAATCAATATGTGTTGATAAATCAATATTTCTGACAACAGTAGTTTCTACTGCTGCTGCAGCTATAGAAAATGTGTCAAACTGATAACAGAGTGTCGCCAGATCATCTGGTCAGGTATCTCCTTACTCCTTAATTCTTTTTTTTTTTTATTTAAAGAGAAAATATGCAAACCTTGCAACCCCGCCACCACCGTACAATTCAGCCCCACAGAGATACAACACCATGATCATTTGACGTTGTTCATTATTGGTAAAGACAATTTGCAGTATCATAACAATGATGAGACTGTCTGTATGCAAATAGAGTCTACAACTGCTGACAGAAATTAAATGGACTTAACCATATTTTGCACAAATTCAAATTTTAATGCAGCACATTTTATTAAATTATAATATTGGATTTTCCCTGTTTAGCCGTCTCATTTAAAATTGCATCAAGGCCTCCTCATACTAGCTTTGGTTTGTCAGACATACTGCTCAACAGTAGACTCACAGGGGGAACATTTGGCAAACAGGAGAAAATAACAATGACAATAATCATTTCCATGTTTAATATTTTCCCCGACACACTTGCTAGATTGCCAGTGATGTTTACTGCCAGAGCTGTCACACTTCCTAAATTTGTGACACCACATAGAAGGTAAAACACTGCAACATTTCCTCCATATTTCCATGGGGATGATGACATGAACACCTCTTCCAGTCTGCAGGCCATGTTTGCAGAAAATCCCACATGACATGGATGTAGCATCACATGAACAACGAGCAGCCGGCCAGCCCACGGCAGCTATCTCATACTGAATGTAGACTCTTTCAGGCTAAACGGAAACGAGATGCAAGCATGCAGGTTGACTGCGGCGTGTGTGTGATGCACTGACTTAAAATGGTCTTTTCGGATTCAGCTATTGGAGACTGTGTTTCCTCTGTGGGTGTGTATTGAAGAGCAGTTTTTCCAGTCAGCTGAAGCTGCATCACGCTTGCCAGTGATGAAATCTTGAACATAATCGATAGTCATGATGGAAGAAAAAGAAAAGATAATAAGGTCTGGGCTTAAAAATGAAGCAGGTTATGGATTATGAATTGCATTCCAGTCAGAAAGGCTTACATCAAAGGAGAGTGGATAATTTATATACAGTACTTGGCAGAGAAGGCTCTGTGGTTGGGCACGATTATAATATGAATCCAAGCAGCGTGTTAAAGATTCAGCAGGGACCGGGATAAAAACGCTCCGGGGTGTAAAAAAGAGCCCAGCACAGACATCGTACTGGAAAACACACAATGCACGAGGCAGAAGATGCAACTGTAAACTGAGAATTACTAAAACATTTGGGGAAATATGGCTATTTGTTTTCTTTCTATAAAATGAGATGAGAGGATTGATCTAATGTTTATACTGACAACAAGACAAGAAAGAGAGACAGGAGCTGGAGGCGAGACGAGGAGAGCCTAGCTTAGCATAAATACAGGTGGGAAAAGCTAGCCTGACTCTGACAACAGAGACAATATGTATGTAACAACACCTCAAAGTCTGTTTGTTAAAGGTGCAGCTAGGTGATGGTGCTGTTTCTCAACTAACAGTTTATACATCAACTCCGCAGATCTTATCCTGGGTAGATTTTATGCCGAAGAAGTGCCGTGGAAGGTTGGTGCTGCAGCCCCACTATTGGCAGAACAACCAACACGTTCTCATTCTGAACTTGTCAAATAGTGCCACTCTATCACTGCTTTTGGCATATGTGTGTGACGCCAAAAGCCATCTCCCACATCCACATGTAACAAATGGTGTCAGATGAGAATGCAGTTGGACGGAACCAGTGCCACTTGCATCCATGTTCAATGTGCACGGGTGATCGCTCATCCTATTTTACCCATATAAGCAGGTGTTCAGTGAATGTTCAGAGCCGAATTCTCTGCAGACCACTCAGCCCGCCACATGTACTTTGATAGCCATTTCAATAAGATATAGCTTGAACTAAGAGGACTGTCCTAGAATAATCTAACTACAATAGCGTCCAGTGCTTGCTTTTTGTTGTTTAAACAAAACCACATACGCTGTCATCCCATCATGTGCATTTGTTGACATCAAAGTAGCGGCATCCCGAAATGTTAACAACAGAAGCAGAAGGATACCTAAATCCTGTCGACATGAAGTCCACTGCAAGGTGGCAATGCGTGACGAGTTGGGATGAGAGCGTGTTGCATAGTTAGCTGTTTTACCATAACTCATGGGTTATCAGAACAATTGTTTTACGTTTGGAACAGCATGTAAAAGGGTATCTATCATAAAATGTATGAATAAAGATATTTAAAATGTGCAAATTGATTTAATTACTCTGATCTGACGTGACAATGTCATCACATCAAGTCAAAGTGCAAGGGTCTGCTCATGGGAAAGCTACCGTTAACCTTCCAGTGAGATTTGCAGTACTGGGAGGTAATTAATAATGCAGACAGGCTTAACAGGCTGAAAAAGACTGCAAATTTACCAGGACAGTTCCCAGTCAGACCTGGTTTTTGGATCCATAAAATATCTTGGATGTGGGACTTCCACTGCAGGGGAATATTCATCGGGATGGAGTTTCAAACAAGGTAATGATGGAGTGAAGGACAAGCGGATGTAACGTTATGATCTGTCCAGAGGACTGAGTGGCTTTAGTTAAGAGACAACTTAGAAATTTTGGTAAATGCAACTCAGAGACACATAGTGTCTAAGAGAGATAGTGTGCAGATTCTTATGACTATCCGAACCTCTGATGTATATACGGCAGTTTTCTTGTAACTCTTAACTCCCATCCCGAGAATAAATATTCCAATTGTACGTTTCTGCAAACCACAAATGTGTTACATTCTTACCTCATTATGTGATACGTTGAAACAATGTTTAAATAGTACTGTGGTTAATTTGTCTAGGCACAAATACCTCTTGGTTATGGTTAGGAAACAATCATATTGTGGCTTAAAATATCCAGTTTATGTGGCACAATTACTGCTGAAAATGCATCATATGTCTCACTCAACTCATTCTTTAACTCCAAAGATGTAGCACGATCAAGGTTAAAATGTAATTTTGTTTTTTAAACCCAGTTTTGGTGTCTCAGTCCCCGCTGGAAATGCTCCGGATGTCTCACTTTAAATCAACCAGTTTTGTTGTTTGTTGGTCTCAAACAGTGGTTTGCAGCTGACAGACATCTTGCCTGATCATCTGCACATATATAGCATTCACATTTATACTGCACAGTACTAGTTTAGCAAAAATAAGTTCCTGCATGTATGGTCGCCCATGACTAATTTAAGAATGGAGCTAAATTTCCTCTACATCTGTATATGACTTCTTGATTTTCTGGCTGGATTTCTGGCAGATCTGATTTTGGACATGGCTACTGTCAAAGAATTTGTTGTACACTATAGTGAGGCTGTTGTAATGATCAAATGTTGCAGTAGTATTGTAAATGCTGTGGCTAACTGTACTATTGACTGAAGATGTGCTGTGATAAAAATAACACTGAACTTTTCTGTACAATACACCATGCTGTGTGCATCTTTCAGCCATCTGTGGCTCCATATTAATCTTTTTTCCCTTTTGCATTCTGTTCAAAGTACTGTAGAATTGTGTAAATTACTGTTGTCTTCCTTGTTTTTATCTCTCATTTTATTTTCATAAAACTTTATTGAAATGGACTGAAATGATTAGGGGTCCTAAGTTTACAATCAGCACGAGCAAACTGTGGCTAGTGGAATGAATAGAATAAAATAGCAATTAATGGTCAATTCAGTGATGGCTCTTGGGTACAGTAGACCATACAATGTGTGCATAATAGGGCTGGCACTATACCAGATTTATGCTACATGTTCACAGTAGTTCACGTGAATGATATTATCACAATATCTATAGATAATCTATCAGATTTATTACTGATTTTTGTCATAATTTTGTCTCTTCTCTGGCAAATGAATTACACTCAATATATGAGTGTAGGGAGGTTTAGGCAAAGTCTGCAAACTGTACAAAATTGTAACAAAAAGGGTTATTAGACTTCATAGATAGTGAAAAGACACAGGGACAGACACAGCACGCACATAAAGAAACAAAAATGATCGAATAAGTGCTGGATTATTTAGGACGGTAGTAGCTAAATCCATAGGGACTTGACTTGGGAATAGGTGGGTCAGTGGTTCAAGTACCAGTATGGACTGGTGACTGGAGAGCTGCCACTTTACCTCCTGAGCAGTGCCAAGGTGCCCTTGAGCATAGCACAGAATCCCCTACTGCTCAGGGTGCCTGTACATGTGCAGCCTCTTGCTCTGACATCTCTTCATTTAATGCATGTGTAAAGGCCCTGTTTGTGAATGTGTGTTTGTATTTCAGGTCTGTGTATGTAACATGGAAATGACAACAGTGAAAAAAAAATATTAATAACATATGTCTTCTTCTCATTCTTATATGATATTATCATATGTGTTAGGGGTGTCTCAATATACTATATTAGCAATAACTGTGATTTAAATAAAATATTGATATCATGTTAATAATACACATATTAACTAATTTAACCCTAACCCCAAAACTCTCCTTTTAGAAAAATACTTAATTTTTGAGTCCTTCTCTACCTTATTTTTCATGCTTTTCTCTACCGTTTCATCTATATTATCTTGCATCTTTGCATTTTTCTGTATAACCACCTATTGTTTTACTGTGATTTTAATATGGTTTTTTAACCATATAAAATCTTTTGGAGGAAATTTTAACCATAACATACTGGTTAAATTGGAAAACTTTTAGCAGTGAATCCACTTAGTTACTCATGTGCCCGCACCCCTCAAATGCTACATCTTAACCCAGATCTAAATCAAACCCCAACCCTATCCATTAACTTTAGTCCAAACCTGGATATTCTGAGCCAGAATATGATCAAACCATCATTGAGTGGGTTTTTTGCCTAATACTAACCCCACCTCAACAGCAGTGTTGTTTCAAGGTATCTGCTTCATAATAATATGCAACTGTAAAGTATCTACTATATCTTGCAGCAATTTACAGTGCCTGGTGTTTGGGTTGTCCTTTGACACAAACACAGAACAGATGGATGCTGAGGTTGTGGGCTGAAAAATCCAACAGCAGCATGACTACCATGCAGCAAAAGTGTGAGCTGTCACATCCCAAAGAGCCCTCCATTGTCTTTGTTCATGATCTCACAATCTCCAATCACATTCATACTACGGCAGCGCCCTGCCAGAACATGATGCTCCATTCAGTGTGCACTCGATGCAGCCGGCAGAGTCGCATCCTCGTGCTCAAAAGGCTGATTTTCTGTTAATTTGTTTACCGGCTCTACATCTTCCCTACTTCAATTAGCAAGCTGAATTAGAAGAAGTGTTAGAAGTCAAGGTTATCTGGAGCTAGCAACGAAGCTATCATTTCAATTAGAAGTGTGCTGGTTGAACTACATTTGACCTCAATCAGAGAAAACTAATCTGATTTGATGGAACCGTGTTAAGGAGGATTATTTTTTTTATTTCTTTTATTTTATTTTTTTAGAAAGGAAGATACCTGCAAAAGGGTAAATCAATTCTGAGCACTTTTTTGGCTTTGAGTGGGGAGCAAGTTTTTGGTGCGCACATCATCAGTGGAAGACCGAGACATAACAATTATTTTGCAGATGCCATTATTGTTATCCGAGTGAATTTAATGACAAAACAAAAAACAAACACAATAAGAACAGAGCAGAACCGATTCCCCTCTCTTTAATATCTCTAAGAAAGAAATCCTTGGGCTGTTGCAGATTAATGGGAAACATTTCAGCTTTTACAATCGAATTAGACTTTTCCTATTATACTTTTTGACAACTTCTAAGCCCAGACATTACCTGAAAATGATCTTCCATGAGCACTCATTTTACAGTCTTGTCTCATTGTGCGATGACAGATATGGAGATAGGAGGAAAAGCAGCTCTCACTTTCCAGCATATGAGAGAAGGTGCAGCCATCGATAATGCTGAGCATAGGTCTTTTATATATTTAGACTGAACCTCACTGCTGTTCTTCAAGTGCCTTTGTGTTCATTATGCCTCTCTGCAGTGTAAATGTAGTTTATATACTCAGCCATCAGCACTTCTCTTACCAGTGAGTGCTTTGCAACAGAGGTCTTTCACTCAAACGTGGCATTACAATTTATTGTGAAACATGTGTACGCATTTCTCTGTAACTCAATTAACAGCAGAGGCAAAGGCTGCTGCGTGACATTGAGATGAGGACATCAGTACAACCTTTATCTGTTGCCAAAGCATTTAGCTAACATCTTTGGATGTCATGCTGCAGTGATGGCAGGGTGATAAACCTGCTGTAACTTCAGCCCCAGTGGCATCAGCTACTCATCTGAATAAACAAAAATGTCCAAGGACAGACAAGACATAGTTCATCTTTAACCCCCTAAACTCTACTGGACCAGTCGCTAGCTCCTGAGTTTTGGCTATAAGTTGCTGAAATCCATTGAAACTATTTTTAAATTCTATTGGAGATCCCAAACTTTCCATTGCTACTCAGGGGACTTAGGAAATCATGAATTTCTACAAAAATGTTTGTGAAATGTTAGATTTATTATGAAAATAAATGGTTTCAGAGGTTAAAACTTTAGAAAAACGTTCAGTCTTTGTAATTTTCTGGTACAAATAACTGTATTAAACCAAAGCAACAATAGCTACTTGTTTCCAGCCAAACTATCCCTCTTCACAAGTCATTTAGTTCCAAAATATTCTGTTCACATATTTTACTAAATAACTTGTCAAAAACTATATTTGAGTGTTATAAGTAGCTGTTGTTATGACTTTGGTTCTACAAAGTTGGTTTGTCCTGAAAAGCAGTGAAAATAATTAAATGTTTTGATAAATCTAAACTTTGATACCATTGATTTTCACAATAAATTTTAGGTTTTATAAACATTTCACCGACATTTTAGTAGAAATTCCCCAATTTCTAGCTTTGGCAAGTCTGAGATCTCTATTAGAATTTAAATTTGGTTAAAGGGATTTGAGAAACGTTAAGCTGAAACACAGGAGCCAATGATCGGTCCAGCAGAGTTTAAGGGCTTAAAGGTCTAATGTGTATGATTCAGGGTTATCTGCTAGCAGAAATGGTGTATATTATTCATAACTATGTTTTCTTGGGTTGGGCCAGTGTGAAATTATTCAAACTGGTTTGATATTAAGCCAAACATTGGACTGGAGTTTACTAAGTTTAAGTTACTTAATTTTAAGTGGCCCACTTGGTTCAGCAGTCAATCCTGGATGGAACATAATGACAACGTTTACCAACAGACTATGATGAAAAGGATAGAGAAGAGTTGCTTAAACAGTTATATTAATATTTGCCCATTGCCCATCTGTAGACCCTATTCACCAAGTGAAACACATGGGAGGCAAAAAAAAAAGACTAAATGTGAATGACTTTACAAAGAAAGACAGAGCCAGTGGGTATTTCTTATTATACAGTCCTTGGGAACCTGTTTTCAGCCAGTAGGCATGTTTGCTGAGACGGAAAGAACTTCAGCGGTTTCACAGAATGGCAACACTCATCGTATCATCCTTCATTGAGGGTAACTCAAGCATATGATGTGTCAGTGACTCTTTTTATGCCCTTGGCAGCAGAGCACACGTTCTACCATTGCAGCACTTCCCCTTCACTTGTTCTTCCAGTTTATGATGATTTCCTACTAAGAGGTGCAGCTTTACTGGCCTTATTTAAACAGATGTAGAGTGCACTGCTGGTGTTTTATAAGGTCGAGGGTCCTTGTTGCTTGTTCCCTGCCAGCCATATGTGATGGGTAAAATAAAGATAACACTTTAATTGATAATAGAGGTTTAACCCTGTTATAAACCTATAGCTTTACATTGTTATAAACAGATATTCTCTGGTCTTAGGAAGTGACACTGGGACACTGTAAGATGGAAAAGCACCATGGCTTAACAGAAGAAAGAATAGCGCAGAAATCACAAGAACTCAAAACTCTAAGTAAAAAGGTTTGTGGTCCAAACAACACAATACAACATATCAATGACTGTGTAGCACAAATGTTATGTAACGTATATCAGTGTGTAATGATTTTAAGTGTAGCTGGTTGTTGTGCTAATTTGCACTTTGCAAAGGTCACAGTTAAACTGTTAACCCACTGAAACCTGGATCATTATTAGTTTTCTTTTGCTGTGTTTAGACGCCTTTTACAAGCTGTTTAACCCTTTGGAACCTGGGCAAATTGGTTTGATTTCTTTCTGAAACATGTGGGAAAAGGCAGTTAGCAACTTGATGAGAAATAAGAAAAGGAAAAAAGAAAGAGATTGCAAAAACATGAGTAAAAGGTGATATCGTAAAGACCTAAATTTTACTGTTATTTAATCAGGGAAATCCTTCTTTGGGTTGCTGTGTTCAATCACCTGCTCTTGTGATAAAAACATGATCTTACTCTCAATTCTGAGATTGTTCTGTAGATTTTTTTATAATGACAAATAAATACAGCCACTTAGGAACATTCATTCTCTGTAACTACTTATCCCGTTAGGGGTGCTGGAACCTATTCCAGCTGACATTGGATAATAGGTGGGGTACACCCTGGACAGGTCGCCAGACTATCATAGGGCTGACACATAGAGACAAACAACCATTCACGCTCACATTCTCACCTATGGGCAATTTAGTCACCAATCAACCTGCATGTCTTTGGATGGTGGGAAGAAGCTGGACAACCCAGAGAAAACCCACACTGACACAGGGAGAACATGCAGTCTCCACACAGAAGGGCCCCCACAACCTGAGCTTGAATCCCCCATCCCAAGTTCAAACCAGGGACCCTCTTGGGACCCCTATTTTGAGTATGCAAACAATAAAAAAAAGAGAGATTATTATAGATTACAGATTGTATAATGTGTTGCATGTTTCTCGGCAAAGGCTGAACACAAGGGCTCAAAATCCTTTGTTTTTGTGCCTTATCCAAGTAAAAGCAGGCTTGTTTCTGTCTGCCTACAACAAGGATTAATCTGTGCACACACATGCCACATTGCACGTGGCTCTAATTTCTTTTTATTTTTATGTGCATACTTGCAGATACCATATTGAGGGTTAACTTTAATGGTAGACCAGAGTATTTCAATGGTTATATCATGCCTACAAATGCCTGTCATACTGAAAAAGGACACAGTGCAGGATAGGAAATGAGTCACCAGCACAGTGGTCTGGTGGTTGTTCTTGTTGCCTAATTTCCTCTCTCTGCCATGTTTTCTCCGTGTCTCTTCATATCTGTGTTATTCTCCTTTCCTGTTTTTACAAAGCATGAGAAAATGAAATATTTTACTTAAATGACTTTATTTGCCTTAGCGCTGCCAGTCTGAATTATCAGCTTTCTTAAATTGAGTTTAGCAGTTGTGGCTTTGTGAGCATTACACTGTGTCTTGGCCCACAGCCAACACACTGCTGGTAAATATATTTAAATCAGTGCTAAGCTGCTTAAAATATTCATATTTCACTCATAGCTAGTTTATAGAAATTTGAAACTGTCTCAAGCTGGCAAAATCAGTTACATGGATAAAATATATATATCATTTCACATTTTCGGGGAACAAAGAGAGCTGGAGCTGGTGAGCGGTGGTGAGGCGTTAAGCCCCTGTGCGCAGTGTGTGTTTTTCTGATATGGCTGGCTTTAGATGCTCTGTCTCTCCCGGCTGAGAGCGGCAGGAGTACGCATGCCATGTTCCTCTCAGGTTCATGATACTGCCACGCGTGAAGATGGCTAATGTGCCACGTGAAATGATTATTCTGAAAGCCGCTTCTCTGCATCCTTCCCTCGGCTTGAAACAGAAAGTCCCTGCCTGCTGTTGGTTTTTGCCAAATTCGGCATGTATGTGGATGTAATTAGCTGAGTCTTAGATGCTGACTGGGGCTGAGCTGGAGGTGACTTACCGTGCTGACTGACGGTGAAAGAAACGCTCTGTTCCTGCCGTACTGGAACACACTGAGAACATAAGTGACCAGATCCATTCTCCTGTATCAGTGTAACAGTAATACGAACTGCTCGGACTATTCTGTCCTTGTGGTTTGTCCTACACTTGGGGCTTTGAGTACCAAGTCCTGCCATGATGACTCTGTGCACTTGAGGGTCATAACTGAAACTACTACCCAATTATATCCACATTTGTTTTCAAATGAAATAAAGTGCAAAATATCATTGAATTGCTGTGGTGTTAATTTATGGAGTAGCTGTGGTGTGGGACTGAAAACATGTAGAACATTTAACAAACAAGTTTTTAAAAACAATATATCTAAGGGGTAAAGGGGTATGAGATGCCAGAACAGAGAGGGGAACAGGCACAGTAGACATGATACAAAACAGGTAGGCTATTTTTAATAGTGTGTCTTTGTTGTTTGATATCTCTGTGTGTATATTAGTTTATTCAGATTGATCTGTTGTTGTTTATGTCTTAATTCTTATTTAAGGTGTGTATGTTGAATATTGGGGCAGATATTAAAAATGTAAAAAAAAATAAATAAAAAAAGGTAGATAGAATTGATAAGTATTCACTCATTCCTGCTCCTTTTCAAACATGAAATACTTATGTTTACTGAATATGTCAGATGGGCATTCCGGTTTTGTTTTTCTTTTTTGTATTTTGTTTGTTGGCATGTTTGGAACAAAGATTAAACTAAAAATTGTCTGGTTCAGGGTCGCCTTTTCAATTTATGATTCTGATTCTTATGAGCATTCTTAATATACACAAGCGCAAGTCCTTTTAAGTCTCCAAGGGTATTATGGTGTGTTCATACTGCACGCTTTTCAAATTACTCAAAGTGTATTTTTCTGAGCATCCTCCACTGTGCAGACATTGTGCAGCATTACAAATGCTACTACCTTCTTTGCTTCTTAGAGAAGACATTCATTATTTGCATTTCAACAAGAGGTTGCTTGTTGGGAAAACTTAGAGTCAGGTTGTTTTACGCATTTGAACAAACAACTGATGTTTCTGTTGCTCAGATAGGGGTGGTCGTAATTGTTACCAAAATCGGAAAATAATACACTGCTAGTATGAGTTTATCATAGCTGGCTTTAAATTGCAGGAGAATCATCAATCATGCTCAGACATACTTTAGAAATACTCAAAACCCTTACATACAAGTAAGGACTAGAGACCAAAACAACATAAAAAAAGTGGCAGGTTTGCTGGGAATAAAATAAAGACAAACTGCTCATTTACCTCCTTCATTTGTTTTCAGTTGTGCACTCAGTAATGCCATCATTCACTGGAGGCTGTGACATCCCTTCCTGCCATTAGAACTGCAGGAGCCATCCAGATGAATAACAGCGCGTCCTCAATTACAATCAAGTCGTTAGTTTCAGTTTGACTTGACTATGAGTGCCTCATGAACCTTTTTGATTATTGAATGGGAGGAATGTATTTTGAAGAAATAATGTTTTATATAGCAAAAACAAAACAAAAAACAAATGGCGTAATGACCACACCAATCACAATCATCATTCTTATTTAAAAACAGAAAGATCTACTGGTGCTTTAGTGGCCAGAGCTTTTTAATTAATTAATTTAATTAAAGATAAAGAACATGTTTGTGAACATGCTTTTTCTTTTAGCATTTCTAGCCCATGGCTCTATAGGGATAGTGGTATCAGTTTGTTGACCACTTTGGTTCAGACTAAAAGGTTTTAGCTAGTGGATGGCTTGCCATTCCAAATCGCACATTGTCAACATTGGGATTTATAGTGTCCAGAAGATAAATCCCTATAACTTTGGTGATCCCTTGACTTCTCCCTTAGTGCCACCAATTTGCGGTTTTAGATGAATTTTGTCTGCCCCTGTCTGCCTGTTCTCATTCCAAAGTCATGAAGTATTGATGACACTCCTTTTGCAGTGATATTGGCTTAAGATCCTGATGCCAAAATCTACCCCTTGCAGATGTATGATATACCGCCAAACTGGATCAACTATGAATGCAGCCAGAGGAACCTTTTGTGGTGTTACGATACACCACCAGATGGCTGGACAGCACTTGCTGCAGGAAGCATGATACAAGGACAAACGGTGTCTGTTGACAATGTAACCTGACCAAACCTTTCACATTTGCATGATATGCTGCTGATTGGAGCCATGTTGAAATATTGCCCTTAACAATGTAATATAAGTAGCACAAAGGTCCCAATAGGGCAAGGGAGGGGCACTTGATCGGTCCGACAAACTCATGACTTTCATGCAGGAGTCAAGTGTTTGCTTAGTGTGTGAACGTGATTTTTGCCCTTCACCTTACCATGAGCCTTTTTAGCCTACAGCTAACCATATGCTTTTGTGGATGTCCTGGCATTGGTTGCCATGTGCTTTTGTTGCCTTAACATAGCCATGTGCTTTTGTAGTATAATCCCACCATGAGCTTTTGTTGACATTTGAGTGTCGGCATCAGCCTGGAACCTCAACAGCAGATGCAGAAGAATACTCGGAGCATAATATGTAGACACCAAAGTCTTCTGAAAAAGCAGCTATATGTGAGAACTTGGGATGAAAACATGTTGGACTTTTCCTCTTGTGCCACCATTAGGTTGACATTAAACATCAGCATGTTTGCACTGTCATTCTGATCATGTTGACATCAGCATTTAACTCAAAGGCACCACTGAAGCTAAGTGCAGTGTCACAGAGCCTCTAGACTTTGAAACTGGTGTGAAAGGTGGATCTGAAATGTTTGTAGCTTGCCCCTTCATGAAGCATGGCAACTGTAGTCAGCTTGGGTTCAGTTCTAAGAAGACATAGGAGTGTCCTGCCCAGTATGTTAGACTTTTCTTTTAAACAAAACAAACAGCCGATTTAGTAGTAATTCATATTTCACTAACTGCTTAGTCTATGCTTCTTCACAGTCTCCAGTTTGGCTGCTAGAGGGGGCGTTCCATCACCTGTGCACCCTCTATTTCCATCTGAGTCTCCCAGATGTCTCTATCTGTCCTCCCACTGCCTGGAAGACAGGTGTTTGGAGACCAGAGCTGTATATATTGTAAGCAAAAGCCTCTGATTGCAAATGGCAGAGAAGCCTCTCCAAGTCAATAACTCATTTGGAAAGGGTTTTGAATTAGAATGATCTTGCTGAGGGGAAGGTAGACTCCCGCCCATATCCTGCCTCGAGTCGCTGAAGAAACTGGAATAATAATCCTGCAGGAAAATCGATGGCAGAATGCAACACCACGGGGACAAATAACAGCGCCGGCCCCTCTCTGCACCACACAACTCTTATCTGTCAATCGGCTGAATTTCTGCTGATACGCCATAAATCCCATTCCCTAAAATGTCATATTAAAATTTCAGGCCGTTTAGATTGGCTCGTGGATGGAGGATGACGGCTTCCCACTCCCAGGGGCTGGGATTATATGTCAATAATGTCCTCAGTGCCAGGGAGATTCTTTCATTAGCTTGTATTTAAATTGAAGTGTCATCCATATTACAAGAGCCTGCTACTGCTCCTCAGCAGTGTGTGTGTGTGTGTGTGTGTGTGTGTGTGTGTGTGTGTTTGCCTGTTTGTACAACAGTCGGGCTCCCAGCTCTCCACCTTAACAGAGTCATCAGTCCAATAAGATAGCAGCGTGATGTGTGGGGGGTTCACACTGTGAATGGAATAGCACTGTAACATTGTGGAGGTTACAGAGACCCCCAAACTAAAAGGTTTTAAGGCTTTAGGTCAGCCAATAAATCAGAATCTGGTTTATTGCCAAGCAGGTTTTCATGTACAGGGAATGTTCTGTGATTTGCACAAACAGTCAGAGAAAATAAAAATAAAATCAAGTACTGAAAATGTCAAGACACATCAATGTAGAATAGAAAAAAAAAACTCAAATATGAAAAATTACTATAACAATATGCACAATATACTTGTTTCAAAATGAGAGTGGTTAATTTTTTTGGAGATGTAGTTTTGTGTAGAGATACTCTCAACTTCAAAACCTGTCTGATGGGGGTGTTGGTGGCTGAGTGGATAAAGCAGGCGCCCCATGAATGACCCCATCAATGAAGGCAATGTCCTTGCCGCGGCAGTCTCGGGTTGGACTCCCGCTCGTGGTTCTTTGCTGCATGTTGTCCCCTCTCTCTCCCGCAAATGATCTGTCCTAGGCTAAAATGCCAAAAAATAATCTTAAAAAAAAAAAATACAAAACTGTCTGATGTAAATGTCTTACAAGTCCAGCGTGAAGGATTTAGGGGGATATATTGGCGGATATGAAATAATATAATAAGTAAATATCTTTAGTGTGTAATCACCTGGGGAAAAAAATCATCCTGTTCTTGCTACATAAGGAGTGGGTCCTTGTCTTTAGAGATCGCCATGTCCCCCACCCTGTGTTTTAAATAGCCCGGAACAAACAAACTACAGACTAAAAGTCATCTCTGTGCCTTTTTACATAGAAAAGTCTGAAAGTTTGCATTTTTGTTACACTGTGTTTAAGTTTTGATTAGTTTTGTTTTCACATTGCAGTCAGGCAAACATATTACAGAGCTAGAGCTACATGACATACACAGTGGTGAATGCAGTGCCTGAACGTCATACTTGAATAAAAGTATAGATATCTTACCAGAAAATGACTTTTGTAGAAGCTGAAATCACCTATAAGAATTTACTTAGCGCTACGAGAGGGGCAGTTGATGGTCCAACAAACCCCAGACTTTCATGCAGGAGTTGGGTGTTTGCCTCCTGCTTGAATAATGCTTTTTTTTAACACCTTATTATGTGCCTCCTATCTTCATCATCTGTGGCAGCATGTGTGTTTGTTGATGTCCCAGTTGGCATTGTTGGCGTTGGTTGCCATGTGCTTTTGTTGCCTAAATACAACCACATGCAGCATAATCCCACCACGTGTTTGTGTTGACATCACAGTAGCAGCATATTGGAACATAAAGAGCAGATGCACAGGGATACCTTGAGCGTAACATGTTGATGCTAAATTCCACTGCAAAGCCGCAATATGTTACGTCTTGGAATGAGAACGTGTTGAAGAGGCTTTACTCTTCATATCATTTTTCTTAACTCAGAATCAAAAACATGTCAAGGTTTTCTTGAGTATCAACTCTTTTCCAGTAATTTTATCTTTACATTCAAGGTTCAGTGTAGATTAGCGCTGCTAACAGACTTTGAATGAGGTCATCATTTACTGGAGTTGTTGTAGTGCAGGCTGAAAACCTGATTCATGTTGCACAAGTGTTTCTGTACATCACAATCAGATAATGAGTCTAAGTACTAAAAATGTTGCACAGTACTTGACAGGATACGCTTCTTGTGTTTCTTGCCTCCTCAGATCTATTTTGTCACTGTGGTCCAAGATCTAAGACATTACTCTGATGAGCACAATGTTATTTTAATCAATAGAACCAGAGCTATGAAATGAATATGTCGGTGTAGTTTTTCTTACAGTGATCACCTTACATATTATCAGCCTCCATTCCAGTGTTGGAGACTATGTAAAACAGTGTGGAAGCTGCTGCTGTTTAAATGCATTAATAGAGTTACAGAGCTGGTGAATCTGTGGCTGTCTTTGCCCTCCGGCTGAAGTACCCCTCAACACACCAACATGTTTCCTGGGTCAGTGGAGCATTTTGTATGTGTACCCTTTTGGGTTGCTCTCTCTGTCTGTGTCATATCTGGGTTACAGGTCAAAGAATTTGGGGACCTTGTTTGCCTTTAGGTGCTTTGCTACTCCATCACCCAGAACCTCCATGGCCATGATTTCAGTTTTCTTTCTCATTATTAGAACACTTGAACAGCCAGGACATTACTGTTTTAATATCTCAGCTTTCAGATTACCTATAAATCACTTCTTCTAGACATTTCTGTTGCAATATTGCTAGAAACAATGTTAATTGATTCTCTCTGGCTTTTCATTTCTCTAATCTCTTTAATTTTGTGAATCATGTGCCATCATGAACCATCACTCGGCTGCTGTCATTTCAGATACACACAGCTGCACCTGATTGTAAATCATAAGACAACTGAGACAAGGGTGGTAGGGGGATGGGACGTAGAAAATGGGCCATTGACACCCCCACTTTACACCCCAGGCCAACAGTCATTTTAAGCTCGGCATCTTTCCAGCCATAGACTGTATAAATAGATGGATGTAGCCACCTTTACACCACCTCAACATCATCAGTCCACACTGGTTTGTGGACTCCCCTTTTGAATTCTCAAGTTTGGCACTTTGTAGTCTCCATCTTGAATTTTTGGAGCCAGAAGTGACTGTGTTTGGATGAGTAGGTGAAGAGTACCCTAAAGCTAGCTGCTGGATTGATTAGGAGTGTTCGTTGCCAGCTATGGTTAACTGTGATTATGGTAATGCTAATTTTTGCCAGCAGGACTTAAAACCATCAAAAAATGCACGTACTGAAAAAAAAAAAGACTTTTTAATACAGTTTATACTATGCAAGGTTATGCCATTATTAGGTTACCTAACCAACATTGTCACAGTGGAAGTGACTTGCCAAAGACTGCATCCACCTGTCACTCAGAGAAGCCACGCCCTTAATTATGCATAACTTTACACCAATTTGAACATGGAGATTAGCTAAAAAGAGCAAAACCTTTTTCTTTTTTTTGGTACCAGGCTGTAAACATGTTCATTGTGAGTTTTAAGTTGTGAGTTTTAACATGGTGGTCTAGCCCGTTCTCACACCAAACTCCTAAAATAGTGCCGCTCTGTCAGTGCTTTTGGCTGGATGGCGTCAGATGAAAATGCACTTGGACACAACTGGTGGCGTTGTTATCATATGCTAGCTGGCAGCTGGAGGGCACGGGGAACGTCCAAATGCAACATGTCACCTGTGCTTATAGGTGGATGGGTCCCACAAGTAACTGACTTTTGTGTGGGAGTGTGTATGTGTATGTGTCTTTTTGTTTGTAATGTACCTTACCATGTGCCTCTTTTGCCTAAAGCTAACCATCTGTGACTTTGTTGTGTTGCCTTGTCTCAACCATCTTGATGATCCAGGCTGTAGTGTAAACATAAGGACCGTGCTGCTGGGCAATTGTTAAAATCACGGCAGTGGGCTGCCTCATCCCACCATGATGTCATCCAAACACGGTGTCATCCTACCACGATGTCATCCCACCATGACGTCATCCCATGACGTGCATTCATTAACATCATGATGGCATCACGGAGCGTAAACAGCTGATGCAGAGGTAGACACCAAAGGTGACTGACAGACTGGCACCATGTGACAAGTTGGGATGAGAACGTGTTTGGGGGTCCATTAGACCATTAGAGGGCATGCAACTTTTGCACGTCTGTGTTGGCTTTATTTTTCAGCCCCTTAGGTCGCTGCTTGGTTGTGGCTTATTAAAGTTTACCCATGAGGATGAACAAGTTTGAGTTTTTGACCGTTAGTGGTGCTATGAAGCAGTCTTATTGTTTTTTATCCCCTCTTAAGTTTGTATTTATTAGGTAATACATACTCCATCCTGTGGTTTCACATCATTCCACTGATCTACAGGTGACAGCAATGCACCAAAAACAGGCAGGGCAGAAGAAGATTACTGCAAGCTAGTAAACATGGATATAAACAATGCAGAATTGTAGATACTTCAAAATATAAGCTTTTTCAAATGTTTTATAAGGTTATCTAATAAATGTCTGAACGCATTCATCACGTTTGTTAGACCTCAAGGACACACAACACATTTTTGTGAGCAACACTGAATACAAACATCACTTTGGTTTGTTTACCGTAAAATTCCACAGGGAACCTTTAAGTACAAACAAATCATGTCTCTGCATTATTGCAACCATTTTCCAGAGCACAGCGAGCACCAGCTTTCAGACATTTCCCACCTTCCAGTGAGCCATTGGTTTCAGTTAATTTCAGATTGCTTTGAAAAGAGACTTGAAACTTGCTGTCGACAGCTAATCCATCCCCGGGAACATTTAGTCACCTTTAAAACTCTCAATTTGTGCATTCAAGGATGATCTGTGCTTGTGCCGCGACGGACTTGGCTGCTGTACAGCATGACCTTCAATGCACCACCAAGGAATCAGTTTCTCTCTCTCTCTTTCTCCATCTCTCTCTCTCTCTCTCTGTCTCTCTCCTACACACATGCACCCATTGCACACACACACACACACACACACACACACACACAAATATGCAGTAAATATTCAGATATACTTCTCAGTTTTGAGTCAATGTAAAAGTTAGTTAGTTAGTTAAGTAAATAAAGATGACTATATATTTTTGCCAATAAATGCATTTCTCAAGCAACTTTAAAATATAATTCCGCTGATATTCATTCATTTTCTTATTGATAACAAATCCAATGACAGTGTATTCAAAGTCTTAATTTAAACAGCCAAACCACTGTCAAAGATTTGTCCAGTTTTGGAGCCCATGAACATTTATGTTTTTCATGAGAATTGAAGACGTATTTCACTCTGGTGCCGTAAAATTTCTCGAGAGTGCCAAATGTGCTGTGATCTGAAAATGGTCCTTAGAAATTAAATATCCTTTTGCAGCTGTTTATGAAATCCATGAGCCTATCTTCAAAAATAAAGCTATATGCTCATCATCCATTTTGAGAGGTCTACATCTTCATTTAACCAATGGTTCAATGGTTTAATGGTCAGAAGTTGATGCTTACGCAAATAGAATTTAATAGTCATGTTATATCAATATCACAATTTATATGGGCAAATTGGATGAATTTTAGTTTTCTAGGTTGATAAGAAGACTGCTTTTTTTACACTACGTTAAAAGGTTTCTTATTAATCTCCTCCTTCAAGTTCACATGCACGCTTGCATTTTGTGTTTCTACTGGAAAATTTTTAAGAATGTGGACCCAAATGCAAAACAAAAATGGCAAACAGGGGGTTCAAACAAAAAGCTGGTGATAAAACCCAAAGTACAAATGAAACATAAATCAAAAACTAAAGATAATCCATTCGGGAACACACAAGGAGAAAACACAAGCAAACACAGGAAGGACCACAGACAGATGATTAGGAACAAAGGGAGCCTATCACAAGAACGAGACGAGCTGGGCTGGTGGACGCAAGGAAAAGGAGAAAAACACAGGGATTGGCAAACAATCGAAGGTGTGGCTGAGAACACATGGAGCAAACAAGGCTAAAACACAACAGGTGTGCAGGGGAGACTCTGAAGACAGGGAGGACAAATGAGACTGATAAAAGACAGAAAAAATGACGGATACAGACAAAGGCAGGAAGAACTAAGAACACAGGAAAACCATAAGGGGAAGTGAGAATAGGTGAGGACTGTACAGCTAGTGAGGGACAGGTAAGACTAATTAGAGAAACACTATGATGGGAAAATACAGAAATACAGGAAGTAATAGGAGACATGACACATGAGGAGCAATACTACATCATAAAACAGGAAACAGAACATGAGTAACATGAAAACATAACAGAAAACCCCAAAACAAAGTCCACAATACAACATCAAACCTTGGATCATTACAGTTTATCTGCTTAAACAGTCAAAAAACACTTCATTTTGTTCTAGCACCCATCTCTAGAAGCTCCCCTCCCAAATTAGCCCAGTCTGCTATGTAAACAACAACAACAATAACAACAAAACATTGGTCTCTGGCATTTTTGCTGTGCTTATTTAAATGTACTGTGGTGCTGTACGGTATGTTTGGAAGGCTTTAATATAACAGCTTAAATTAACCCTTCAAAAAGGGCTGTCCAACAGTGAAGGTAAAGCAGTGAAAATATTCTAAATGTGACATACAGTTTATTGATATTTCCTAACTAAGTAAGGTAGCATTTGCTCAGCACTGTTTTGTTTTATGTGCTTGACATGGGGATTTTCCTTCCAAAAGTTAAATATTGTTATTTGATCTACATATATAGTTGTAACATCACATCTCATAAAAGCTGAGCAAATTGGCTAGATTTCTTTCAAAAATATGGGAAGGAGGATATGAGCAACTTAACTTAACACATTAGTGAGAGAGTGGTTTAAAGTTACAAGAAAATTACCTGAAAATAAGAAGAAAAAAAGGAAAAATTAAAAAAAAAAAGGTTACAATATAAAACTAAAAAATAAAAATACATCAGTTTGTTTTTGCAACATAATTTTAAATATATTATCAAAGGAACTTTACAAACTTTTTGTAATTTGCGGGACATTTCTTGCTAAGTTGCTCAGCCCCCTCAGACATTTAAGACTTTATAAAGTCATCTGAATGCAGCACAACAAAACGATTATTCAGGTGTTAAACCTTAGTATTCAGAAACAGTTTTTTACCCTTTGAGTGCTTTGATACTTTCACAGTATTTTAGCACCTAAACATACTTTTTAATAAAGAAAAAAAAAAAAAAAACGACATGAAAAATACTAATACATGCATGTTGGCTGCAGTTTTGTCCCTTTATTCAGTCATTGTGCTCACAGTGAATGTCCTGAGTGTTGCATTCAAAGACATGCGCAGAGAGAGTTGCTCTCTCAGAGGAAGTGTCTCACACTCTGCTGACTGGAGAATAAAGAAACACTTCAGGCATTTCTTGGAAGTGCTGCGACATCATAACCAACAGGATCACTGGTTGTGGGTGGGTATTTTATCTGCACTTCTACAGGCTGTGTGTGTGTGTGTGTGTGTGTGTGTGTGTGTGTGTGTGAGAGAGAGAGAGAGAGAGAGAGAGAGAGAGAGAGTGAGTGTGTGTGTGTGTGTGTGTGTGTGTGTGTGTGCCTGCTATCTCCTGCTGTTATCTTCCCTCTTTGAAACTTTGCATGTGGGATTTTTCTTGTGTGTGTTTTGTGCCTTTTTTCCCCCTTCTTGTTTGCCTGGCTTTTGTCAGGGATCCCCTCTTGAACTGTGATTCTCCTGATCTGTCCTTTGTAACTCTGAGGGGATATTTGTGCATCTCAAACACTCCTATCAGCTCACTGTATTGTCTGCTATGGTTTTGAGTTTTCACAAAATGTGTGATTGCGTGTGTGTGTGTGCGTGTGTTTGTGTGTGTGTGTGTTTTCATGCGGGCTCGTATCGGTACAGTGGGAGGAGAGCCTCTTTGATTTCCCAAGACGTCTCGGTCAGGCCTCATCACTTTCAGACAGCAATCTCTACTTAAAAAGGAGTGAAAAATGTTGGGAGGAGCGAGAGGGGAGAGAAAAGAGTGTGTGCATCCTTGTGTGTGTGTCTGAGAGAGAGAGCGAGATTGGATGGAGAAGATGGGATGAAGGTCAGTTGGGGAAACTTTGCAGAAAAATATGAAGACACTTTAGAGAGGAGGGAGCAAATAAATAAAGGATGTTTCCTTTGAATTAAACATGACTGTAAACGGCGGTGGGGATAGGGACCTCACACTTAGTTCATCTGAGCTGGTCAACACAACGCTCCGCCTCATGAGCCTGTTGGGACACGGAACAGTTAAACACACTGCCTGCCTGAGCTGCTTTCCTTTTATTTCTTTCATGTCTTCATGCTGTGTTTTGTATCGTGTCTACTGTTTGTAGTGCAAATGCACCTCATTAAAAGATTCTTTAGGTTCATCAGAAGCATGCTCTTACTCTGGCAGTTTTCTGCCACCATTCCTATTGGTAGTAATAACATAACACTAAGTAAATTGTTAAGATCTATGAACATGGTAACATTACAAAAATGAGGAAAGAACCATTAACAGACTGTCAAAATATTCACCAAGTGAGAATTGAAGTCCATTCTTGACCTTGTTTGCCTAAATAATCCTGCAACAGCAATTTCTCGCTCCCAACACGTCAAGTACCAAAGCTTGATCAGTGGCCTACGCTTCAACCTGCCAAGTTCTAGATCGCCTCAATTCCACTTATTTTATACATACTACCTATACTATCTATCTATCTATCTATCTATATATATATATATATATATATATATACATGACTAAAAAGGACAAAAAAACTAAAAATTTGAAGAAAAACTAAGAAACAAAACAACAATAAATGAAATTACCCGAAAAAGTGCTTAATAATAAGGATTTTGTAAAATAATTCTTACTATATAATGATGATAATTATATATGTAGTTTTTCTGACATTTTCCCTATCTTTTTAAAAAAACATAACTTCCCAAAGGTATCCATTGCCTGAACGCAGCACAAGAAGACTGATGTCAGTCAGGTTTCAAAGGGTTAAAAGTGCTTGATTCTTGTGACATACTACAATATGTAGTTTCTCAACATTGACATTTAGTTGTACACAGAACACAAGGAATCTCCTAGGTGAAAGTGCTGCATTTGTCCCACCCTTTCAGCACCGTAATCAATTTAATTTTTAATCTATTATATAAACATTGGTTTGTGATATCTGCAGAAATCAGCATGTTTGCTGATTCTGATATTTCATTTTAAAGCCAATATCTGCCAATACAGATGATGTGCTGATGGTATCTTGCATCTTTATTGGGTCATGTTTTACCATCTGACATATATTTCTCTACAATCAGAGGTACTTTATCTTTAGAAATTGAACATTTGTGAGTAACTGTTGTTATAGATGTAAAATATACAATTCTTGAAATGCATTAGCCCATTTTCTTTCCCAGTTTGTCACAAACATGTCATCCCCCCTTGGTGTGTGATATCGGTGTTGAAGGCACCTTTTAGTGTCTTTATGAGTCACACTTGGCTTTTAGCTTATTCCCATGTAAATCCATTCATTTCAATATTTGATCAGAGCAACTGGTGTAATATAAGAGGTAAGGAAGTCCGTGAAGGAGGGGAAGCAGATGATCAAACAAACACAGACTTTTAGCAAGGAGGCTGCTGCCCCATGTGAAACCAAAAGTCAGTGTTTTTTTTTAACGTAATGTCAAAGCTGTTATATTCTAATGTTGCATTTACATCCATCAGTTATGTACTTCCATCGACTATTATACATCTATTTTAATCCAAAACAAGTAGTTTTGTTGCCTAAACCTAACTGCAACCATTTAACAACATCACCCTGACTTTGAAGGGTGCATCTTATAAAGATGCCAAAGGGTACTTTGACATTGGTTTAACATGCTGAGGGGTTTTTGAAAGTGTCAGTTTTTGATGACGTGAGATGAGAATGCGTTGACTGTTTCTCAGATCAAGTGTAATCAGACTGGTTAAATTGTAGAAACTTTATAGAGATGTTTTTCAGTTGTAAAATTTAAATACAAGCTCAGGTCATGATGTGCTACATTTAAGCAGTTGCATAGTCGTTTTACCCTGAACTCCAGTCTGATGGGATGAGAGAACTGCCAATCAAATTGATTTAATGGCTTCCTTTATCATTTTTTCCTTTCTTTCACTGGGTTGATTTGTTGAAAACAAATGCCGCCTTACCAACCACACAATCACAGACACACACATTCACTCTTGGAAGCTGCCAAGTTCATCTATACTCTGATCTGTTGGTCACTGAGCACTGCAAGGGTCAAGAGCATCGTTCAAGGACACCGGGGGGCAAGTGGTGCTCCTTCACCTCCGTGTCATGGCTCAAACTGTCAGGATGAACCTGCCTGTCAAAATCTCGACCTTTCAGTCTCAACCTGAAATAACAGAGACAAGAAAAATGTGAAATGACACACAGTTTGGGAGGAAATGTTTAATATTTGAACCAGATCTAATTTGAGGAAAATACAAAACTGTCTCTATTAGCCTTCTGCTGCTAATATTGGTCTAACAGGCACAAACATGCATCTCATCAGCTTTATTCACATCAAACAGCATCCTTCTGTGCTGAACTGCTCTGTGTGCCAACTGCTGTACTGTACATTCATCCTGTGCTGTTCTTTAGAGGAGGTCTGCTCGGCTCCTCCACCCGCAGTACTTCAAAGGCTTCCCAACTCTCCTCACAAAACTTTCAGGGGCTAGAGAGGAAGTGCTGCTGGAAGTGCATAACAATATCCTGCAGATCTGCTCACCTCTTTTCAGTTTGAGTCAGACTCTGGTTCCACATTTTGCTGACTGATTGTTGCATGTATGTACAAAGACACCAATGTTACGCTCCACTGCTCTTGCCAGATTCACTGTAGTCGGGGATATTTATTAACCTGTATATATAAATAGTATTAATTGGGAAATTTAAATGTGTATTCAATGATTTGAATCACGGAGGGTTGTTGAACAGTAAAATATATGGAAAAGGTCTAATTTAACAAGCAAGCGGGCCATTTCCCTGTGAGGGTTACAATTACCCTAATTGAAAAAGCTGGACATGGATTGAAACTGGCAGTCTAATTAATGGACTCATTTACAAGCTTCCATAGAAACCTCTGTTCAGTACAATGCTTACACACATGGGTGGGTCCATGCTAAGTGTGTGTATGTATTCCATATTTAGCTGGCGTCTGTTGGTATGTGTAATATCTGTGCTTTTTTCAAGGATATGGTGACTTTATTTATTGGCCTTTTTCCCCATGTGTCTATGGAGCCTATAGTAACTAATATTAAATACATATCAACATAAAAGACATCATGAAATAAAAAAATAGAAATGTATGATCACTTTGTGTAATATATATATATAAAAGGGCTACTAGGTATATATATATATATATAAACACATGAATAAATTGAGAGTTTTGTTTTGTTTTGTTTTTTTCTTCATGCTCAAATTTAGGTGCATGTGTGAAAGCACAGGCTTTTCTTTTTCTTTCAGCAACAGGCCAATGCATGGCAATGTGACCTGATGTCAAGGGCCTACTTGCTATTGGAAACTGTTTTAACAAACAAAAAGCTCTTTGTCACATTTAATTGCCAAATGTTGCATGTTATAGAGCAGTGAAAATGCCTTTCATCCAGTCTTTTTATTTCAGCACCATGGGCAGAGAGCAGATCATCACTCATGTATTTAGACTTCACAGAAAATAAAGAAATGAATTAAATGCTAATTTCCTGTAGGTAACAAAGAGTGAGCAAACAAAGCAAATCAAAGGAACATTTAGAACAAAATAAGCAATTTTTTTGTAGTTTTAAAGTACTGAGGCACAATAATTCAGTGTGATTTTAGTGTTCAATAGCACATATGATTTGTTCCCATTTTTACAGGCTGTTGGGCACTTCCATAAAATAGCTGGTCAAAATGCTTTCATAACACACTGTTGAAACAAAGTGATGTTCATAAGTTTAGCTATGCAATATTGTATAACAGGTTACGCACTACATTACTAATTTATTCTCAATTTTAGGTGCATGTGATTAGCTTTTCTTTTTTCTTTTCAGTGAAAAATCAATGTATGGCAATGTGACATGATGTCAAGGACCTACTTGCTATTGAAAACTGTAAGAGAGCACTGAAAAAGCCTTTCATCCATCTATATATTTCAGCACCATGGACAGAGAGCAGATCATTCCTTATGTATTCAGACTTCAAAGAAAATAAAGAAATGCATGCTCATTTCTAGTAGGTAACAAAGAGTGAGTAAAACAAAGTAACATTTCGAACAAAACAGGCAAATTTATTGTAATTTTAAAATACTAAGTCACAATGATTCAGTGTGATTTTAATGTTCAATACCACATATGAATTATTTGCACAAACTGTTGGACACTTCCCCAAAATAGCTGGGCAAAATGCTTTCACAATCCACTGTTAAAAAATCATGTTGGAGAAAATATTTTCCCAAGTTAATACGTTTAACTATGTAATACTGAAGTCACAAACACACACACAAACACTCAAACGTTCAATATTAATAGGCTATCTATATTTATTTACCTGGAAAATATTTGTTTTGTGCATAAATTATCAGTTTTAAGCAAAAAGAAGTGACAAGTGAGAACTTAGTTTTATTTTATCCCTAAAAACAACAAAAAGTAGATTCCAAGGGAGCCTGATGCCTGTGGTTGAGAGGTAAGAGAGCAGCTTTCTTAAATGGGTATTTTGAGAAAATAATAAAAAGTGGAACTCAATCAGTCGATGGGATTAGACTGATGGAAATAGTATTCACTATGATCATGTTAAGTTTTAATTATTTCTTAAATTACTGCACAATACAGCTAAGTAACATTGTATTATGGGTTACGCATTACTAATACATAACACATTAAAAAAAATGCAAAACTCATACGTGCAATAAGAATAATAAGAAAAATATATTTT
Source organism: Plectropomus leopardus (assembly GCF_008729295.1). NCBI lineage: Eukaryota > Metazoa > Chordata > Actinopteri > Perciformes > Serranidae > Plectropomus > Plectropomus leopardus. The sequence goes on along the minus strand of NC_056469.1, from coordinate 2,748,526 downwards.
ATTTACTTAGAGATTTGTTGAACACAAATGAATGAAATTAGTTAATTTTATTTTAATTTTTTTCAGAAAAATGACAAATAAATTGATTCCAAGAGAAAGTGATGACGATGGCTTAAAGTTGAGAGGGCAGCTTTTGAAAAGGGTATTTTGTAATAATAATAACCATAATAATTTCATTATTTGTTTTGACTTATACAGAAGGAATACATTGGACTCCATATGTTTTGGGTTAAAGTTAGGAATTAATGTTAAGTTATAGTTTTTATTCTGTCTCTGTGTCATCTGTCGCCTCATCGTAAAAGCCGCGGGAAACTCTGAATATGTGTTAATTGTTTCTGCTGCCTTTTCATCAGCTCCTAGAAATGTCATCAATAATTGTTAATGGCTTCCCTGTTGCTTTTCATTTTTATGCTGTTATCTTTATTTCCTGGCGCCAATGCTTGGTTCTTAATTATGTCACTGACTGTAACAGGTTTCACTGTGACATGCTGCTCTCCCCTCAGCATTCCTGTCACGGGGACATTTTGATATTATGTGCAATATTGCAGACATATTCATGAATATTCCACATTAACCACACACAGACTTCCAATATGATACTCTGCATAAACAGCTGTGTGCCACTTCTCACACATATCTATATGCAACCCACCAATACTTTCTGTTAACCTGTTTATTATTATTATTATTATTATTATTATTATTATTATTATTACTATTATTATTATTATTATTATTATTATTGTTGTTGTTATTTTTGGCATTGTGTGTATTTTGGAATTGCACCTTTGGAATTGCCCTCTTCCACTTAAAGTTTTAACGTATCTTCTCTTAATCAGCATTCAGTTGGGAACAGTTTGCACTGAAATAACAAATATTGGCAAATACAAGAACTGTTACAGAAAAAAAAACTGTTCATTTGGCTGGATGTTTTCACCACAATAATTAATACAAACATTTTCCAAGTGAGGAAATTATTTATATGCAGCGTGACATTTGCGCCAGGACACAATAGAAAACCACCTGGGCTGGCAAACAAGATTTAGTGCATGATGCAGTGTGACATTGTTGGCATTTTGTGCTGCTGAGCAGAAGTTTTTTCCAAATGACATGGCGATATTTTATGTTTGTTACCTACATATATTTTACTGTTACAGCTGTAGCTTTTGGCAGACGTGTTTAACAGTTTGTTTCATTGCTGAGTCAACTCTTCATGCTCCCTCTCAAATGCACAAACACTGAAACACAGACCTCGCTTTGTCTTTCATAGAGATGTTGAATCGGTTTGATTTGTATGTGAGGCACAAGCTTGTTTGATCAAGTATACTAACACTCCATCAACATTCTGGGAACAGTTTTTTAAAAATAAATAATTCTGTTTGGTTTCTTGTTGACTTGATATGTTAAAGTTCCTCTGTAGTGTTTTTTTTTTCTTTTCTTTTTTTCAGTTCAGTTCATCAGAGGCTCGTCTGGCTCAAATCTACAGCTTATGGCTGGAGGGTTCTTCTGTTGTTTTCACAGTGTCTTCCATGGTTCATGTGTTGTCATAGCAACCTTGGCCACATGGATTATCATCATGTGATGTCTTGAGGTGGTTTGTGTAACCTGGTCTCACAGAAATATGCGGACTTTCCCTGGGAGATGGTGTTCGGGACTTTGTGAACTGTGAGTCATTGTCTGGCACCACAGAAACAATGCAAATAGTCCAAAAAAAAGTCAGTTAGGACTCAGTGGGCGGTGGTTAATATTACAACTCTGTAGGCAGTACAAAAACCAAGAAAATACTGTTTGAGTCCCGAGTGAAACTAAAAATCGACGTTGACTTTTTTTTAAACTTTATGTAACTAAATATCGTTTACAGCCACAGTTCTCTATAGCAGCCAAACATCCTCCTGATATTTAGGGTTTTGTTGTGGTTAATTGAACAGAAACTGTTGATCTAATTAAGGTATGATTCTCTGTATTTCACGTTTCTTCTTTGTTTAAAATAAACACAAAAAATTACCACCATTAGCAACTTTAATAAAGAATAAAAAGCATCTTAGTGGATAGTGGTGAGGCTCTTTAAACATAGCAGTGTGAGAATGTGTGTGTGTGTGTGTGTGTGTGTATGTCGCATGTATCAGTTTCAGTCTTTAAGCGTCTTGCACGTACGTCTGTTTTCCTGCTGAACACTGAGAGTGCGAGCACGGGTGACTGAGCATTTACATATGTCTGTGACTAAGCCCATTGGCACAGTACAGTATGATGCAGTGCTCCTTGCCTCAGTGTGCCTGCCTGCTGCGAGTGTAGTTTTCTGTGTCCTGGTTGTAATCCTCAGCAATGTCCCTGGGGGAAAGCTGGTGATGCTAACAGCAGCCAAACTGTAGGTTGCTGTTGGAGAAAACAACAGGTCAGTGTGTCCTTGCTTCCACACGACACTACAACACTATTGCAACACTATGTGATGCAGAGCACTGGGGATTTATGAGAGGAAAAATGACCAGTTTAGGAGTTAGACTGATATGCTGGTGCAGTTGATATCTACCCCAGAGGCTTTAATGTTTGATTGGAAAGTGCTTGATGTTGCAAACAGCATACAGTAAGCTACGGACAAATGAAGTATTGGTTGTTGTGCTAAAAATATAGATCATTTTTGTTTTTGTGGGCAAACTCGAGCCATCACCTATGTTTAGCAAAATGACAATTCGGCTACTAGATTGTCATTTTGACCTGGTAGTAGAACCTGGTACGATGCATCTCTCCTTATTTTAATGCGCACTGTCCCTGTCTAAATAAAATTACATTAAATTACATTACATTACTTGGGCCCTACATATAAATATTGGCTGGGTAAGGCTCATTGTCACAGATAAAGATAAAGCTACTCTATACACCCTTTGCTCATTTCCAATACACTCCTTGCTCCTGCTACGTTGCCCATTGTTTTGTGTATTCACATCTAGGGGAAGGGTGTATTTTTTCTTGTTGGCATAGAGGGGTAGGGCAAACTGTTAAAGCTACATGACCCTCCAAATGACATTTTTCAGAGGCACATTCCAAAACAAGTGTTATGAGAAATCATGACCAAGATGGCTGCATAAAAACCTTCAAATATATTTTCTTTTTTGTATTATGGACCTTTTCTCCATAACAAGCCTAACAAAATCATCTCTAGTATGCTGATGTTTGAGTAGCTATTTGACTAGTTAGTTAACGTTATTGTTACTGCGAATTTCTTTAAAACAAGCATAACCAAAACATCACTAGCAGTATGCTGTTTTCTCGAAAGCTAACTCACTAGCTAACAAATGTTACATTGTCATTGCTAATTTGTCCATGACTTTCCTTGCTAGAAAAACATCTTGACCAGCTTGAAATGGTTAAGCTATGCGTATATGGAAATAACAGTGTCATGGGGGAGAAGCATGAAAAGCAAAGAGCATAAATCAATGAAGTCTTCTGTCATGGGATATGCAGTAGGATAAATGCGTGCATCTTGACAGGCTGGTTACACCAGCATGTCTGGCTAGTGGCCCACCCAGCTGAACCATCAAGACCAGCAAGAACTAGCAAATTTCATTGTGATAATACCATTTTTGTCATCATTGTGTAAATGGCATTGATGGTAACTGACATCAGGGGACATCTTCGTCAGGGGTTTGAAGGGCTGTCACCATTACCTCGTATAATTCTGTTTCAAGAGGATTCAAGAGGATCTTTTAGAGACAAGGGGTAGGGGTAAACATTAGCAATGGGATTGGGCCTTTCAGTGCTGTGTTTAAAAACCCCTGTCATAGGACTCTAGTCTCACTGTCTTCCCTTTAACACCTCCATTGCACAGACCTCTGCCCTCTTCTCTGTGTCGTCTAATGAATCAGACAGTGTAGTACTACACAGGTCACTCCACGTGGGATCTTATCTTATTCATTAGGTACATGGATGACAATTGGACACTAAATTATTCATTCAAAATTGGCAAGTAGGAGAGTCTCTGGCATCTTCCTTACTTGGCCCTTGCTCACCCCCATGTCACTCGGTCCTGTTGAGAAAAGGCGATTTAAGCCAGCAACTAGTGATACACAGTGACTCAGGCTGTTTGTGCAATCTGAAAGCAGCCTTGGGGATACTGGAGGAGAGAATTGTGCATGGGGTCTCGAGCTCATTCAGAGGTGAAAATAGGCATTGTGGATCCACTGAGAGACAGGAGTGTTGGCAGGTGTCCCATATCGAGGAGTGTGAGACAACCCCATGCTGCATGGCAGAGTGAGAGAACTAACAAAAACACAGGTTGGATGAGTACCTGCATAGTTCAGGGACTAAAATGTGTCATGGAGGTCAGAGAGGCAGCTGGGAAGTGACTTGTTTCAATCCCAGCACTGAATGGGAAAACCTGGGTGAAGAAAGCAATAGATTAACACTCTCCAATCCTCCAACACAATAGTCTTTAGAGAAAAGCACTGAACCCTCAACTGCTCATTGGACTGGTGGGACTGTGGCAGGTCCTATAATGGTTGTGTGGTTTGGTTTTCTGAATGTAAAAGGGAACTTCCCCCAGTGATGAAAAGGTGAAAATATAATACCTCCAAGCAGCACTTCCTGGGGCCCCGCACACCACATCAAGCACAGTACACTGCTCACACATACCAGAGTACAAGAAAAATGGTTTGCAATAAATGACTTGTCAAATAAATGACAGAACAAAATTATGTTAAAACAGTTCCTCACAAACAAATGAAGCAGTTTCTGCATCCTCATCAACAAACATATGTGTATCATTGCCAAACAGTTAAAAATCTGTTGATAGGCCAAATTAAAGACATATAATAGACGTTCCCTTTTGCAAAAACAGAATGGACTCGATTCAGATTTCACTTTCACTATCATCATCATCATTAATATTAATATTATTATAACTTTGGAGCTGCATGCAAAAAAATGTAGGATTACAGGTGAATTCACCAAAAAAAATGGTTTTTAAGGTGATAAATTTACATCATAGATTGTTACTGCTTTACTGTCAAATGTTTTGGTCCTTACAATCAATGTACTCCTTCAAATTAAAGTTTTAGTCTTTTAAGGAACACAACCAGCCTATCTGAAGAACAATGAACCTCCTAACATGTTCTGATACATAACACATACAAATACAACTATACAAAAAGAAAGTTCACTGTATAAGTATTAGTCAATGCATATTAAATTATCTGCAAAAAAAGAAACCAAAGTATGTGATTCCTGACCGAACTGACATAGTTTCCAACTAGCTTATAAACTTCAACAACATTATAGTGACTTTTGGTTTTGGAGTGCCACCCCACTGGCCCCATCTGGCCACCCCTATGAACAATTATGGGGGTTCTCCTGCCCCCTGCGACCCTGTAAACTGAATAAGTAGCTACAGATAAGTTTTGAATGAATATTTCTAAATAAATGTATGCTTAAGGGGGTCAGCCGGTGTCTGCAGGGGTCAAATCATGCAATCAGTATGTCACTTTATCTAACCTCAACCTCACCTTGTTCTGCGAAAGACTTCCATGGACAGACAGGAAGAAAAAAGGAAAAGGAAAAACAAAAGAGTGTATATGCCAACTCTTTCAGTGGTTACAAATTTATTCTAATAAAGAAAAATAAATAAAAATCTAACATAAGCTTTGAGGTTTTTTTTTTTTTTTACATTTTAGACTCAGTTTATATCAACATGCGGAAGAAATGAGGAAAAAGCTTATTTTGGAAATCAAAGTAGTTTTTCCATAGTCATCTCTTTATCATCTGTCTCAGATTGCCTCTCTCTCTTTCTGTCTCTCCGTCTCTCTCTCCTTGCTTCATGCTCTGTAAGCTGAACCTCTGGAGGGCGACAGGCTAAAAAAAGAAACAGACGGCTTGGCCCTCGGCTCTTTTCTCTTTTAATAGGCCTGGTATTCCTGGTGGAGCAGGCAGGAGTTCACCTTGATGTCACATATCAGCGGCAGGCTCAGGGCTCAGGGCCGGCCTTCCTCTCACTGGCTCACAGTTACAAAGGACGGAGGTTTGGGAAGAGAGGGAGGTAGAGGAAGTCAACAAATTCTTTGACCTTCTTGTGTCTGCCAGGTCTACTGTGAAGGGGCAGTGAGTGTGTGTGATTTGATTTAATTGTATGTGTGATGGCAGCCTATTGCTTAGATGCTTGAATATCTTTTTTTTCCTTTTAATCTTTTTTGGCTTTGAAAAGCGGTCATAATTTTTGCGATTTTAGAGCCAGCCTCAAGTGGCCATTAGCAGAACTGCATGTCTTGGCACTTCATTGTTAACTTTCTTTGCTTAGGCCTGGATTTTGCCACTTATTGGCCAACACATTCTAATTCCAAGTTGTCACATATTGCAGCTTTGTAAGTGGACTTCTGCGTGTACATATTGTGCTCTAGGTATCCTTCTGCATCTGCTTTTGACATTGTTCCAGGATGCAGATGCTAAGAAGTCAATAAAAGCACATGGTTATGTTCAGGCAACAAAAATACATGGCAACCAATGATGGGTAGTCAAGAAAAGCACATGCTTAAGATTAGGCAACAAGGGCACAGATGGTTAGATTTAGGAAAAAGGGGCACATGGTAATATGTAGAAAACCCCCATCACATTCAGAGGGGAAGGGGACAGCAATCTCTTGGGTGAAAGTTTAGGGCTTGTAGGACCCATCCACAGTCTCTCCCACTTGGTTTAGAGGGACCTTCGCACTTCAACCAGACGCCATTCAATGACGTATCACTGGTGCCGTGGCAGTGTATAATTTTACAGTGACCAGTTCTGCCACTCCGCATTCTTGCTGCCTGGTATCATACAGCCACGAAAGGTGATCTCACTGCAAAAGTAACACTATCGAATGATTTTTGTATGAGAATGGACTATATTGGTGAATAGCAATTTGCAGCAGCAACATCAGATATCAGGCTAGCATTAGCAATACATTTCTGAATGAGGTGTTTAAAGAAAGCACAGGAAACAAAATAGTTTGAATGGAACTTCTATACAATACGAGAACTTAACTTCTAACTGATACATGAAGTCAAGTGAAGGTGAACCCTTTAGCGGGCAGGAGGTTTCCAAGGGAATTTTTAGTGTCATAATATCATATACAGACCATTTTGCATTGACTTTGCTTGTGCTGAACTTATCTATCAATTTTCAAGGGCTCATTGCTTTAGGGCCTTCTGTTGAGGAGTGCACATATGTTACTGAGTTAATCTTGAATCTTCCACCATCTCTCTGTCACTCTCTCTTTCTCTGCCTCTCTCTCTCAGTCTGTCTCACACACACACAAGCGTGTGCGCGCACACACACACACACACACACACACACACACACACACACACACACTCTCTCTCTCTCTCTCTTATTCAGCCTCTTGCTGTTTGGACAAACACTTGACCGGCGCGTCCAGCAGGCCAGACAATCGATGGCAAATGCCCATGGCTAAATCAAATTACTTCTGCTCGATTTGTAGCCGGGGACAAAAGAAACAGGAAGAAAATATAAAACAGTGTTATTTCCAGGGTCAGTGGCTGTCTGAAGAAGGTTTTTTTTTCTTTTTGTCTTTCTCAGTCTGGAAGGACGGACAGCTCCAAGTTCAGATTGAGCTGAATAGAGAGAATCACTGCTGTGAGTGCTGTGGAGTCTGCTGGTTCAACCAAGCTGGTGAAGCAGTGGGTGTTCAATGTATCGTGGACACTTACGATTATATGGCAGTTTCCCAAATAAAAACAAATAGTAGAGTCACAACGTACGGTCAGCTTTAACAAATAAAGTTGGATTATTAGTTAAGGTTTGCAAACATTGAGGGAGTTGGAATTTGTATTTTCTAAAGTTGCATGTATACATCCACAGCACTAATAACATTAAAACAATAGAGTCATGTCATACTCACCAAGACAATGGGTCTCACTCACTAATTGTTCTTTGAAATTTGTCCTCAGAACCCGCTTTCACAGTTTTCATTCATTCTGACATTCAACAGTGTTTTCTTATTTGGAATAAAGGGGCTACCATGTTAACATAAAATAATTGCTTATACAATTTTCTTCAGTTCTACACTTTTATAATATTATAGTATTTAAAATGCAATCATATATTTGATCATATTTTCTTATTTTATAACATTTTTCAATTGTTCACTAATTATGTTCATCGTATTAGGAAGTGCCATGGTCATTTAAAATATGTACTAAAGCAACACTTATTATACCATCTAATAATTAGTGACCATACCAGAAAACATCTCAGGTTTGGGCAGGCGGGTAAAAAATTGTCAATGCAGCAGGAGTATGTTGTTAATGACTCAAAGAAACATTGTGTGAAACAGTCCACCGTCCATCTTCTGTCCCCCGTCTCTCTCTCTCAAATCCAAAAGCACCTTGGAGAAAACTGTTAGGAACATCTCTGTCCTAAGTCCTGACATGTGCTTCTGTAACATACATTTTGTAGGTTGGGTGTATTATTGATGTGACTTTTAGAATACCATGAATCTTTTTATTTGTTCTTTCATTTAATTTTCTATCCTCTCATGAGGCTTCTAAAAAGGTCAGCTTGTTTAGCTTTCACTTCCTGCAGAATTACTTCCACTTGTGCTCCACCATATAAAGACTTTTACTTGGACATTCTTGTCTGAAGTTTTGTTCTTCTTATACTTCTAAATCTGAGTGTTCACATGGCCTCGCAATCTCATGCTCTTTTTTGTGGATTGGCAGGGCATTTACTAGTGATAAATAGGATAAATGCATGCACTTTCAACTCACCAGGACAATGGCATTTCTCCCGGGCTGCCCCCTGAATGTTGGGGATTTGAATCATCAGTGGGAGACCCCTTAGTCAACTGAGATCCCTACATTTGAGTCATCTTTTTTTTTCTTAGCCAGTCAGTGTGTGCAGTATATTTCTAAGGACATTTTGGTCCCAAAATTTAGCTGCAGAGTTACTGTCTCTGGATTTCACGCAGCTCTTCAGTACAGGCAGCTGCGGACACAGAGGAAGCTGCAGGAGGAAGAGAGGCTTTTCCCAGTCAGACTAAGAGATAACGACATTTTCTGCATTCTACCTAGAAATGGTGAATTTAGAGCTCACAGCAGCTGTTAATGAAACTCAGCATTTCCTGTGGATGTTTTACATGAAAAGATTTTGAAAAGGGAGAGATAATGAAATCAGCAGCAAAACTTGAAAAACAAAACAAAGAAACAAGATACAGCAGCACAGTCAGTAGGGCATGGAATTGTTGTGCGGACAACAGGGAGCACTGGGAGGAAGTGCTGAGTTTGCATTACCAGAAAATCAAAACAAGAGTTGCTAAATAATTGGAAAATAAAAGACAGGGAGGTCTATAATTTCTTAATGAATTGAAAATTATTTTCTTGGAAGTTTTTTTTTAATAAGAACCAAATAATTTTGTCACTTATTTTAAGGAGCATACAAATATATTTGGAAACAATAGCGCAGGTGTTGGTAATAGCATTAAGCCGTGACAGTGTGACAGTGAGCCAGCATGCGCAATACCAGGACCCTGCAAGTGAAGCTGCTAAATGGATAATTCATTTGATTATTTACGCTTGTGTTTTTCCTACTGTGATGTCAACATGTCTCCAAAAAGGCTTCTGATTTTGCATGTTCAGCTGACCCGCTGTGCACTTACCAAAAAAGGTTTTGTATTATGCTGGTAATTTACTGGAAATTTGTAATTGGATGTGTACCGATTGGGCCCTTATTTTCTCAATAATAAGTGTCAAATTACATAGCAGAAAAAATGATCAGAAATTCTTTGGAAATTACAGCCCTGTGAAATAGTGTTGCCTCTCAAGATTTTCAGTCATTAACCTCTAGCTGATTCTTCATTCTTCTTTTTTTTTTTTTTAACCTTTTTCTCTTGGCTTTCTGTTTGTCCTTCTTATCATACAGTGTCATCCTTATTCTGGTCCATATTCTGCCTGTTTGCCTTTCTCTCCAGTCCTCTCCTTCCTGTCTACGCCCCTCACCCATGCCTCCAGGGCCACTTTGACAATACATGATGCAGGTGTCAGACTGTGGATACTAAGCTATCCATTTCTCTGTCTAATGGAGTTACGGCTGGCCTCTGTTGACCCTTAAACAGTTTGCGGTAGAGGAGGCAGCCACCGACGGCAGCATTAGCGTGACATTCTCTCCTTGCTGCCTGTTTGTTCTCTACCAGCTGATCTCATTTCAGGGTGAAAAGCTGGGTTTGACAAAGAGGGACCCTTAATGCAGGAGACTGATTGATTTGCAGAGAGATCTGGAGGTGAGTTTGTCTATACACGTCCTCAGGCTTAGCTGGGGTTTCCATCCTGACTGTGGCCTCGGGGCACAGCCTTCGAGCCCCCCCAGCTCTGTCTCCTCCTCTTTGATCTCCATCTCCTTTTTTTTTTCGGTCAGTTCCAGTTTGAACCATAAAGGTAGTTTGCATTTGCTGCATTATGCCTCTGCCTGCATCATTAGAGAATAAAACCATCCTTCCTGAAAAACACCCTGAAGTACATTCAGAAAGTGTTACACTATTGATCTCTTCAAACCAGAGGAGGAGCACAGTTTTGACATATTCTGCAAAGGTCATGAGCAGCTTAAATCTTTCAGTGTCTCTAATAGGTCAGCAATATCTACTGGAGTATGAAGGGGCCTCTGACTAAACACAATTTGAATCAAGGAGTCATTATGCTTAACCTCAAGAAAGCAAGCTTAATCTGATTTTGACCCACATTAAAACAAAAACAAACCTGATATGACTCTGTATTTATTTTTCTAACAAATAATCACTATAGCAACTTCTGATCAACCCATATCAGACTAAACTCTGTTAATGTAGACAAGACTTTGATGTTTTCATTTTACAGATCTTTTATCAAGTCAATCTGAACTTTATGTTTCATCTCATTTCATGGGAACCTATCAGTACCAACAAGTATCAACAAAAATCCTCTCTCACAAAGATCTTTGACAGGCAAGTTTTGCAGAAGGCACGGTCAGTCTTCAACTCTGACCCCCCCCACTCTTAGTGGAATTCATTCTCTTCCCTCTGGACAGAGATATAGGCGCCACAGGGCAAGAACAAAAAAGTATAAATTTTCTTTTGTTCCATGTGCAATCAACGTAATTTACTTGCACAATTCTTAAGTGCGCTGTTTTGTGGCACTTAAGACTTTTAATGATTGAAAATAACTTCTTTCACTTGACATATCTATATTTTAATGACCTTTTTAATGTTTGACCAAGCTCACTCCTTTTATTGACTCTTTTAAATGACTTTTAATGATACTTTCACTTTTACCTTGCTGTTAATCTGGATTGCTTTTAATCAAGTTTGGTTGTGTGCTGATATTATGTCCTATGTGCCTGTTTATTGCATTTTTAAATTGTTTTGCCACCAACTACAGATCTACTGTCCTCTCTCGGGACAATAAAAGCTCTAAACTGAACTCGAACTAGATCAGTTTCAATCTTCACTGAACTCGAACTAGATCAGTTTCAATCTTCCAGATTGTACCCTGCCCAATCTGAGTATAGATGGTAACACAGGTAATTTTTTTGGCTGAACAGATACAAATATAGATACAGATAATGGTGCACCCGCTTATATCTTAACATTGGAAAATAAGTCAAACGGAAGGAGCTTCGTCTGTTTTCAAATGACTTGTAAAACCTGCTTCTGATGGTATCCTTCAACTGCTCAGATGAATGGCCATAATCAGTGGTTATCAGCTTCATAGATATGGATTAGAGGGGGCCTGCAAAACCCAAAAATAGTAGGTGGCTACCTCAAGTGGCCACAGGACGAAGCTGACATAAATGAACACAAGACTTTCACCCAGGAGCCCTCTGTTTGTGTCCCATGTGAAACCAAAAGTGTTGACCTCTTTAAACTGGCGTATGAAAGTTTGTCACATTAGTCATGTCACATTACTTAATGAACGTACTTATTTTAACTCATTCCTTGATCTTATTTCTAAACCAAACTACATAGCATTGGCGCCTAATGTTAAAGAAACTGAAAGTGAAACAGATGCAAAACTGCTCCCAATGACAAGGGATAACGGGCATTTAATTGGCTGATAATAGTCCTCTGGAGCTACTGCCGTTCTGCCCCCAGCCCACAGTGGTTGTTTTTTAGTGAAGAAATGCTGTGTTTCCAGTGGCTTTTCAGCAATCAAGACAAATTAACCACAACGCTGTTGAAACGTAAAGTTTCAAACATAATCACATAATAATTTGAAAATGTAACATATCTGTGGTATGCAGAAAAGTATAATTTTATACCAATTTTATCTTGATTGGGTTGCATCTATGAGGCTGATAACCACTGACAAAGAGCATTCAACAAAGTGGTAACATTAGTAATGGGTGCTTGTTTGGATATTGACTGTTGATTTAATAGTTGTTAAAATGAAAATTGTAGCAACAAAATGAATGCATGGGTTAACAAAACATGAGGCTTGTATATGGGAACCCATCTACCAGTATACTGTCCTTGATCATGACTTATAAATATTTTAAGTTTTCCAAAACATAACAAAAATTAACCATAGAGGTGGAAGATCAGGAAGAGCTAATTCTGACTGTTTTAATGTTATTTCAAATACATTTTTGGAATAGCATATCAAAAAATGCCCATTTAATTTGTGTTTAGAAAGGCATATCTATTTGATCTATTTTGTAACTTGACTTGTTGAATCATAATTAAAAAAAAAAGCTAGAAAGTTGACCTTATTGAGAATATCTTGTCAAAAGACTAAGACAAAAATAACATAAAAATTATTCTTACCAAACTTCTTTTTAATGACCATAACCAAAATATGAGACAATAACCAGTTTTATATCACAACATTGATATTATATTGCTATAATGACTCTACACTTTACAGTGTGACCAGTCCAGCACAGATAGTGTTTATTTTGTTTGTCTGTGAATTTATTCAAATGGGAAACATATCCTGCTGCCTCTCAGCTCCTTGACTCTTAATGATGAGATGCTTCACACTCCTGGATGGCCAGAGAATAAGGAAAGGCCTCAGAAAGACTGAAACAAGATTCACTGCCCCGGCAGCAAAGTGCTTAAAAATGACAAAGAAAAGTCATGACATTCAGATTTCTCATTTGTGTCTTCCCTGCAAATTCAGCTTGAGTAGAGTCAGTTCGGGGCTGCAGAATGGCCTGCCGCTAATTGTGTTATTTCTGGACAGTTGAGGCTTTATCCTTGCAGGGCTGCAGCAGGTGCTATCTTCTCTACAATTTCTTCCTCATTCGCCTCTTCCATAATAACCATTACATATTCTGTTGAAATGCCTTCCCTCCTCCAGTCTAATTATCACCAACCTGTTTCCCTCTCTCTACATAATGGATGCCAGGAAACATTAAGAGCTCCTGTGCAGGAATTAGCGCTTGACCCGCAGCCTCCTAACAGAGATAATGTCTGTACGCTTACAGCAGAGGAGAAAAAAAAAAAAATCTGGGAGTGGGTGTGCTGGTGGGAAAGGGGGGTTTGGGTGGAAGACTGTGATCTCTTCTTTTGCCTTTTAAGTGCTGAGGGAATTGAGAGATAAAGTCTAACTCAAAAAGCTTGGTGTCTATAATCCAGACAGAGCAAGAAAGGCGACGCAGAGACACTGAGAAGGAAAGGGATCAAGAGGGTAGGCGAGAAGAAAAAGCTGCTCTCATCATCCTTCTCTCTTACCGTTCAGCGACCGTCATTACTGCAAAATGCCTGTCTTCTTCTTCTTCCTCCCAGCATCCAAAAACACTTTTCCCATGCTCAGATAACTACTGCTATGGGAGCCGGGGTGTTTCATATGGAGAGTAGGCACACAGAGAAGAAGAGGCAGGAAAAAGAAGGCATTTACTGACTTTTAACATGAGAGAGGAAAGCGAGAACAGGCTGCAGAAGCTGCAGGCTTTAAAAGGTTGATGTCATTGAAGATACTGGAGAGCTTTTAATGTTTAATCATTTGTGACCATTTTAGTGCAGAAATGTGATTGATATTGAATGCTGTGAGGGTTGGAAACTATTTTTAAATAATGCACCATTAATGATTGATTAGTCTGATTAATTATTTTCTCATTTAACATATTATTTGTTCTATAAAATAACAGTAAATCGCAAAAAATTACAATTTCCAAGAGCCCACAAAACAAAAGCTGATTTGAAACTAACTTGTACTCTTGGTCAACCTTCATCTTGATGAAAGCTAAATTTGATGAGCCACCGTTGATGAATATATAGGTTTAATGACATCAATTCGGCATTGTCAGCAGGATCTAAGAAGCTCTTGGTACAGCAAGAACACGGGCAAAGACATACAAAAACTAATAGAAACAGAACAATGACTCACCCTTATAATGTGCATTTTGACTCTAAACATCTACAAGATCTTAATCTTGCAGTATCTTAACCTTCAGACATCCTGGAGCCTCCTCACATGCATGCATGCAGACAATGAAGGATGTACCTAAACCATGACCATTGATGAATCATACATTCATACAGTAACTATTACACATTCAAATACTTTCATATGACAAACATATGTTTTCTCTCTTCTAACACTGCTTTTAAACCAAACACACAACCTTGACACGAGAAGAAGGCTATTATTTTAAATTGAGCACTGCTATGGTTCTGGTCAGCTCAGAACTTTGTACCTTTTTTAGTGGATAATAATGTTCTTTATTTACACCAGTCAGGCTTGAGACCTGGATACAGTACAATAAATGCTATCGCAGCTTATGGATGGCTATTTTGTTCAATATTGTGCTTGCATATATTGCTTGCAGCTGGCTTAAATTGTAGTAGAGTTCAAACTGTTGTTGCTGTTGGTTTCAAGTTTACGATTTCAAGTCTACAGTAGCTTGATAACAGTGTTCCACAGGGATCAACATTAGGTCCCCTGCTTGACACTCTATATAAACAATTAGTTTTCAACTCAGAGCCCCTGTGTCCATTATTATGCTGATGATACCATGTTATATGCCATCAATTCTCCTGCAAACCAGGACTTTTCCAGGCAACAGTCTGTATTTGATTGCCTCTGGACATTTCTTATAAATGTGAAGATTGATTTTAACACTTATACAGTAAAATACATACATTTCACAGTCATGTATTTATTGATGTCACATTTAATGATGGCTCATGTGAGTCATGGCAATGTCAATGTAACTGTAGAGTAGAAGCAAAGAAAAGTCGGGATTCCAGAAGTATGCATTTCTCTCGATCCTTCTAAGACACGAGTAAATGAAAATTTCAACCATGGAGAAAACTAATGATGTGGCTGTTTTCATCACTGTGAAGTCTATTGCATCCTAGAAAGCAGTTTTGTAGGATGGGTTATGCTTGACATAATAGTCTTCATTTCATGCTTCTGGCACAAACTATTTGCACTTGAATGTGTGGTATGAAAGATGCTTTCGAGAACTGGCAGCAGGCTAAACATTTACAGCTTGTCCTGAGACACAGGGTCATTACAATCAAAAGGCTTCATTCCCTGGGCAAGAGGCTTATAAAAGAAAGTGCATATTCTCTCAGATTTGGCTATGGGGCACAAAGTGCTTCCTTACTTTGGCATAATGGCATGCTATTATGCCAATATGTTGGAGCTAGAGGCCTTGGATTCAGCAGGAAGTCTTATTAGCATAGCATTGGCTGCAGGACATTTGCCTCACACTTGTTTAAAGGTAATGAAGAATCGTCTGAGAGAGCGCGTGCTGCGATCAGGCTGCCATCTGTTACCTGCTAGCACTGCTCACCCTGACAATGAGAAAAAGCTGGAAACACTACAGAGCCACACTGAGCTGTGTGCTCACAAGTGAGCGCTTGTTTT
The DNA here is from genome assembly GCF_008729295.1 of Plectropomus leopardus. Classification (NCBI taxonomy): domain Eukaryota; kingdom Metazoa; phylum Chordata; class Actinopteri; order Perciformes; family Serranidae; genus Plectropomus; species Plectropomus leopardus. The sequence continues at coordinate 2,732,705 of NC_056469.1, read as the reverse complement.
ACAAATGATATATTATCTATTTTAAAAGTGGCTGACAATCTCTTAACTCCTCACCGTTGGCTTTTTATTCTGTCTTCCTGTCTCCCTGTGCCCCTTTTTCTCTCTGCTTTACTGTTTCAAGTTTTGCCATTTTTGTTGGCCAATTGTGACTTTTACACTGATATTAAGATTACAAGATACATTTGAGCATTTTCATGTCAACACACCATGCCTGAAAAGGCACCAGGCCAGGTAAAAAATAGAATAAAATTTCCCAATAGAAGTGTGGCTTTCTGCACTAACTTTTGGATCTGGTTGTCCTTGTGGTAGAACTAAAGCTGCTGATTTCCATTCTGGTCTCTTGGATGTTTAGTGATGAAAGAGCAAATGACCTTATTCTCTTTCCTTGCTGCTTCATGATGTTGCACCTTGGACTGAAACTGCATTTGCAGCTCAAACTAGACATTTATTCATTTCTTCAACAACAGTCCCTCTGCAAACAAAGAGCTCATCTAGAGTAGTCAGGGATGGAATTTAGTTTTGCTTGGAGACAGGCATTTCATATTGGAAATACGACAATATAGCAATCATTTTCTCCAAGATTACCAGTACTGACTGAATATAATTTGTGAGAAAGCCAAGTGTATTATTATAATAAATCAACCTCTAAGGGCTTATACTGCCAGTGGTCTGTTGTTGTTTTTATGTTTCTGAGGACGCGTCCAGTCTTGGAAAGCAATAAGAATATGAACAGTAATATGAACAGTGTGTAATATGAACAGACATGAAAAGTATTGTTTCTAAAATGTTAATGACCACAAGATTTGGTATGTAGTTCAGAATAATTTATTCTGGCCGCAGCATGGAGGGAAAAAAATGGGTTCCCTGGTGTTAGTTTCGCTTGTGATCGACATACACCAAAGACAATGGGGGGAAATCGAAGCATTGGCGGTAATCTTAATGGGGGAACAGTTACTTGGTGGGTAGTTTAGGATTTTGTTGCTGTTTGCACTGTCTTCATCCTTGGCGTGTTGTTATGGTAGATCCAATTAAACTTGCTGCAGACATGAGAAATGAGCAAAAATGGAATCAATACCATATTGAGTGTAAATTCTACCCTGCTCTATTTTGGTCTTCCTTTGGAACATGGCTGCATGCACGCACACACACACACACACATGCACACACACACACGTACATGAAGCAATAAGACTGTTAGTTAACAGCAGACTGGTATCGGGGCAGTGAGGTGGTGAATATTGATGCCAACAGTATTGATTGAGGACCTGTAGGGTTTGTCTTCTTTTATCCAGTGGGCCTTCTGCCTGTCCAGCACACTTTATGGAGCATCCTGTCCATGCCTGGCTGCACATTATGAGAGGTGTGGAGGAGGCCCATTAAAAGAGCTGAACAAACACACTTATACACACAAACATCACAGTTCAATCATAGCAGGACCCTGTGTAACACTCATGTTGCAGCATATAATGAGCCACAACTGGCTCACTCCTCAACGTATAGACCCCAGCTGAGACAGATACTACATAAAGCTTTTTGTAACCACTCTACAACCACACAGCACTACAGCAATCATCAGGAAACCATAAAAATCCACCATGCAAACACTGGGGAAATGCTCGTGTTTACCAAGGGACTTAGTTATCACATGGTTACTACATGGTTATATGGATGAAAATGTTGGTCTGTCAGTCAATTAGTTGGTCACCTTGGTCCAATATTCATGTTCTTTTCCTGTGAATCCTCCACCCAAAAGGGTTAAGATTACCTATATCCACTCGAAATGTATTTGTCTGGAGCCAATATATCTCAAAAGCTAATGGCTAGATTAGCATTAAACATGCTGAACATGTCAGTGGTCCCAACAGGAGGACAGGGATTGATTTTAACTCTGTCATCTTGCCTCTAGCACCATCGTCAGGTTAATATTGATTTCAAAAACTGATACAGCTAACTAACAACTATCAGGAGATCACTGGGCTTTGAAGCGAGATCAACGTTATACCAAGTGCTTTTTTCTGCTTAAAGATAAAAAATACATATTGATTGTGTCATTGTGCCCAATACTGCATCCATATCAAGCCTGGTCATAATCCTAAATCATCAAATACCACTAAATCTCGAGATTTAAAAGCCACAGACGGCACCTGCCACAGCTGCATGACACGCAGATGGGTGGCATCAGTTGAGAACGTGGCCATATGAAACCGTTTGCATCCACATGGTACACCGCTGGACAGTGTGAGGTTAAAACACTGCTAGTAATTGTGTTATATAAAGAATAGGGTGGGCAAGAGGGGTAGTGGATGGATCCGGTGTTTGCTTCCCATCTGATATGATAGGGTTTTTTTTCTACTCCTTATCGTGTGCCTCTTTTGCCTAAACCTAACAAACTATGCCAGCATGTGTGTTTGTTGATGTCTTGGCTTTGGTTGCCATGTGCTTTTGTTGTCTAAACATAATCATGTGCATCATCCCACCATGTGCTTGTGTTGGCATCATGGCAGCAGCATCCCAGGACATCAACAGCAGACACAGAAGGATACAAAGAGCGTAAAATACATGCGGGAGCCCACTGCAAAGCGGCAACAAGCTCTCTCTCTCTCTCTCTCTCTCTCTCTCTCTCCTTGTCTCTGTGCATCCATCTGAATAAATGACCTGTTGAAAGTACACAGAGTTCTCTTTACTACTTCTTGGTCAAAGAACAAAATCCTGATTGACAGAACTTGAGGGTGTACTTAATTTTAAATGTACAACAATTTTGGAAGGAAAATATGGACTTGGTATACAGAGGCTCTGAGAATAGTAGAGCGAAATTCTGGTAATAGTTTGTCGTGTTGAAATGTTATTGTCATTGCTAAATAGTGATGATTTCAGCAATGTGAAAACTTTGATTTGAAGACTGATTTTTGCAAGACTTGGACTCAAAACAGATCGCAACAACCCTAAGGTATTTATAAACCTTTACTTTGTAGCATCCTTTCGGTAATATTGTCAGACCGTCATAATCACAATCTGAGTCTTTTAGTAGCAAACAGAAATTGACAGTATGCACCTGCCCTGAGTGGTAGCATTGTAGCCTATTTCCCTTTTTTTCTTAGTACTGGACAAATTTGAAAAACAGTTTTTCCATTGAGTCACTTGGACACATAATATAGGAAAATAGGGTACAAGTCAAAAAATACCTGAATTACAGTTTAAGCATTACGACTCCACCCTTAGTTGCTTTCACCTATGTCATGCATTTCCCTTCAACCCTTTTAAACCCGGAGCAAACCTTTACTTGTGCTGTATTTAAGCCTTTGAGCCATCAGCAAATTGATACGATTTCTTTCAAAAACATGGAAAATAAGGCAATGAGAAACTTGGCAATAAATGTTTCACAAATTTGAGAAATTAGTGAGTTCATTATAATCTTTAAGCACTTTTTTTCTAGGTCATTTCTGTGTTGTTTTTTGTTTGTTTCTTTGGTTGGTTACTAAATTTTAGGTAATTTTTTACTAATCTCTTGCAAATTCTTGGGTCATTTGTTCTTTCATTACTTGTTGCCTTCTTCCCATCTTTCTGATACAAATCAAGCCATTTTGCTAAAGGGTTAAACATGAAATCTGGTCAGTAGAGTGTTGAAATATGAGCTGGTAGCCAGTTTGACACAGAAAAATTTTGGTTTAGAGAAAGAATAAATAATAATCCTGCTAAATGTTGGACAAACCACAGTAGCTTCTAGCCATACTACTGTAGTTTCCAGGATTTTCAAACTGCTCCTCTGTGAAGTGCTGTTTGTGGCCCTGTGGGTTGGAAGTCTCTGGATTTTTGAAGCCTTATATAACACTACCATTCAGCATTAAGTGGCACTTATTCAGATTAGTGCAGCGCTTGGCTGAATCACCTGTTTCCACAACACCGGTATCCACTGAGTGCAGAGCATCTGGGCTCTGGCAAACAGGCTTTGCATTATCTACCAGTTTGCGATTTAGATTAGCTGCAATCTTTATGGCCATGAAACACCCTTTTAGCATATGTGTAGATGATTGTGTGTGTTAGGAGTGAAGTGTGTGTGCCTATTTAGGGTGCAAATATATTGTACATTCATCCTAGTATTCATTTGGAAAAAGGTAAAACATACACATTGAACTATGTTGTAAAATCTTTCGATCTTCAAAATGTAATTTCTTACATATTTTGAAAGTTTGAAATTCCACCTTTACATAATGGTAATTGAGTCACATGTAATCATTTTATGATCTGGTTTGTAGGTCACTAATTTTATCTGTACTCACCAATATAGCTCCTTGATATTTTGTGAGTCTTTGGTGATTTAAATGCACCCTTGTGGCAGCCACATGGCCTAAAGTCAAACCCACAAATAGCCACTAAATGTTGGCTTAAAGAAAAAAACACACCTGACTGCATTTAATTTCTCAAGAAAGCACCATCAGCTCTGTCAAAATACAAAACCAGAAAGGAGAAGTTAGGTGAACTCATTTGTGGAAACCTGTCCTGTTTTGAAAACATGTCAAGATCCTTGTTGGACTTGAAGCCAGCTGATGATGTGTCACCTGGCTGGATGTTTGGAAGGATAAGCAATGCTTTTAAGGTATAGTATGCAGAAACTGTATAACTCTTTGTAAATAGTATTGCTAGTGCAAAAGTGAAAGCCAGCCACAGCTTTGTCAACGTGGTATTTCAACTTATATTATTTCACTATAATTTAGTTAATTTTTTTGTTTGTTTTTTTCCATAATTTTTGTAGTTTCCCCTTGGATACATATCTTGTTTCTTTTTCTTTTTCAGCAACAAATTTAGAATTTGCATTTCTCAAGCTATACAGTTGAAAGGTTTGTGGACATCCGGACATTAATGTGTGATTATTTAACATTGCATTTTAAAAGACATATTTTATTACTGTATATAGATAAAGAAAACCATGTGCATTATCAGCTGTTGTAACTTACAAGTCTGTGCCTTCTAGAATAAGATAGTTTCTGATCTGGCATCTATTAGCAGGGCATCCTTTGTCTCTGCCTTCTAAAAGCATTACAAAATAAAGATTTTATAAAATAAATCTGTTTTATGGTGAGACAACACTTGAAAAAAAAAACAACCTGGTTAGGTTTGGGAGAAGATTATGGTTTGGATCAAAATAACTAATGACAAGAGTTTGTATGATTTTGCTCACCCAATTCATATCAGTGAGGGTGTGTTAAAAAAACAAAAATGCCACTCTGCATAATGCAACACAATTCAACAGCACCACAAACTGCAGCCTCCAAAATGATCATACACTCAGGTCAATGCTGCTTCACCAAATACTGAACATGATAACCTTCACTGAAATGAGGTTTTGTTGCAGGACTGTTTAATATTTTTAAATTAGGGTATTTCATTTTTTCAATAAAATGTTAGTGATTTAAATTAATCTGTCCCTCTCCCCACATTTCATTTCCATTATGCACATCAAATAAATTGTGTGACTGACATGTGATAACCTGAAACATTAAATGCACACCCTCTGGACATTCTGAATTGTGTATTTTTTAGCTGCCTTGATAATACAAGTTCTTTTCTTGCATTCAAAGCAACGCATACATTACTGCTTACTGTGCCTTTGCAGCCCTAAAGTTTATTTCCTTAACACTCTGGAATAAAAGAATCCTCAGTGCCACCCAGATGGTAAAAGCTGGCAGTGGTCATGGGTGGTACTACCTGCCAAACTTCTGCAGTCAATTACAACTCTAACCTCAGCAAATTGATTACATTTGCTCACAAAGTCATTAAGAATTGACCGACACCTGAAGAAGTGGTCTTCCCTCAGGACATCCAGGTGGAATGTGTCCCATTACCATTGCATTCTCATGTTTCCATCATCAATTCAACTATTTTTCTAAAAGTTGACAGGCAAGAGAGCCTGTCTCTCTGTGTGGCGGGGGGTGGGGTGGGAGGGGTATAATTAAGGTGATGAGTAGTTATTGGGGTGACAGATCTCTTGGTACATTGTATGTGCCCATTGTATGGAAATGAGGTTTAGAGAAAGGACTTAAATGGAGATTTCGGACCCTCATGTAGACCTCAGACCTCTTTAACCTGCAGTCTGTGTGATGTAGGAGGTGGACCTGAGGGATGGGCAAGTGATTGTCAGCACAACATGTAACATAAAGTTGTGTGTAACGTATTCACATCCCAAGACGTGCCTTGTCAGTGGACCTTAGCGTCTACATATTACGCTCTAGGTATCCTGCTTCTGCTGTTGACATTCTGACGCTCAGATGTCAACAAAAGCACATAGTGGGATTATGCTACAAAAGCACACGGTTATGATTAGGCACAAAAAGCACATGGCAACCAACGCTAGGATGTTGACAATAGCACATATTTACAACAAAGGCACAAATGGTTAGGTTTAGGCAAAAGAGGCACAAGGTAAGGTGTAAAAAACAAAGTATCACAGAAAGGAGGCAAAAATCCACATGAAAATCTGGGGTTTGTTGGATCCATCGACTGGCAGCCTTTTGAACTGACGCCATCCAGTGGTGTATCATGCAGTCGCATAAAGGTTGCTTTTGGTGTCAAGATCTTGCGTGGAAATCAGTGCAAAACTGGCAGTATTTTAAAACTTCGGAAAGAGAATGGGATGGCAATTCTGTAAACCACCAAAATGTTACAAATGCACATTTTAATACAGAATTTATCAGTGTTTCTAAAGTAAATGTAGTTTATGAGAGGTAGAGGAGATGTTGGATGACATAGCACCATGAAGAGGTGCCTGCCAAGATGCAGACCAATGTATGAGACTAACAAACAACAAAACAGCTACCCATCAGTATTTTTCCAGCTGGCACAGTGCCATGAAAAGCAGTTGTTTTTTTTTTTCTTAACATTTTTTACAGTTGTTCATGGCCTTTTCTTAACCAAAACCAAGTGTTTTTTGTCCACAAACCAAACCACACATAAACCACAGTATTGTGGAAGTTTCTATGTATCTGCTACATAAGAACATGCAAATGTGAAATATCTGGGGTTGAATATACAATGCCAATTTTTTTTTCCTAGCCATTGGGTTGAGTATTTATTTTCCATCAGATTCATGGTACCTACCATTTAAACAACAACTTAATATTTTTAATGTCTTTCCAATGTCAAATTGGAATCCAAAATAATACCTATAGATTTTAATCCCATGTATATGTATAATTATCATTTCTCCTGTATATGTTAAAAAACAAAAAAATAAAGTTCTAAATAAAAAATAACCTATTGTAATACTATTTATTCACTGTAGGTGAAAGGGTGATTTTTAGTGCTTTAAGCCTTGTGAATTTGCATAAATGTGACAGTAATGTATCTTAAGAAACAATGTAAGAAGCAGATACACACACATGCACACACATATGCACACTGTACACACACACTACACCCCATATTTCTCCATCCCCCAGAGGTGCAGACTTGATTTGCAGGCTTGCCTTGTTAATGGTTTGTTTCCACGTGTGCACTTCCTCCGGCTGGTGAACAGGAAACATGGAATTGTTAATAAAATGGTTGAGCCTGTAATTACTTCCTGAATTATTATAAGTGCCTAATGTAGTTGATGGTGCTGCCTCTCTACACACCCCTCAGGCTTAGAGGTGAACCCAAACAAGACAGTCACACGCATGTTGTCCCCTCATGTTAAATACAGGTCATGAATAACTGCTCAATGTATTGATCAGATGCAAATCTCGTCCCTTAACACGAGCGTTTGACGATTTACTAAATTATTCATTTAGCTTATTGATGTTCACTGGTAGTGCAGATGAAATTGTCATAGATCCTTTTAGGTTTTCAGCACAGCTCGGACAGTTTAACACACAACCTGCTGTGTTCAGAGTAGGGCTGGGGATATGGAGAACATCAAATATCACAATATTTTTGACCAAATGCCTCAAAATGGATATAATAATGTTGTTGTACTTATCTTTGATAAATTATCAACAACAATGTGCATAAAATGACAAAGTGGGTAAAGCTTAGTGATAAAAAAAAAAAAAGCTTGAACAGTCTTGTAACTTCAGAAAATTACATGTAGTTTCATAAGATGATATAGAGTGCTGCAGGGATGATGTTTTTCTGTAGGCTACATGGAAGTTTGGCTTCACCCTGGTTCCCTCATCAAAAGCCTATGAGATATGTTCATGATTTTGGATTATTGTAGAGAACTCTGTGGCAAAGAAATGTTTATGATGCTTACATGTTTCATCAACAAGATAACCTTCACAAATGTACACAACTTCTGTCTTTTGAAGCCTAAATGCAAAAATTAAAAGCTAACATTAGGCTATCAACAAACTACGTTGCATTACTTAACATACCACCACAACGCAGCTGTTAAGACATGTTCGGCAAGATGATGCTCTCATTTAGCCACTTGTTAGCAACCACCCTTTTTTTGTGAAAGTGTATTCAGCTTGTGTTAATCATAGATCTTATTTCAGGCTCCTAACCAAAAAAACAAAACAAAACAAAAAAAACCCAGATATATTACCCAGCCCAAGTTCAGACTACATGAAGTTCTTGAAGTAGGAGTGCTTTGTTATTTTGAGGGTACACCTGAGGGTGTTGATTTGACATGCAACATTAATACACAGTTTAAAGACATACATAATGCTACATTTCTAAATATTTATATTGATCCAGTAAATCACACTTTTCATTAGAAAAAACAAAACAAACATCAGCGTAACAAAAATGAGAACTACATAACCTGCTGTATTATAACTGCATACACCCTACCGAAAATCACATTTACTTTCTATAATACAGAGCTGATACTCAGATAAGGTTATACTGCGATACAGTCTCATTGAAATTTGTGAAATAGACATGGTATTTTGTGATGTATTATGTGATGGTGGGCATGAAATGTGTTAGAATCATGTGCTGCCAACGTGAAAACGATGCCAATGCAAAGAATGGTTGCAGTTTAAAACACAATGATATTGTGGTTATTGTACAACACTAGCACTTTGGTTCTAGTATATTATAGTGCATTATTTATATTGTATCTTCTATGGATATCTCATTCTTACAGTATGCTGAAGTTTATTTTTCTACTGACAGTATTTTTCTCTTCTGGTGTGATATGTGTATCTCTGCATTTGTACTGTTTTCACGCAATGCCTACTTGCTGCTGTAACAAAAGTATTTCACGACTTGGGATCAATAGGGTACATCCATCCATTCATCAGGAAAGGAAATGACTTTGTTAGGTTCTAAGAAGAGAAAAATGTTAAGTCTAGGAAAAGGTCATGGTTTCCTTTTAAATAACAACTATACAAAGAACATAAATGATGCAAACAAACGTATTCTACAAAGTAATGTTACTTACTTAGCATAGTTATGTAAAGCCCATTAAGTCGTGTAGCTACATGGACTTTTGGTTTCACACAGGACACAAACAGCTGTTTCTTGGTTGAAAGTCCATACTTGTTTGACCCATCCTCCAAACTTGGACCTTCTCATTTTTTGTGCTTTATTTGTGTGTCCACCACCACAAAATGTCCTTGCTTGCTTTGCACTGACATTATTTTCATGTTGCAAGCACATACTGTACTTTTAACACATTTTGGGCCCACTACCATGCAGTGCATTGTTAAGAGTTTGTGTCCATTTCAAATATTTCTGTGAGACCAGGGTGTATATTGTCCTCTTCTGTCTTATTTTTGATTGATATTCAGTTTAAGCTTTGTGCGAGATAATATTCTAGCTACACTTTGTCAACTGTGAGTTGAAATAAGGATTAAAATATGTATTTTCGGAAAAGCAGGAGCAGAACATTTTCAGCACTAAATCTGTTGACCTTGTTTTCCATTACTTTTCCTCAGCTCCTCTCCTCTCCTCTTCTCTGTCCTCTGGGTTTCAGCAGCTGGACAGTTGGAGGACACAGTTTAGAAAGATTTTAAAGAGTAAATCAAACTGACGCTGTAGTAAAGTAAAAGTGTAGGAGGGCAAACAGAAATATTTTCTCCTGGTTTAAACTCATGATAGTGAATATTTTATGCTGCACCAGGAAAGAATAGTTAAGAAAAATCGAAGTCTATAAATCTGGAGTCTTCTGAAGTGCCATTGGAAAAAAAACCCATCTCATCCACTGTGAAATAGATGCTGTCTGTTTGTTTTTATCACATTGTTCTGCTCAAAAAAGTCTGCTTTTGGTTTGGTCACTCAAAGGAAATTGTCTCCGCACAGGAACTGATTCTGCTAATAACTGAAACTGTTCCAGAAATGGACGGTTATTCATAGTCTGTAATCCTGTTTCTCTTTCGCGAATGATACAAGAGATTTCTAGAAAGTGCATCCACAAAGCGACACTGTGTTTTGCTTTTTACACATTTCATAACTAAACCATGTCCAACTGTCTTCTGTTGTGTTCCTGTGTGTGCAATTCATATCTGATTTACCGCGCAGAGAGGAGGAGGAACGTGCACGGGGCTGAAACCTCAGCGTTCCACAAACCCCCGCTGGTGAAAATCACTTAGATGAGCATGTTTTCTTGGATATTAAGTATTGAAGACAATTATATTCTTCACTCAACCTTCTCTACTCGCCTCCTCCTCTTCCCTCTTCACCACATGCTCTTTGTTTTCCTCCCCTTCCTTCTGTTGTATTCTGTCAAAAAGGAAAAGCACATGCCTGTTCCTCTGCTAAAGGGACTGTTTAACTCGACAAGAACAAAGAGCTGCAGTCTTGTCTGCGTCGTGTCACACAGCTCTTACGTCGATTATTTTTACCTCCTCTATTTATAATCTTCCCTCTGTCCTACATATGTCTTAGACTACTCTCCTGGGAGGTCTTTGTCACTAAAAAGCCTGTTGCTCTCTTTCTGTCTGCACCTTGTGATTAGGGCAAAGAACACAGCACCAAAAGGACTGAAAACAATATTTCTCATTCTTTCATATGTTAAATGGAGGACCAACAAAGACAATTTGATTTTTTAGTTTTGATGCATCCATTTATTCATTCTAATGTTAAGCCTCAAACACAATGATCTTGGTCTATAAGGCAATCTCTCCATGATTTTTCGATGTTGTAATTTCAGTTAATTAGCCATTCAGTTCCTGTGTTTTCTGCTCAACTTGCAATTTTGTCCAATCACAGCAAATTTGATCATTTAAAAGGAGTGAAGTCCAACACGTTCTCATCCCAAATTTCACGTAACTGCTTTGCATTTGACTTCCGCATTTATATGTTACTCCTTTATGAATCCTTCTGCATCTGCTTTTTACGTTCTGGGCATGTGTGTGGCATGTGGTTGTGTTTGGGCGACAACAGCAGACAACCAGCGTTGGGTCATCAACAAAAGCACATGCTGGGGAAAGAGGCACATAGTAAGATGTAGAAATACCCCATCACATTCAGACAGGAAGCAAACACCAAACTCCCACAAGAAAGTCCAGGTTTGTTGAACCCATCACCCACCCCTCCCGCTTGACCTATAGGTGTCCTTGCACTCCTCATATAATATCATAAACGGCAGCATTTTAACCTGATGCATTTCATGTGGACACGACAGGTGATGCAAGTTACGCAACCCATGTGTGGATCATGCATACATGGCCGGTGCTGTCTGCCCGTCTACTAGTGTATAATAACACCACAAGCAATTCTGCATGAAGTTACGCCAAAAGCTCTGTCAAACCAGTGCTATTTTACAAGTTTGGAATTAGAACGGGCTGGTAAAATGTCATCTCAGCAGAGCAGCATATTGACCCCCCCTCCCAATTCAATTTAATTCAATTTGCTTTATTGGCATGAATGTTTGTAAAACAATATTGCCAAAGCCTCAGATACAATTAAATATAAATCTCTCTCTCTCTCTCTCTCTGTCTCTCTCTGTCTCTCTCTCTCTCTGTTAGTCATGGGGCTACTGCTGCACTTGGGACAGAGTCACACACAATGACAGGGGTATTGTTACCCAGGGTTTAGTCATGTGTTCAAGGACCCCACTATGAAGCGGCAAGGTGCATGGTGGTCTCTCCACTACTGTGTTGTCTGCCCCATCTGTAATGAAATGTCATGTATATTTCCTGGGGATCACTGTATTCACCAGGTAGTCAGATTCATCCCTGTGTGCAAAGATTTGTTTTATTTTAAGCCAATATTGGCTCAAGTGCATGATATAATAATGTGCATTCTATTTAATCGTAATTTTCAAAACAATTTCTTTTTTTTTTTTATATGACACATTTTTTTTGGAAAAGCTGCTACGAAATCAGACATTTGAGGCTGCAACAATCACAAAAACAGCCTGCGATATCCTGGAGAAACATAAAGAAAATAAAAATTTCTTTATGACAGCTGATATTTGATGTTTTTATCATTTTTTGGAATTAATTTTAATTTGGGATGGTTTTAAATCAATATCAGGAGTGTTAGTGTGTAAGTCCTACTGCTCCCTGTGTGGTAGATGTGCAGCATTTGTGTTATCTGTGTATTTCCAAGCATTTTACTTTTATTAAAGCATCATCAGTGAACAGTCTAGACATTTGCGCAGTGCTTGAGTGAGACTCATTTGAGCATTCAATCCAAACATTTCATCCTCTTGGATGCATTCCTGATCAATTCCAAATTCTTTGGCAGTCCTGTTTTACAGTTAAGTTATACTGTATGTTGTTCAAAGTTGCCATTCTCCATGAGGCTGTTTGCTAGAGGAACACTAACGAAGTGTCTAGAACATCCAGCACTCATCCTCAGGGGAGCATGAATCTACACAGCAAATTTCCACAAACAAAAAACAAATAAAAAATGGTTGCCTTTGCCGTTGCAATTGCACAAACGTTTTGGGCACACGCATAACATTTAATCCCAGCCAATTTTTAAACAACTCCTGCAGTATGATTCACTTCTTCACTGTTTATTTGTGTACTTATTATGCTCCAAATTCATAATCTTCAAACAAAAACTTTGTTTACCTTTGTTACATGCATGTGACAAATACAGCTAAAGAAGTTTCCGATATTGTAACCCTAGTTCTTTTAGCACAGACAGAGCCCTCCGCTGGTCTCTTTGGTTAATAGCCTCCTAATCACAAGCGTCAGTGTGTAAATTTGTGCTCATGATTGCATTACCCAAAGAGTCCAGCAGAGGGTGTAGCTTGAGATAGAGCCATGTTAGCAATAACTGAGCATATTAATTACATTTTGGCAAAACTGAATACTTTGAACCTTTATTCCTGGTAATTTGAATCTCTTTTAGAATTGTTAATCTGTTAGAACAATTAGTCTTAATGGAACTGACTATTTTGTTTGTCTGTTCCCTTATGGTAAAAATTTTGGGGGGTATGAAAATGCAAAAAAATAGTTGAGACTGGCACAAAATATTGGTTGTGACTCCAACTGCCTGGATCAGCACCAGTTATAGTTAGAAGCTGATTGACTAGATCATACCGCAACATGTGTATGTGTGTGTGTTTGGTTTTGGATGAGAATAGCCAGTGAGATGTGTTGGAGGGTCTGTGGTGCAGTGCTAGCTGCTTCCTTTGTGTAGCCTCCATTCAGCTGGTGGCCCTGTCCCTACGCTCCGTATCACTCCATTGTTGAACTGCCTCCCACCCCCTCACCTGGTAATCTCCCCCTCTACCTGTGCCTGCTCCCACATGGAGCTCCTGCTCCGTCTGCCTGCAGGCTTGGCTGGCTCTGATTACACTACCTGTAGATATTAATGCCTCATTCTCCTCACATTCAGCCATTTGAGGAATCTACATCTCACAGAGAAGGTGAGAAATATTCCCACCATATTCCCACCTCCGGCAATACAACCTTTCAAGCTTTGCACACAATGTTTTTGGGAAGTGTGTGTGTCCGACAAAAGTGTTAATTTGGCTTCTAAGAAAAGGACTGTGTGTTTGTGTACACACACACTGCTGCATGCGTGTCTGCGTGTGTGTGTGTGTGAGAGAGAGTGATAGCGGAGGCGGTTGGAGTGCGGTGGGTCCATGCGGCGGTGTAATGGAAAGCAGTGGTGGTGTGAGTGTGGAGAGTGCGTGGGAGTGCTACGTTGGACCCCAGCAGGTGTTGTTGTCAGTAGCTCATGTGGGACACAGAGTTGATCCTGGGTCTGTGCCATGCTCAGGCTCAATGCTGAACTGCACTGCGTGGGTGGATCGTCATGTCATCAAGACTGCTTGAATGGGGCTTCTTTGAGGTGTGAGTACAGTTTGTGTGTTCACCTCACCATTAGCCAGGTGTAGCTAAAAAAAAAATTTGTAAATTACTGATGCATTTAATCTGGAATGCTAAATGGATACGGCTTAGAAATTGAAATGAATAAACAGATGGTGACCACAGTGGCACTCTTGTTCTGCATCAAACACAGAGGGGTCATTTGTGACGAAATGCAGGAATGCGGCTAGCTCTGATGTTTTGTCCTCTATATTTACAATTCAATATAGATGTTTTCGCACTAACTTTATGTACTTGCTTAGTTTGATCACAGTGCATTTGTTATGTTTAACTTAAGAGTCAAAATAGACCCTAAAATGAACACATTCCAAAAGCCAGTGAAATTAATTTCTTATCAAATGTTGTTTGGTGTAAGATGGGAGAAACTTATGATATTACTGGAGATTCTCCCAGATAGTATTCAGGAGTGCATACTCCATCCTCTCAATATTTATGACAAAGTGAGCAGAGATACAAAAGATTTCTGATCTCCTTAGCACTGATCTAATACAACAAGAACTGGGCCATCAGTCTGTAGAGACATACTTACTAGTTACCTTTCAGATTGAGACTTCACATGTAAAACATATGATCAATTTGCGACCTATGAGGAATTAATGATTTGGTGCAAAATAAAATCTGAAGGACATGGGCCATGGTTGGGAAACTGCACATGAACAAGAGGATGAAAGCAAAATCAGGCACTTTGGTTTCTAAAAAGTGGCATGGGAATTAAACTTCTCACAGACACCCACCGATTCTTTTAAAATGATAGACAAACCAAAGATTTGGTCCAAAAACTAAAGTAAAGTAAAGTCACTGAATCGGGGGGAAACAAAATGAATAGCCAAAAAGGAGTCACACTTTTCAAACACAGGATCAATTCAGATTTCCACTAAAAAACTAGAAAACACAGGAAGCCACCTGTAGGTGTCGACTCTTTGGAGACACACAACCAACTGAGCAGGGAAAAGTCAACCTCACTATATGACCTCACAACCAGGATGATTGGCAGCAGCTGAGGGAGAACATCACAGCTGCGCCCAGTAGCTCCTGATTAGCAAAGGGACCTAGATTTTAAATCTCTGTGAATCTCTGACCATAAAATTATACTTATACATAGATTCATAAGTAATAATATTCCAATATACACCAATCAGCCAAAGCATTAGAACCAGTGACAGGTGAAGTCAATAACATTGATAATCTCATTACAATGCAATGATCTGCTGGGAAACCCTTGGTCCTGGCACTTAAGTGGATGTCACTTGATATGCACCAGCCAGCCGAACATCCCCTAATGGTAATGGCACTCCCTGATGGCAGTGACACCCCAGAGGGACAATGCACCATGCCATACCTCTAAAACTGCTGACCTGTGGAACCTTACAAAGAGCTCAAGGTCTCATGCTGACCTCCAAATTCCCCAGATCCCAATCTGATCGAGCACGCATGGGACATGTTGAAACCAGTCCAAAGCATGGAGGCCCCACCTTGCATCCCATGAGACTCAAAGAATCCACCACCAACTTCAGATGCCGAAGGATGCCTACCTGTTTTGTGTAACAAAGCGCCACATGGTGTTGCTCTGTCAGTGACCTCCTGCATCTACTTATGGCGCTCTAGATATTCTTTTGCATCAGCTGCTTTTGCTCTGGGATGCAGTTACCATGATGTCAACAAATGCACATGGTGGGATGACATCATTAAGTTTATACAACATGAGCAACCAACGTGGCAACCAATGCTTACCTTCACCACGGTAAGGATTATGCAACAAAGTCATGGATGGTTAGGTTTAGGCATTTAGTAGCACATGGTACAGTGTAGAAAAAAAAAAAAAACACATCCATACACTGTACTCCCACATGGCAGTTTGTGGGACCCGTGTACTCGCACTCCTTATATTATGTTGTCATTGGCAGAATTTCAACATGACGCGGCCCTTCTGTGTTTCATGGCCACGTGCCAAGTTCTAACCAGTCGCGTTCTAACCAGCCATGTTCTCAAATGATGCAGCCCAGACGCTGTCCAGCCGCATTCCGGTCAGATGCCAAAGGTGCCTTTTGGCATCACACTCATACGCCAAAAGCACTAACAGAGTGGACATATTTGATGAGTTCGGAATGAGAACAGGTTGAAAATCATGACCTGTGGTTTTAGTGTTGTGGCAGATCAGTGTACCATAAATATAACACTCTAGATCAGGGGTAGGCAACCTGAGGCTCTAGAGCCACATGCCGCTCTTTAGCCCCTCTCAAGTGGCTCCTGTGTCTCTGACTAAAAATTATATGGAAATGAATTGAGATTATTTTTTAAAAGTTTTCATTCAATTTTCAATTGCAAAAATATGTAGCCTGTACACAGGATATGAAAATGTATTTCATTAACTAAAATATCCATCATATTTCTGATGCCTTGCTGCCTTTTCTGCTAAATTTTGCCAAATTTCAAAAATGGTGGGCGGTCCTGGATCAAAAAAGCCTGACTAGCTATGGATTCCAAATCCAAGATAGGAGAAGTCTCAGAGGAAAATGGAGCAGTTATTAGTGCATAGAGATAATAACAGTGCATGGATATATCTTTTAATTTTTACCACCAACACTGCAAGGTTAATGTAACAAAAAATTATAAATAGTGGTCAAACATATTGATGAATGCTGACGTAGACCCATTAATAATATTGATAGGCTAGTTTGACTATATGTGTTGTGTTACCTGAGGCTCCAGACAGATTTTTTTTTTGTTTTGGGCCAGAAATGGCTCTTTTGATAGTAAAGGTTGCCGACCCCTGCTCTAGATGGTACCATTTTGCTTTGTAAGTTTGTTTAGGGAACTATTGATACTTTTATTAATAACATTTTTTGCAACTAATATTTAAGGGATGCACTTTTACTGAGAAAAAAATGAATTTGAGATAACTTAGTCCTGTGGAACTCAATGCATGAAAAGAGCATGTTTCCACTGTGGTATTTTCAAACATCATCGTAGTTCCTGTCAGTTTATATTACAGCAATGGGAATTATTGTTGAATTGTTATGTGATACATCTGTAGGCGGTAGGTTAATATGATGTACTGCTCTCTTTAAGGTGTTGACAAAACTCCCGTCAACACACAACAATCTAGACATGACATTCTAGCTCTGAGATTAATGCTAGACTCAAAAGAACTTATTGGTTGTGAAAATGGAGTGAAACTGTGAAAAACATATAACAGAGAATGTTTACAAAAATGGTTACACACTTACGGCGGATTTCCACCACTCGCATGTGCGTTGCGTAACGGCTCCGCTGCAGTTTTGCTTCGTGCTCTGTCATCCGTCAATCTCCACCAGTTTTAATGTTGTATTGCTGTCCGATTTCCTGTCTGCTCTGTGTTAAATTTGGCTTAATTTATGCGAAGTGCGTATCTGATCCGCAAGCCTCTGGACTGCCGGAGCTGGGACGGAGTTGATCGGCAGTGCAGCGGAGCCAGTGGAAATTGACACATAGACTATAGTGCAATCTATTTGCTCCGTCTACCGTGACGGAGTGGAGCCAGACCGCACACGGATCTGGTGGAAATCCGGGGTTACTCAAAAGCCTAGCTCAAAGTGAAATATAATGCATAACATACACTGTAGCATAGAAAAGCTAAGCTAAATTTTCTAAATAATTATTTAAAGATGAAATAATTCTGAAACATTTTCTAATACAATGAATTTATATGCTTGTTAATTATATACTTCACAGATGATCCTCCTGCAGGGCATCAATGATCAGGATGCCATTGGATGCACTTTTATTTAACCCCGTGCTGTCAGACATTAATGAACTCCTTCTACCTGAACCTAACAATTTGAAGTTGCTAAGTGTCCACTGGGAGATGATAATGTACATTATGGATAAATAAGGCTTGACGGTTGAATAATAGACGTCCCCTCAGCTGTGCCAGGCAGAGAGCTGCAGGTGTGGTTGAAGGTGCTCGTGATAGACGCCTGCCAGAGGGCTGTGCTCAAAAACAAATCAATGATGAAAGATGTGCTGGCTTGGTCTCAAAATACAACCTCTTCTCCTGGAAAAAAAAAAAAAAACAACCATCAATTATGTTTTGAGAGGAAACTGTGAAAATGTTTTTTTGAGTGTAAGTGCTACATTAATGTACTGCACTATGATTGGACAGGAAGGTGGGTGTGCAAAGGTCTGGTCTTTGAGTTCAGTGACAGCAGTATGCAGTCCCATGTGTAATAAATTAAGAACAGCAACAAATACAATGTGGTTAAGATTAAAGTGAAATTGTTGTTTTGGTTAAGTGTTAAAGAAGTAATGTGTAGTGCTTTAGTTACTGTTACCTTTTCTGTATCAAACTAAGACCGAGAATTATGTATTTTAGTACATTTAAACATTTGTGGTTCTTACAGGACTTTTACAGAAGTTCTGCTTATTGGTATAAACCTGATTAATATTAATTAAATGTTGAAGTATCTCTGTGTGTTCGTAAAAAACTTACTGCAAAGTAGGAGACTATGTTTCAGCTTAAGAATTCAGAATGAATGTGAGAATGATTTATCAGTGTAGTGCTGCACACCAACCCCTAAATAGTTGAAACTTCTGAAAGAATTTAAAGGAGCGCTATACATTATTCAGAGTGAATCTGTGATTCAGAGGTTGTCTGCACATGGCTCTGAACATGGAGGTGGCTGAGCTGGTGGCAGGTTAGTAAAGTGCAAATAGAACTAAAAAACGGCAGCAGAGCAGACAGAACTCATGATGTTAACCACTGAGCACCGTAGAGTGGGTGCTATGCCTCTGTGATGCTGCTATTCATATATCAGTTTTAGCATATTGCAAAGTGGCAATGATGTGCTAGCCAGTGGGATGCACCAGCAGTTGTCACATATTGCCACTTTGCAGTGGACTTCCATGTCAGCATATCATGTTTTAGTTATCCTTCTGTGTCTGCTATTTACGTTCTGGGATGCTGCTACCTTGATGTCAACACGAGCACACGGTGGGACTCTGCACGTGGTTTTGTTTAAGCAACACAAGTACATAGCAACCAATAGCTGGATGTAAACAAACACACATACTGGCACGGATGGTTAGGATTAGGGGAAGGAGGCACATGGTGAAGTGTAGGAAAAGAAACAGCGCATTCAAATGGTTAGCAAAGCCCGGACTCACGCATGAAAGTCCAGGGTTTGGTGGACCCCTCCACCACCAACTCTATAGGCACCCCCAAGCCCTACTTACATTATGTTTTTACTGTCAGCATTTTAACCTGCCACCATCCAGCCGCGTTTCATGTAGCCATCCATACAATGTAACTGCCATCTGCAAGCGGATAAAAACACAGCAACCAGTTTTGTAGAGAAAATCCTGTCAACATAGCATGTACTTAAACTGATGTTTACGTTTTTAGGTGGAACATTTTTTACTTAGCTTTTGTGTCTGATTCCAGCCTGCTTCCCAAAACCATTCCACACCGTCATCTACTGTAGGTAATACATTGACTACGGATAAGTACAAATATTTATTTAACATTTATTTCAACAAATATTTTCAACACGTTATCATCCCAACTCACCACATGCTGCCATTCTGTCAGTGACCTTACATATCTACGTATGACTTTTCAGGTATCCTTCTGCATCAGCTGTTTACACTCTGGGATGCCGTTACAGTGATGTCAACAAATAAACATGTTGGGATGAAGCACCACGGTCCTTATATTTACACAACAGCACGGATTGTCCCAATCGTTGGGATTAGGCTACAAAGTTGCAGATGGTTAGATTTAGGCAAAAGAGGCATATGTTGAAGTGTAAAATAGAAAGACACACTTCGACATAGGGGGCAAACTCTGGACTCTTGCACTAAAGTCAGTTGTTTAAGGGACCCATAAGCATACTCGATCTCTATGTATTTCGTGGTTACTGGCAGGGTTATAAACTGATGCTGTGCTTCAGCATTTCATCCGCACACAACCAGTTACGTCTTGCTGCGTTCTTAAGTGACACCGTCAACCTTGTATTCTCTAACACGTTTAATGTCTTCTAAAAACACTGTCTTTACTTTATCTGGAATTTGATGGTTTCTGTAAATGCAGTTTTAGACATAAAAGTACACAGAGTATGTCACCACACACTGTTGTTGTGTAAGTTTGGTGTCAGCACAAGTCTTGGTGAGTTACCACTATATGATGACTAAATACTCCCCAAACAACCGCCATCATCATTATCAGCTTGCAGAAATAAAAAGCAAAATATATGAGACACACCACAAAGCCACTCACACACACAAACACACACTGCATGTATTTCCCAGTTGCATGGCAGCTGGCTCTGCG
This sequence comes from Plectropomus leopardus, assembly GCF_008729295.1. Taxonomy (NCBI): domain Eukaryota; kingdom Metazoa; phylum Chordata; class Actinopteri; order Perciformes; family Serranidae; genus Plectropomus; species Plectropomus leopardus. The sequence goes on along the minus strand of NC_056469.1, from coordinate 2,712,185 downwards.
TCCCCGCTAACTGCAGCCAGAGGTACAAGTTCCCTCAAACAGGGAACAGTTTCCTCCAAATGCATAGTAATGTTTGAAATAAATAAGCTACATTATGCACGAAGGGAAAATGATTACCTGCTTTTAAAAGCCTTTATGAATATTTATAAAATGTTTCTGTCACCACTTATTTCCTTTGCTTTTTGGATATTCAGTCCGGAGCGGCTAATAGAAAAGCCCCTGTTCCCTCTCACTGTTTCAACACGGAGCCGACTGACATTAACACTTTTAACGCTCTGGCTTTACATAAAAAAAAATCTTACCTTTGATTGCTGATTGAATTTTCATTTTTCTTTTTTTGAGTGCTTTTATGCCTTTTGTGAGCTCTTCCATGTGAGCTGACTGCACGTCTGTGTTAGTGTCTTTTATGTTTGAGAGGAGCCCGCAGGCGCGAGGCTGTGTAGGACAGCTTTTCCCTCCCTGTAGCTGTGATTGTCAGGGTTAGTTAAAGGCAGAGGGTCCAATGTTCCCATGGCTTTCAGGACAGCGTGAACTGGCGGCGGAGAGATGAAAAAGATCGAGGTAACTCTTCCACCCATCTGAGGGGATTTTCCCTTCAAGGACCTCATCACAATCTCTCCAAATGAAACCATTATCTCAACATTTCTGCCCCAGGCGCTCTCACTCGCACTATTTTGCTCTTTCTCTCTTTTTGCACACACACACACACACACACACACACACACACACACACACACACACACACACACACACACACACATTCGCACCATATCATCTGTGCTCCCCTGAACTTTTTCCTCTCTTTGGAGCAGAATTTTGAGATGTGAAGGGAAGATGAAAGATGGAAGGTGACAGCAGCAGAGAGATGGTAGATGGTGGGAATGGAGAAGGGGTGGAGGTGTCGGGGGAGGAGGAACCAGCAGGGAGGGAAGTGTCAGAGATGGAGTATGTGTGTGTGTGTGTGTGTGTGTGTGACTGGAGGTGACTCCTAATTCATCCAGGGAAAGCTGAGATTTGGTTTGCTTGTCATAACAGATGCCTCAGCCTGCCCAGAGGGAAAGCTGTTCTCCACCTGCCGTGATTCAGTTTGAAATGTCTCTTAATGTATTAGTCGGCCATAATGGATCCCATGGCTCATACCTGCAGACATGCCTGCCTTTTATCTCCACACACACACACACACACACACGCTGCAGACACCCACAAAAACCCCCAAAGGAGGGAAGGGGGTAAAAACGGAGAGAAAGAAACGACAGAGTGAATGAGAGAGGGCAGTGATCACGGTGGTAACGGTGAATAATCGCATGGCCGCAGGACTGAAACAAATCACCTGTAGATGATTCTATTATGTGCAGCCACAGAGGAGCTGTTCACACTGGCTGCTGCCGAGAAACCGCTCGCTCAGGACACAGGCAATGAAATGATGATTTAATTATGTTTATCGTTGTGTGATAGACATCGGTGCAGAAAGAAATTTCTTAGATGATTAGATCCTGTTGAGAAATTATCTTGAAGCAATGTTAACCTTGGTAAGGACAATTCAGGACACAGGAAAAAAAAAAATCACTAAGGGGTTCTGCACAGAATAAATGTGCTCGCATAACTATTGTATGTACACATGTGTACACAGGAGGTGGATAGACACATCATAGAAAATAAAAATAAAAAAAAAATAATTAGAAATGTTTAGATTAAACCTTTGAAACCTGAACAAATTGGCTTGATTTCTTTCAAAAATATGGTGAAGGAGCTTAAAAATAATAATAGTTCTGTAACATAATTGTAAATATATAATTATGCTAATTATTAATATTGTTTTCTGGACAATTCCCCTAGCTTATTTTTTCATAAAATTATTATATATCTACTCAACTCATAAATCTTTGATATATATATATAAATATATATATATACATACATATATATTCCTACCTAATAATATCTTCAGGCTTGATGCTGGACGGCACAGCAACATAAAAAGATACACCTTTAAAGTGAAGACCTGTGTGAAAATAAGAAATAGCTGACCAGATTAAAGACAAGATGTATGTTAAATCAAAGAGCATTCAAACACAATAGGCCTATGGAGCATGGTTAAGAAAAATACATTTTACTAACTAGACTTTCTCTAACTGACAATCACATTGAAAATCATTGTGATGATTTCTCTTGTTAAATATAATTTTACGTAAGAGAAATATAGCAGGCCTGTGTATGAACAGCTCACTTTTGCTATCCAGCAAAGGAGAGCACTCACTTTGTCTGCGTGTGAGTACACACGTGTCTTTTGTGGCAATAAAGTTACTATATAACAACAATCAAAAGGAATTTTACAGCTCTTTTAAACCACTTACTGAACACTAATACCCAGTCTCTGGGACAGGGAGATTTACTTCCTCTCTACCTCCATCCCTGCACAAATTTGCCATTTAAGTAACATTCACACTGCTGCACAACCCTGCAGATAATTGCCGCAACGCCAGATTTAGTGTGAATGCAGCCATGTATTGTTGGTTCAACAATAAATGTATCTTGATAAGACTGTGAGCCTCATCTCCTAAAAGTTAACAATGTTGGTTTCTTTTAACCGTGATTCTCCCTTAACCTTAACCTTAATAGTTCTTTTACCCTGTTCCAAACTTTAACATGATGTTTTTGTGCATAAACAAAACCTTAGCTGTCGCAGGCCAGAAAAGGGCATCATGAAGGTCAAATGCTTCAGAGGGCACTGACAAACAATGTTGTTGAGCTGAAAGGGGCAACAGATTGTGACACTTGTTTCATGTCAGAGGGCAGTGAGGAACAACGGTTAGAAGGTCGTAATGAATGGAGGAAGAGGTCACAAAGAAAAACCACGTGTTTATCCTCTGAGGATCGAGGGTAAATGAAGCTAGAGAGGTTATTGGAAATGTGATTTTTATCACAAGAGGCATTGCAAATGATGAAGACACTGGTTTGCCAGTTGAAATACTTGAACAGCACCATGCACGTCTTGATTTATTCATTTAAGCTTGGACTTTGATCAACCGTCAGGCCTCTAGGTTTGCGGGGAAGGAAGGGTTAACTCTCACCTCCCGCTCGGTTCTGTGTGGTGGATCAAATGGAACAAGTTCATTACAGAGACGAGGCGGGATCGTTCCGCTGCATCCATCATCCATCCATCAGCTGTTAGTTCTGTCTCCCAGATTCCCAGAGAACCTGTTGGGATCCAGAAGATGAAGCAATCAGGCTGCCCCGCCGCCTTTCAAACAGAATCACCGAATTTCATGAAGCCGACCCGGCTGTGACCTTGAGGCTGCGGCGTGATTTCATTACGGGGGGGTTGAGACAGAAGAGGCGAGGCGTCTTAGAAGCACACAGAGCTGCTCGCTAAATGGGAAGTGCACTGAGACATGATGATTTCATTGTGTCGGCACTTAGGGAGGACGTGTACAGCAGAGGGGGAAAACACACGGCAGACACAAGGAAGCGTCGACACAGTGTCCCATCACTGATAAGATCCTCAGTTTAAGATTTCCAGCTTTCTTACTCATTGCAAAAAATTAAACTGTTGAGACTTTGCATGTTTTTAACCTGGATCAACATAATATTTTCATAATAACAATAAGTGATGAAACTGAGAGGGCATAAAATAAGTGCATGCATTATTAAATTAATGGCTTCAAATATTGTTATCAGTTAAAGCCTATTTTTTAATGATACAGTTTCTCTGCATGTATTTAAATAAAAATATACACACACACATATATGTGTGTGTGTATATATTTATTTTTGTAATTTTTTTTATCTTTTTTTTACAAAATCATTTAATTTTTAAGCAGTTTTTCAATTCCTTTTGTTGTATTTGTTTTTGTTGTTTTAATTTTCGTTTCTCCATTTGTTTGCTTTGTTTTTCTTTAGTTTTGGGTTTTTTTCTTTGGTTTTGTTTTGTTTTGTTTTTTTAGGGGAGGGGCTAATTTTCAGGCAATTTTCTTCCTAATTTTGGGGTCATTTTTTCTTAAGTTGTTCGTTGCCTTTCTTGCATGATTTTAAAAGAAACCAAGCTTTCAAAGGGTTAAAGCACTTGCTTTTTGGCTTTTAATAGGTTACTGTCACAGCATAGTGTTCCATAATAGCTCTCATGGCACAGCAGAATGTTGGAGCATCACGTAGTTTGCCCTCTTTGTAAGTGATTCAGACATGAGACCCACATGTAAAATTGCCAGTGCATTTACATAATGAAGCATGTGTCTGAAAGGGGCTTAAAAGCACCAGCTAAACATCTCAGTTTTGGTTGCGAACACACACACACACACACACACACACACAAAACACATTTCCGTTGAATATACTTGCAGCGTGACCCTGAGAGCAGCTCCAGATGAACGATGCAGCTGCGAGGAGATTTGTTTAAAAAGCTTGGCGTCCCATTTTCTGTGTTATCAGCGCACCGTGCGGGGCTCCTCCACCTCCTGAATTATCTTTTTCTTGACATTATAATTCAGTGCACACTTGACAGCGCCGTGTTCTCCCTCCGAAAATCTAATTTCTGTACATTTGATTTGCTTCTCTTTTTGTTTTCTCATTATCTGTAAAACATGTTGTGTACCTCTCCACCCATTTCCTAACCCTCTACAATTTCATAGAGGCAGCAGAAAATGAAAAAGTCACGCTGCATATCTTCATATGAGAGTGCCTAGGTTCAATTTTCCTCCTTCCCACTTTTTCAAAAATATTTCTAATAATAAACAGGTCTTGGCCACAATTCTGTGCAAAAATGAATTCATAACATGATGATAAATGTGCATGGAATAATTCCTCAGATGATAAAAGGTGGGGACTTTCCTTTTTGGTGGTGTACAGAGGGATGACTTCTCCCACTTCTTTCCCTCCATGTTCGATGTCCTCCTCCAGCCAAGCCATTTGGATTATTGGAGAGATTCAGACATTTGCAGCATTTAGATACGGATGAAAGACTTCGCTTTTCAGTTTCTCTCCTTGCAAATGTGTGAAAGCTGTGATAGAGAATATTCTGATCACACTGGGTTCTTCCTTTATTTATTTATGGCCTACATCAAAGACTAACCTTCATTTCTCTGTGATGGACAATGACATTTCTCTGAAGCTGAATTTATGATGCAACTTAACACTGCTTGAGTCAACATTTTTATATTAACAATGCATCAAATGACTGTGTGGAATGGGTTACTCAAAGACACAAATGCCCACATTCACATTTATTAAACCTTTCACCTCATTGTTTTATTTCTAAGGCCCATAACTGCAGTGTCAGGGCTCGCATACGCCTGCTGATGGACCCACTGTAGCCGACTCTATTGGCTCAGGATCAAACAGCAAGCATACACTGTTAGACTCTTGCTTCACTAGTGGAGCATTTAGCATCTTATGAGAGAAATCTTTTTGGTAACAATTTCTATAAAGACGGCATCTATAATGCATTACGACTGAATTCATAGTGGATTATAACAAATGTATAATGCTTTATATAATGCTTACTGATGCACTATCAACAATCATAAAACATTAGAGATGTGACTTATAATGAATTATAAGTGTGTTTTATGGATGTTCTTGACTGGTTATAAACTAGAGGTTGACAGCTTGGGGTTATAATCTGATTCTGTGACTAAAAACTTCTGACATTTTGTCTTTGGGTGTGAAAGGGTGTCAGATTTCTGTCTTTTGAATGCATTTTCAAAGTTTTGTAGTGTATGGTAGGCATTAATCATTATGATGCAACATAGACTCCTATTAAGGCATTAAAACATGCATTACACTTTACTTAACACCAGCAATTTAACATTATGATAAAGCCTAGATTATTATAATCTTTATGTACCTCACTTTACTTAACAAATTCAATGATAACTTATGATACTGCATTGACTGTTATAGCATAATATGAGTCCTTACAACAGTTAATTGTGAATATGTGCATAGGTGAGTACAGATATTTCTAATGCATAAAGACACTTGACATTTACAATTCATTCTAAGTCATGTCTGTAATGTTTTATGACTGCTGATATAGTGCATCAGTAAACATTATGTGTGTTCATGAGTGTAGTCAAAGCATTGTGAATGCATTAGAATTTACAATGAATGCCTGCATAATGCATTATAGATGTGGTCTTCATAGAAAGTGTCACCATATTTTTCATTCTCTTTGAAAAATATGGTGTGTTGTGTTGTATTGTATTGTGTATTTACATCACATCGTGTTATGTCAGAAATGTACTTATTTTAACCTAAAACACATTTTTTTTTCCTGAAATTAAAGTCATTTTGATTGTCTAAACCTAACCACAACTGTTTCACAACAATAAAGCACATGTTTCAATGTGTGTCAGCTGTGTCACAAATAGATGCTAAAGGATGCCCTGTGTATCGCTTTGTGCTGCAGGGGAGTAGATAAGTGTCATATTTGTCAACCTGTGGATGTGAACGGATTTGGGAACTGGGTGGGGAGAAACAACCCCAAATGAATTCTAATTTTGCTCTGTTGGATGTGTAAATAAGCATCTGTAAGCTAATATGTTCACTATATACCGGTTATAATGTTTGGTTGGTTGGGTGGGTGGGTAAATGGATGGAGCTGCACCATCCTGCCATTAGGGTTGTAGTTCCAAAGAATACATTGACATGTACAGTGGAGAAGCTGCTTAAGAGCCAAATATTTTCTTGGCGTGTGATGTTGATGCTGAAGATGGCCTTTAAAAAAAGCCATTTCTGTCTTTCAAGTAAATGCAATTTAAGCCCATCCACACACACAGTGGATGCTGGATTTAACCACCAAACTATTGTCCACCAAACACTGCCCCAGGTGTTTTGTTTTTCATGGTTGATGCTGCTGTAACTTTTGCTTCTAATTCTTCCAGTATGAATGTTGAGCCAAACCATGTTGTTTTACCCAAACTTAACCAGGTGCTTTTGTTTACATCTTGGCATTGGTTGCCATGTGCTTTTGCTGCCTCAATCTAACCTTAGAAAACCCTGTTGAAGAAAAAAACAACAATAACTGGTATGCTTCAATCTGTTAAAGACAGTTTGTCCAGCAACAGTCCTTTTTGCTCATGTGGATCTGTGCTGATGACAGCACAGCTGGTTCTGAGGACAGCGATAGCCGTAATGAACATCAGTTGAATTGAATGGATGGACACTTCAGTAGTGCTCATGCACTGCTGACGTTTCAATTCTACTATGTGTTTAGAGGAGGGACTGTGCTCAACAGTTTATTGACAGTTTCTGTAAACACTAAGTCTTTGTTGGCAATGAGAGTGAATATTGGCACAAACAATTGGCTGCTGGAGGCTTTAATCCAAAATCCGCTGGTTAAACCATCGGCAGAACAGTGGAGAAAACAAGAGGTAAAAGAAGGCAGAAAGGGAAGGAGGATAGATGTATGCAGGAGGAAAGAAGGGGCATGTAAGATCCAAGACTTCCATGACCTGAGGAACCTCTATTCAGGGCATTAAAGATCCACTATTGATCCCATTATGGCTGGGAGACTTTATAGACAGCTCCGCATCGGAGCCATCAAGTAGTGTATACCTTAATTAATCTGAATCATGGACAGAGAAGGAAGGTTGTGTTTGTGTCCCTGGTCGATCATTGGCTGATGTTTCCTCCTTCGCAAAATCAATGACTCCGTCGAGACTCCTTCATATCTCATCAGAGCACCAGCTGATCCCTTAAATGGACTCGGATTACATCACAATGCAGGGGTCAGGGGGCATCGTGCAGGTGCACCCGAAGAAAATCGCCTCAGGAGGAATGCGTCCCTGACCCCTCATTTCCCTCATTTTTCCCCCTTTACTCGAGATAATATCACACACTCGCCTGAGCACAGAAAATCAATATGCCTCAGCTAAGTTCAAAACCACAGCTACTCATTAAAAAGAGAGGGAGCAAACACGTTGTTCCGAGTATTGGTCCAAGCGGGGCGAGTTAAGCTGCAGGGATTGTTATCATTGTTAAGCAAATAGATCCACAGAGGGAGAGATAGAGAGGAGAGAAATAATAAGATTTACTCCCTGTGCTATTAGCAAACTGTATCTGCTTGTAGAGCGAAGGGGGGAGCTGCCCCCTCGGAGCCACTGAATGCCCACCTCAGCACATGGGGAATTAGCTAACTGTTGATATGGAGGAGGCTGAGCAGAATAAAGCTGTGGCTGTCCTGTTAACAACTGGCTCACAGTTTGACTTTATGTGAGTGCCTTAAGTGTTTTAATGAATGCAGAATGATGGACTGAAAGTGTAGAATGACAATCTCCTGGGGTAGAATGAATGACACATTTGAGAGATTAACAACATTCTGGGCTGATTTGGTGCAACAACAATTATTGTACAGCAAGTACTTTTAAACAAAGAAATCTAATTGGTCAACAAGACATTCAGAATGTGTTAAATCTGCATGACAGTACACCTTCCTCATCACTGACAATATTACTCTACCACTTCTTAAGCACTGTACTTGCAAAAATCTAGAAATGTATTGTAATTGGCACAACATCCACAACATTCAGCAGTGAATAATTACAGTTCGTATTACAAAAAGTAACAGCCAACACACTAATGGTGTAAACTATCACAAAAGACGACAAAAGCCAGCGTAAGCCACTATGTTCAAAACAGATACATTATAAACAGGAACATAAATCAGTAAACTTAAGTGCAAACTGCAACTACTCAGTCCAGCACTAGGCATGATGGGAAATGTTGGTTGAGTCATTGGGACCATACTGAAAATGTTCTTTTTGAAAGGCTAAACTGCATCAAATAGGCATTGAAACAAACATTTTGTTAGACAACAACGTGTTGTGAATTTTGGAAATGATTGCATCTCTCTTTTTTCATTAATTTTGACTTTTGGACTTTACCTTGCTCTTGAGTGATTGGATGTTTGGCATCCTCCTTCACTGTGCCAGTGACATGGAACTACTGGCTTAAGAATACAAGTAAATGTTGTGGAAGTTATTTTATTTTAATTTTTTTCAGCAGATATCTTAGTTCTAACAAGACTGAGCAAGCTGAGCATTTCTGTGTTTATATCTGGTATATTTATTTAGTTTGAGAAACCCCACATTACATATAGTATTCTACTGACGTGACTGATTGTTTTCCAGTAATTATTCATACTCTGTGTATCCATCCATCCATCCATCCATTTTCTTCCGCTTATCCGGGGTCGGGTCACAGGGGCAGCAGCCTAAGCAGGGAAACCCAGACTTCCCTCTCCCCGGCCACTTCGTCCAGCTCTTCCCACTGTGTATTTCAGTGGAAATGGGGAGCCCTATACATGCTCTCGCATTCTTAAGTGATGCCGCCCATCTGTAGCATATAATGTCCTGCTGTGTTTCCAACTGATGCTGTCCAGGAGCGTATCATGTTGATGCTAAAGTGCCTTTTTGGAGATGGAATTGTACCCAGGGGGCACACAAACTATATACACAAGCCTGGTGTGGATAACTGGGGGGGTAGAGCAGGAACACATGAGGACAGGAGATTAAGATCTGAAACAAGGGGAGAGGTGATTAACAAGGTAAAACAGGAAATACATCTAAAGAGTGAGAACAATAAAAAATATAATAAAAAACATGACATATTATTACTGCAAAATTTTAATAGCCGACACTGCTTTACTCCAATCAAACAAACTGTTTTCCATCTTAAAAGTCGATAAGAAGATTGCAAACTACTTGTATTGATGACAATCTTACCGGAACAAATTTTATAGACCAATAAGTGATTAAAATGTTAATTAGCCATAGATCAGTGCTAGAGTAAACTGTTAATTGACAGAGATGCTCATTGTTCCCAAATTTAAATAATCACCTTACCAGCACCATGTGGCTGCAGTTAGTGGGTAAGTCTTGAAAAATGAATACACAGTGTTTGCAGCTCCTTAAAAAGTATTAAATTTAACTGATAAATATTAATACTCTAGTCATTAGTGTCCAGTTTGAATTTGTGAGGTCTGAATTGCAACATTTGATCTAATTTCATTTAGTCATTGTTTTTATCAATATTTTCAATATTACATTTTTATGTCAAAAGCATTTTTGATGACCAGTATTTAACTCCTTGAAACTCTCAGAATTTCTCTCAGAAATGCAGATGGCAATGAACAATAAGTGAAGAAATGACCCAAAAAAATGGCAAGAAAAATAAGTACCAGGGAAAATATAAATATAATTAAAATATCATTTTAATTTTGATTTTTTATATGTAATTATGAAGAATGTAAATATAGCTTTCCCTACCTTTTTTCTTTTTTTCCCTAGACATTTTCTCCTAGCTTTTTTAAATAAGACAAAAACAAAAACAAAAACAACAACAAAAAATCTTTTATTTTCTTTAATTTTATAAATTCTAAAATTGTACAGATTTGCTCAAGGTTTAAAGGTTTATATACCTGTGAAAGGTGTCTGGATGCAGCGCAAGAAAATTGATGTTGCTTCAAGTGGTTCAAAGGGTTAACCACAGAACCTGATGCTGTCTTTTTATTTCATACTTGCACCTGTTGGCAAAATGTGATTAACCCAACTCACACTAGAAACATATGCATTACTTACAATTATACTCACCTGTAATAACTGAATTGCCAAACAATGATTTGTCCAAGAATCGTTATTAATTTTGGTTACAAATGTTATTGACAAGGTCTTTAAAAGCATTCAATTTAAGTGTCTGATACCTGTGGATACATTGTAATATAAGTGAGAAATATGCTCCATGGTTGAATTCATTTTCTGTTTCATTAGTTCACAGTTATTCAGATATCACAATACATTTGGCAATGATCTATTGATTGTAACAAGTGTATCACCTTTAACATGTTGGCCATTTCCACCGGCTAAATTTATTATCGAAATGTGTGTGACCTTTGCCTTGTATGGGCGCTGATATGGGTCGCAGCTTTGTAGCAGTAAAGTGGATGAGTTTTTCTGTATTGCCAGAGCGAGCCTCTACAGTAGATCTTTATAGTGGATTGGAGTGCGCTGTGCTTTCTGCCTTCCAAGAATCTGCTCCTTCCCATTGTGGTTTGCTCATTGACATTTCCAGATGTGAGCAGTTCACAAAGGCTGTGACTGAGGAGAGAGGCTGACATTTTGTGTCTCTGCGAGTGCTTGACAATGGCTGAGAAGCACTGACATTTGTGAAAGTGCTGCGAGGAGCACTCCGAAGATTTTCTATTATGAGAAAGAGGAGGAAAATTACACATTACACACTTATATCTGTTGCAGTAATCTGCACTCACAGGATGTCAGATAAAAATGAAACACAAAAAGATGAGTGGTGGGGAAAAAGGGAAAAACAAAACGCAGGAAGAAGGTAAGAGAAATAGGAGAGGGAGCTGAATAAAGGACAGATGATAGAATAAATACAACAACCTACTTGCAATTCTCGAGTGGCTCACACTGTGTGAAAGCGTCTTCAGTCTTTTCCTTCTAAACCTCCCTCAACTGCCGCAGACAGCTCCCTGAAGTATAGGGAGCCTTCTGCTGTTGATCTTGTATGAAAAAGGTACAAACTGTTCTGCACAAACAGACCATTGAATAATAATGACAATGCTCTGGGAAACAAATTCACATCTGCCTGTACAAGATCTGCATGGGCTCACAGAGAAAGAGCGCAGACTGAACAATGATAGTGACAGTAGAAATCAGATTATTCCACAACTCAAATTCCAAAACACAATGAAAAGATTAAATGAAGTCAAGGGCTTAAATGCACATTTACTCCATCATATGAGAATTCTATAAATATGCAAATATAGGGATTGCCCAGACCTCTAGGTTCCTCACAATAACAGTAGTAATGGTAATAATCAAGAGGAAGCCAAGCTAGTTCTAACCAAATTCGGAAGTGATAAAAGATAAACTTGGATCACCTTATCTCAAGACCAGATAAAAATATTGAACTGGTAGTGTCCTTGTCTAAAATGTATGAATAAATAGTCCATCAATAAATAGGTTAAGTTCAATTAAAAGTTAAAGTTCAATTAATAGCCAGACTAGAAAGGTAGGTCTTGAGTTTGCTTCTACAATGTCACAATGCGAGAGAACTGATCCTAGAATATCTTATGAGCCATCAGACCTTTTGAAACTGGAGCCAATTGTTCGATTTCTTTCAAAAACATTGGGAAAATGGAATGAGCAACTTGGGAAGAAACATTCTGCCAATTGTAAGAAACAAGTTTTTTTTTTTTTTTAACTAAAAAAAAAAAAAACTCTTTGGGAAAATGTCCACAGAAATTGAGCATAGCATTAGTTCAGGCAGGCCACGCAGTCAATCACTGCCATATTATTGATATCAGCTGATATCATATCCATTATGCTGCTGATGACTGCTCTGTTTTGCGGCTTCTCTCCCTGCCTCAGGCTTTCCTCGTATACACAGGAAGGGCAGGAACGTTTGCTGGTTCCTACTTAATGCTTTCCACATAAGCACGTGGATATCAATAACTGCATAAAGTATAAATATTTATAAATGCAAATAAAGCTGCATATAATATATTATATGTATACATATATAATATGAAAACTGAAAAGAAGTGTTTTTCATGACAAAGTGGTCCTGACTAAATTATAATGATCATGTTTACATTTGTTTAATTTTTTTTTTTTTTCAGGTCATTTCCTTTTTTGTTTGTGTTTGTTTTTGTTTTGTTTTGTTGTTACTTTCCTTTTTGTGTGTATTTTGTTTATTTTGTATTCATTTTCAGGTAATTTCATTGTACTTTTTACTCATTTCTTGTTACATTTCTTCATATGATGATCATTGCCTTCTTCTTGTGTTTTTGATTTTAAAAAATCAAGCTAATTTTGCCATGTCTCTAAGGGCTAAAATAGCACTGTTAGCAATGAGTAAAATGTCCAGAAGGAAATAGCTAAGTTTAATTGACACAGAGTCACCCTGACAAACCAAATATGAAACAACCAAATCCAGCAATTTCTTTTGCCCTTCGATTCCCTTGCTGAATGTACAGTTTGACTCCTAAAGCTACACAATCCATCATGTTTTGTCTCAAAATTTGACACAAGCCATCTACAGCTTCTCCATGATGGAAAGTCTGCATCCTTAAAGCAATAGCCATACTATTGACTTACACTCTGTAAATACCTCTTTGTGTGTATTTGTGAGATCACCATTCCCATGTTGAATTCAATATGCTTACCATGCATATTTACCACACTGCACTGTTGCTGTTTGTAATTGTATCTCATTGATATCAGCTTCACTGTTAGATCGGGGTTATGCCTCTAAAGATTGGGGTTGTGCAATGTTTTGTCTTGCCACTTAAGAAGGCAAAAGTGTAACACTTTGAAACTGCCACACTCACTTCAGCACAAATATGGAGTGAAAAGCAGGCGCACACTTTAAGATTGCTTCTATTGGAAGGCATTCAGAGTGTTGCATTCAGTTCTTCTCACAAAAGGTACAAGAAGTAGTTGTGTTTTAAAAAAAAAAAGGACCCTGCTTTCACGCTCACGGCAAATGACTGCATGAAGTGGGTATGAGTATTGGCTGAAGGTTTTGGAAAGTTACATGAAATGACTGAGCCCTCACAATTCTGTTTTTGCAAAGGTGTCTGGAAGGGTGTTTAACCCTTTGAAACCTGATAAAATAGGCTTGATTTATTTCAAAAACATTGGGAAAAGGCAATGAGCAACAAAAGAAAAAAGACCCAAAAATTAGCAAGAAATTAGTAAAACATGAGCAAGTAAATTACCTTAATAAGCAAACAAAATTGGAAAAGTGCTTTAAAAACTAAAATAATTCTGTAAATATGTGGTTATGTGATAATTATTAAAACATTTTTTTTCCCCTAGCTCTTTTCCTTTTCCCTTGAGATTATTACCAATGCATTTTCTGCAGCTTTTTTTTTATTTTTTATTTTTTATAATTTTCTAAATCTACTAACTAAAATTCCAATTTGTGGAATATTTCTTACCAAGTTGCTCAATGTCTTGTTTCACATGTTAGTTCACCAGTAAGCACAAGCCTCCTCTCCTTTTCAGCAAGACATCTCTCAGATTGGCATAAAGAAAAAGAGCCTCCCTTGTTGAATGGCACTTTCCAGGATTTAGTGAAGTAGCCAAGAAAAAGTATTTACCAAAACACTACATTTCCAAAAACAAAAAGTTTACCAAAAAACATTACATTTCCAAAAGCAAAAAGTTTCCCAAAAAACACTGCAACATTTCCCAAAACACATTTCCCAAAACAAAACAGCATTTCAGGAAGCATGATAACATTTAGAAGGTTGCAGTGCTCGGGGAAAATACTGAAATATTTTTCTGTTTTCGAAAATGTTGGAAGTGTTTTGACCCTCAAGGCCACCATACTTGACAGTTGAATTGTTAGTTTCCAAAAGTTATAAAAACTGTCAAACGCAGCCCACCTAAATTTAACTTCAAAAAAGGCCTTGCAGAAGTGTTAGATGATCCCACAAGAACTGTGAAGCATAATGACGTCTTTCGTTTTCCCTCCAAGTGCAACTCGGCTCGTTGGCTGAGCTTTTAGCCACGACTATTCTTATTTATCTCATGAACATCACTGTGCCTTTTTCCTCATCATTCCCCACATTATTCAGTTTGCATTTTTACATCGCCCATTTCCTTGGCATATTTTTTTTCCTTATCGCATCCATCTGGCCTCCCCCCCCTGCCCTCCAACTCTCTCGTCATCCTCCTCCTCCTCCCTCTAAAACCTTGTCTACTGCAGCAGAGCCTCAGCTGTGATAAAGATGGAACATGCTCTCGGAGCTCGTCATGCTACGCTTCCCGTTCTGCAGCACTGATATTCTGACACTGATCGCCATCAAACTGTCAACAACAGACAGGGACTGAGGGCTGAGGGTGGGCGGAGGTGCCGGGGGAAGCTAACGTATTTTTCCTCATAAATAATTTTCACTCAACAGAAAAGATGAGCTGAAGCAAGATTTATTATTAATTTCTGTCTTTTTTTCCGAAGGAGAGAAAATTGAGATGGATGATGGCTGGTTTGCAGAGGCCTGCCAGAGAGACGTGGGAAAGGCCAGCCTGTAGCCTTGCAGGGCCCCAAGTTTAGTCATAGCCCAGTGAGGCGGGATTAGATAGGGCCTTTATTCACTTCATGGATAAGGATTAGGCTGACATGTTGTTCATGAACTCACTCAAGGGGTTCAAAGCAGCACAGAAGTCATCGTTGCTTTTGACACTGTCCAGGCAGTAAACCAATCACGGCTCAGAGAAGGTGCTCATCTGTCCTCTGCTGTCTGTTTGAATTCACACGGAGATTTGTTTGCAATTTACTGTGACATCTGCAGTATTGATCCAGATACAAGTAGCGGCACAGTGGCCATTATGGGGAACTTTAGTATTTATGCCAGTGATACTCAACTCATGGTCTGCAGGCCAAATACGACCCCAGACAGGGTGCCAGGGCTGCTCAACCATTTTATAATTCACAATAAAAATAAACTGATTGACAGTGGGAATTGTTTTTGCACTTTTAGTATACATAAGGTGCCAGAGTGCATAAAACAGCATCAAAATAGAACTTGTTTATCAAAAATAGTGCCAATGAAGGATCCCCGCACCCCCCGACAGAGGTCCTAGCTAAGCTCCTAATGTCTTAAAATTCTAGACATGTCCTAAAATCCAAGATATATTCTATTATCTTAGAAATGTCTTAAAATCCAAGATATGTTCTATAATCTTAGAAATGTCCAAAAATCCTTGATGCATTCTAAAACCCTAGAAACATCTTTAAATCACAGAAGTGTCCTAAAATCCAAGAAACCTCATACTATCCTAAAAGTGTCCTAAAATCCAAGAAATGTTCTAAAATCCTGGAAACATTCTAGAATCCAAGAAACGTTTTTAAACCCCAAACATGTCCTAAAATCTGGGAAATGTCCTAATATGCTAGAAATGTCCTACAATCTGGTGTCCTCAAATCCTAACAATTTCCCAAAATCTGACAAACATCCTAAAATCCTAGAAGATTTTAGATAAATGCCCTAAATTTGGGAAATGTCCTGAAATCTGGGAAGTGTCCTAAAATCATAGAAATGTCCTAAACTCCTACAAATGTCCTACGATCCAAGAAACAAGCGGGGCTGCTGTGACCGGCCCCTGCCTTGTCTCATGTTACAAAAGTAGCCCCAAGCAAAGCAAGCTGGGTATTCCTGATTTATGCATTATCTCTCATAGGCAGGTTTTCTAAGCTATGGAAGTCCGCCGTTGTTGTTCTTGTGATAAAATCAACTGGAATGGGGAACTCTGATATTTATATCCACGTTCTGTGTAAATCTGTCTTTGAACTGTGCTGAGCCTCAGAGACTGTCGGTCTCTGAGCTCAACATGGCCTTTACCCGCTGAAGGAGGAGGAGCAGGAGAGCAACAGATAAACAGAGCTGTTTCAGCGAGCCAAACACATGTTATGCTACCTATTGCTTCCACTGGTTGACTCAGTTGACTGCATTCATCAAATGGGCTACACAGCCTTCCTCTACAGCACTAACACGTTTTTCAAACACGTGTCAAGTTCAACAACTAATTTTTGCCCTTGTATTTTATTAGTGAGAGATCTGGATGATAGCTGGATTGTGGGTTTGTCCAACTTTGTTCCACAGAGAGAACTATTGGCATCTACTGGCTGCATTGCACTGAAGTCTGCAGCAATGAAATAAACTGAGCATTATCAAGTGCTTCTGAAAATGAAATCTTACTTATGATGTCCTATTAGTTTTCTGCAGTGGAAAGGTTATACTGGCTTTTTAGTCAAATCTCATCCTAATTGCCAGAATAAATGTTGCCATTGTATGTGTCTGCTAGTATGGATATGTTACTCTTGTATATTAATATGTAGGGGATGAAACTGCACTTTTTGAAAACTGAAACTTTTTTTTTCTATTTCAACAACACTGTTGTTAATGTGTGGTTAGGTTTTGACACAAAAAACGTTTGGTTATGGTTAGAAAAAGATCATGTTTTGGTTTTCAAGCATTATATATATATATATAATATATATATATATATATATACTATATATATTAAATGTGAAATGTGTGTGTGTGTGTGTTGGTTTTTTTTTTGTGTGTGTGTGTGTATTTTTGCTGTCACTAACCCCTGTGTAAACCAGTTTTTGTTAGTGTTCTTAACTTTATATAGGTGGAAATTTGAAAAAGAAAAAAAAAAAAGAGAGATTATCACTCCTTATGTAGACAGACAGACAGACAGGGGGATAGATGGATGAATGGATGTACAGAGAGAGAGATGGAGACAGAGAAAACCAAAAATAACTTGAATGTTATTCAGTTTAGGGATTACATATTTTTCATCCACAATAATATGTCTCCGTTGGCGATCAAGAGTTCATAATCTCCCTACTGGACATCAGTATATGTCAGAAAGACACTGGACACTTGCATCAGACAGACGTTAGCCGGAACATCGTGGAACATAAAAGATCAGATGCAGAAGGATACCAAGAGCGAAATATGTAACCGCAGAAAATATGACGACTTTGGATGAGAAAGGTGTTGGTTGGGCTGGCTCAGGAGAAGTGTGACTATTAATAAGCTGAATGAAATACCATTGTTGTGGTATGTGGTTTGAGCATTGGAAGAAGTCATTACACCAAAGGTGTGAAGAAATAGTCTAAATAAAATTTCTCAATGTGCAGTCTGTCACAGATCATTTAACTTAAACTCTAATGGAGGTACATTTACAGATGATTTATGGATAAGACCTCGGCACTAGATGTGGTTTATGTTTTTATCTCTGGATGAAAACACTTTCTGTGCTGTAACGCATACTGTGTAGTACTTACTTGTATATACTTGTAATGCCCCTGAAAAGGAAGTACAGATTTCTGCTAATGCAATATCTCCCTGCTGAGCTCAGATGTTATTTAGGGTTGTAATGATTACTCCGCCTTCAGTGCTCCTACCTGTGTCATAATGAATCATTTACAACTTGGAGGGGCTTTAATCGATTGGGGAGTACGTGGTGAGAAGAGGGTTTGACGCATGGCCTGATTAAGACAGGGCTCTGTGTTTACAGGACATATGTCCATACAGGCAGGACAGGCTCTTAATGGATCCGTCTCAATGTGGTTTGTTGTGTCTTTGAGCCACCAGGGACTTATTCTGTGGCTCAGGGCACCTGTCAGTCACTGTGGTAATGCTACATTCTCCAGATCATTATTTGTGCCACAGCATCATTATTGCATTAATAAATACACCAGCTTTGCATACACATGTATTTTTTTATCATAACACTGGAAGTTGACAATTCTCTGATTTTCCCTGAAATTTCACGTCTCATTTTAGTATTAAGATAGGACGTCCGATTTCAGGTTGATGTAAGTCCCTCCAATGTAACATCAAGCCGCAGTTTGGAATATACAAATATGATGAAAACAGTAATGCAAACGTCAAGGTATTTGCGGGTGTCAGTGTCAGCCATGTGTCTCAATTTATCTGTTTTTGAGATTCGATGACAAGTTTTTCACAATGACGTTAAGATTGAAAAGACAACAGATCAATGACAGCTTTACATCAAGATAGCCTATGACATCAGAGACATTGTCCTCCAGCCTCTCCTTTGGGATGTTGATATGGAAAATACATATAAATATAAATATATAAATATACATATAAAATACATATGTACAATAGTATCAGCACTGAAGTATGTGTAACATTGATTTAAAAGTAAAAGACTTGAGCATGTGTTTGGGAGGTGATTCATATCACACACTGACATACCCAGCCTGATGAACATACTGTATGTGAGTGATTCACTGCATCCATGTGTCCACGAGTTAATTATGATTATAACTCTCATTGAGAAAATGACTATGTGAAGAGAAGTAGAACTGCCTCCAACCATGTGTACGCACATATTATGAGCTGTAAACACAAAACATGTAAACACACACCTTGGAAACCTTTGAGACTTGAGCAAATTGAGGATTTCATTTAAAAATATAGGAAGAAGGTAATAAGCAACTTACCAAGGCATGGCCCAAAAAAACTGGCAAGCAATTACTTAAATGTTATGAAAAATAAATGAATAAATAAATCATCCAAGAAACAAGAAAATGACCTGGAAAAAGTTCTTTAAATTGAAATATTTATATATATATATGATCTGTTTCTATGACAAAATGTGAAATGTAAAAGAAAAGAAATTCCAATACTCTCCTTACCTTTGTTTTTTAATTTTCACTTTAACTAATTTCTTGTGATTTTTGGGACATGTCTTGTCAAGTTGTTCACTGCCTTTTCTATCATTTTTTGTGCTGCTTTCAGATGCTTTTCATCAGTATTTTAACTTGTATACCCAAAATGAATTGGTGTGAATTCTTTAAAAAACATTATATGGAGAGCAAAAAAGGCAATGAGCAACTCAGTAATAAATGTTTCACTCATTGCAAGAAATAAGTAAATTTAGAAAATGATGAATAAATGTCTAGGGATAAAAGAGAAAAGCTTGAAAAAAACTATATTGAAAATTATCATGATTAAATATTCAAAATTATGTTACAGAATTATTATACATTTTAAGCATCCTTTTTCCTTTTCCATATATATTTTATTATATATATATATATATATATATATATTAACTAAATTTCAAGTCATTGTCTTGTACTTTTTACTAATTTCTTGCAAATTTTGGGGTCATTTCTTTTTTTGTCATTACTCTTTTTATTATTGTTGTTATTCTTTTTATTATTATTATTATTATTTATTATTTACCTAACAGGCATCTAGTGGATATAAAAATTCAGATCTCCTTCAAGCAGGTGTTGAGATGACATATCTAACCTTGCTGGAAGATGCAGCCAATGCCCTCAGGAGAAAGCACATGTTCAAAGGCTGACATCAGATGTTTGAAGACAGTGTCGAACGGCTTATCAGTTGTTTCCAACTGTGGAGACATTTAGCAACACTCACTGACGACCAGACTCTGCTGTGTCAGGCTTTAATATGTGCATAGAAATGACGTCACCACTACTCCATTATTCACCTCTGGGCAAACATATTTCTTCATATGGAGAAATGGAGGCATGGCAGTATTCTGATTACAAATGGTGAGAAATGTGAAGTGATTCTGATTGGCTTACATGGTAGTAGGAACAAAATTGGCCAGTTCAGGCATTTTCCTATTTTGTGCACAAAGGAAGAAAATTGCAACACCCACATTGGTAAATTGTTGAACTTGATTGCAAAAACAAGGAAATGGCCTGCCAGTAGATTTTGGTTTGGGCTTGAGTTAGTACCGTTTTAGTGCAGCTCTATAGGTGCTCATTGGTGAGAATGACTCCCAGCAGTAAGTCCATCCAAATATAGTCAACATGGGTAATGTTTTTTTGGTTAGACTGGCCAATTCTCATTTTCAAGTTGCCAAATACTGTTGTTGTCCAGAGCAGTGCACCCTGGGAAAGTCAAAATGACTCTGGCTACTCTGTCTGAAGAGAAGGAGCAACAAAGCCCAGAACAGAATAAATGTGTGATAAACTTAAATGTTCATTGATGCATGGAGAAACAGAACACTCCGTGGCTTCAAACGACAGCTCTCTCATTTTGGTGCAGAGCGTCAGATTGGATTTAGGAACACAGCCAGAGTCAGAGGGCTGGAACGGATAGAGCTGTACCACGCTGACAGCTTTGCTCCATGGCTGTCGAGATGGAGATGAAAGACAGTTGACAAAGGTGGGATCCCAGGAGGTGTCAATCAAACGGTGATCTGCCACGCCCACATAGTCTGGAGAAATGCTGTTATCCTCAAAATGAGCTGTTTGGAACTCAGTTTTCTAATAGCTAGGAACATTCATTTTACTCTGATACTTAATTAGACACACAACTTTGATACATTCTTGTGCATTCTTACTATTTCAAGCCACGCTTCCAGAGGCTTTAAAGCAACATTATGCAACTTGTAGTTGATTTTTGAGTCTCATTTCCAAGTTGTCAAATTCAAATCTTGCCTTAGCGCTCATGTTCGGCCATCAACCAAATGCTTTTGTTTTTAATAACCTGGGAATGAGACTCAGCAATCAATGCAAAGTTGCACAGTGTTGCTTTACAACACCTGTTTTGGGGGTGCCCAAACCCTACTAGAAAAGCAGCACTGTCTCAGTATAAAAACACTGTATCACTTCTCCTGGCGCTATAACCCCTGAAATAACAGCAATGGCTCCCTATAAAACACCCACATTTGGCGCTTAAAAAGCTGCTGAAACAGTGCAAGGACTCACTCACTAAATCACAGCTGGATTTGTTGTCTGTTGGTCTTGATCAGTGGTCTACAGTGCAGCAGCTTGGCAGGGATCTCACCATTGACTCAGATACTTTGTCATTTAAGACACGTTGATAACACTCGTATGAAACGTACAGATGTAATGTGTTCATGGTTTGCAGAATCTTACAATGCAAACATTTACTTCTTGTGACTGGGCAGATAAATACACCTCCACACACTTGTAGTGGCTCATAAGTGATGACTGAGAGGGATTACTTCTGTATGACATTGTTTTTTTTAGGAAAATCCTGATTAGTATACCAGGAGTTCTCTGTTTGCTGGAATTGTTGCGTTTCAGCAGATCCTCGGGATAAGTAAAGAAGGTGGCGACAGCTGCAAGTGCCGCGGTCACTGTGTGTCCACTGCCATTTGATCAGATTGATGAAGTGCTGATGGATTTCTCTCTTGACTGATCGCAGCTCTCTGGCTCGGGGTCAGGCAGCGTGCCTCTGAAGGACTGTTATCGCAGGAGCTTTAGTCACACACACATACACACATGGGGGTAACTGACTGTTACGCCTCTAAAGTGCTTATTTACTCTGCCAAGAAAGAGAGAGTAAAGCGGAATTACTTGCATTTATTTATGAATTTGTCTTCCAATACAGCCTGATTGTCATCTATGTTACAAAGATCAAACAATCAGTTTTAACCCTTTGAAACCTGGAGTGACATTCATTTTTTTTGTACTGCTCAGATGCCTTTCACAAGTATTTAAACCTTTGAACCCTCAGCAAATTTGTGCGATTTCTTTCAAAAACCTGGGGAAAATCGCAATGGGCAATTTAGCAAGATATGTTCCACAAATTGCAAGAAATAAGTAGATTAAGCAAATAATTTTTTAAAAGCTAGGGAAAAATGTAAAGGGAAAAAAGCATCATCATAATTACCATAATTACATATCTGACATATTTTTTTACAGAATCTTTATTATTTTTAAGCATTTCTTAAAGGTCATTTCCATGTTTGTTTTTGCTTTTTGATATTGTTTTGGGGTCATTTTCATTAATTATTGTCATAATAAAAATATTAAAGTATTAATTCTTTGAAAGCTGTAGCTACATCACTTTTCTCATACTGCTTTTAGATGCCTTTCATTGGTGTTTTAATCCTCTAACCCTAAACAAATTGGTACAATTTCTTAAAAAAGAAAAAGAAAAAAGGACAACAAGCACCTCGGTGGTATTACATTTTTCATAGACTGCGAGAAATAAGTACATTTAGAAAATTATTTCTAAAAAATGCCTAGGAAAAAAAAGGAAAAAGGTGAAGGTAAAACTATTTATAAAATTATCATCTTTAAATATTTGAAATTATGTTAGAGGACTAAAACACGACATGCAAAATGCAACATTAAAACATTAAAACATAATTTCATTGTATGCTTGCAAAAACACTCTAGTGTCTTTTATGTAGGTAATGAAAACTGTGAACTTTTCAGCTCATCACCTCAGCAAAAGCTATTTAAGTCAGTAGTTTGAAGAGCCAGTGTCCAATCAATGTAACAAGTTTGGAGTTGTGGATTAGGGCTACTTTAACTTACTCTTTTGGAGTTTTGCAAAGCGCCTCAGGTGATATGAATCATGCATGAAGGAAGGACCTCTCAGAAGACCTCAGATCAATAATAATTGATTAATATAAAAGGGGATAGGCTTGCAGAGTCACCTCTAAGACCTTAGATATTCATCCATTCACATAAGTTATCTGCACATGAAGGCGACTGAGAAGTGTTGCAAATCTTCCTAGAAGTGGCCGCTCAGCCAGGATTACTGCGAGGGCTCAACAGTGAATGCGATACAAGGCGAAAGATAAAAAGAACCCTCAGGCCACAGACAAATACCTAAGGTTCTTATTTTGGTTTGTGACAAGCATAAAAAAGCAAATATTACGCCACTGAGAAATTAAAAGTAGATAAAACTAGATATAACTCCAAGATTGTAGTTTCAGTTATTGTTAATAAAGCAATTATAATAATGAAAAAGCAATGTCCCTTGTGATGCTTTTTCAATATTTCTCTGCAATTTTTCCCCAAAACTTAACCAACTTTGTCCATGTGCCTGGAGAGTCTAAACATAACTATAAGAGATTAATTATGCTTCACTTGCTGCGAGCAATCATTGCTGGAAAACAATTAAAACACTTTGATCGTGAATGTTTTGCAAATAAATCCAGTATGAACATTTTGTGACTTGGCAAATATGTTTATAAACATTGTTTTCTCACAAAAAAAATCTAAAATCCTAGCTATCAAGTCAGAGGACCGCACCTCCATGAATCCAGTATTCCATCACAGTTGCCAGAATAAATGTTGGCATTGTACATTTCTGCAAACCTCTGATAAGTTACATACGTACACTATGCAATGGGTCAGCTCATTATTCACAACTCGTGGCTTGGTCAGTAATTCGGGACACCAACGCAAAAAGAACCTTTCGCAGTGGTATGATATGCAGCCAATTTTATGAGGTTTATGAGGTTTGTTTATGATGCTGCCAAACGGCATCAGTTTAAAATGCTGCTTACTATTTAAGAAAAGGACAGTCCCTCTAGTAAAGGGAGGTGGATGGGTCACACAAACCCAAACTTTCACCAATGAGCCTGCTGTTCCTTTCCAATATGAATATTGAGAAAAACTATAATAATTTTCTTATCCAATTCATACCACATGGTTGTGTTAAACAAAAAAATAAACATAAATACAAGTACATGTTTTACCTACATTAAAAGTTTGTTTTGATGAAGACTGCATCCATCCAACAAGCAGAAACTGTTTATTTCCTGTGAAAACCAAAATGTAACAGATGTAAACTGACATGGCATCCCAGAACATTAACAAGAGACACAGGAAGATACCTAGCACATCAAAAGTGCAACAATATAGAGGGGAAAAGAGTTGAGTAGATGCAATGAAACAATGACAATGCTGTGGTTAGTGTTTGATTAGATCCATGCACAAAACCACGTTTTGGTGAGAAAAGATCATGTTTTGGCTAAAAATACTGGTTTTGGAGACACAATCCCTACAGGAAACACAGTAATGTCTTGGTCAATAACAACCAGGTTTTGTGGAACTATCCCAGTTGGAAATGCAGAGATGACTTGCTAAAAACAACCAGTTCTGTTGTTTATTGGTCTTGAATAGTATGCGGTTAGTAGTAGTAGTTAGTTAGTTGTGGTTTTCAAAAACATATATGCCAAGATTTTCTTTTGGTCAATGGGCTGTGAATTCACTGTGTACACCCATTTAGGAACCTGTTGCATTTGCATGAAATATGGCAGAATGGTGTCAGGCTGAAATGCTGCAGATAACGACGTAATACGAGAATCGCGAGCGTGCACCTATAGTAAGGGCGGGTTGGAGGGGCTGTGGATAGGTCCAGCAAACCCCAGACTTTCAAGATGGCGTTCACTTCCCGTCAGAATGTGCTGGGTTTTGTTTCTACACCTTATCATGTGCCTTCTTCCCCTAATCATAACCATCCGTGCCAGCATGTAAGTTTGTTGATGTTTCAGTGTTGGTTTGTGTTGTCTCAACATAACAATCCCAGCATGTGCATTTGTTGACATCACTGTAACTCCATTCTGGGATATAAACAGCAGACACAGAAGGATACTTAAAAAGTAATATGTAGATGAGGAAGTCCATTGCAAAGCGACAACATATGAAGACCTGGAATGAGAATTGGCTGGTCATACAACTGCTTAAATGTCAATCCCAACTATAAAGCCAACCCACTGTTTTACTTTTATAGTACAGAGCCTTTTTGCATTATAATTTATGATTGCTTATGTTTCATATATCAGATGCATTATTTGGTTACTTTTGTCTTTCACTTCTGTTTTCTCTTACTTGAGAGATTAAAAAGGTAAACATTTGTAAACGAGGTTGAAAGAATCCCAGAGGGAGGTTGACAAAAATTCTAGAGAATGGTTTGGAAAAGAATCATTTTTTATTTTAAAACCAACCACAATCCTAACCTAACTCTAATTAAGACAAGAACAAGCACAATGTCCTCACACTGGAGGATTTTCTTTCTCTTTCCTTCTGTCCTCATCTCACTTATTCTGCTTCATTTCCATAACTCGGTGTTCACGCAGATGAGCGAGCAACTTTCTCATTATACTGCGTGTGTATTCATATTCAAAGTTACAGTCACCTCTACAACACCCATTCACCTTTCTGCAGAGATTCATCTCAGAATTTCCAGGTCATATTCTTTTCTTTGGAGCTGCAGAGATTCTCAGCAGGAAAAACAGCGTTTCTCATGTGTGAACGGACCCATTCCAAACGCTCAGCTTTCCAATTATAGTACATCCTGCTTAACTGATGCTTATTAATTCCTTCAAACTCATTATGGCAAGCAAAATAGGGCTCTCCCATGAGATGAATACTAATGAAAGCAGAAACTTCTCCATAGTGCTGCTGCTGTCAGAGGTCTTTCTGTAAGATGTTTTCTTGAAGTGTGAGCACACAGACAAAATAAATGCCCCTGAAAAAAAGAGCATTTCCAAAGAGTCCACTGTTCAAATCACTGTTAGGGCGCATTGATCAGAATCAGCCTGTCCTGTGGTAATCGCTGGTGACAGGAGGGACTTGCAGTACTCGTGCAGTCATGTGTATGGATTACGTCTAGACTTGAAGAGGGTCCTACAGTAGAGTGCTTGTAGCTGGAGTAAATAAAGCTCCCTGTGACTGACACTGAGCCAGCGGGGCCAGACCATAGGGCTAACCCAAACAAAACACTTCAATCTCTCACCGTTGCTCTCCACTGCTCCCCAAGGGCTTGATTGATTGATTCGCCGGCCAATCAGAGCACATTGATCTCAGAACCCGACCCCCCACCCTCAACTCCCCAGGCCTCCTCTCTGTCCATTCATCTGCTGGCTGTCAGAAGTATTCACTGGAGGGCTGTAGCTGTGGAGAGCCGCACTTTTAAACACACATCTGTGGCTTTCTGAAGAAAAATGCTGTACAGTGCCTTATATTGTTATTGAATCCCCCTGGATGCGGGTGCTTTTGCTATAAAGAGGCACATGTGTCATTCAGATATAGTACCATGATATTGAAAGCTTGCTTAGTTAGTCTGGAGCATAGATTGTTTTTACCTTTTTAAATTTCCTGCATATACAATGTTGGCATTTGGAACACTTTTAAAGATGGAAAAAAAACTGATGCGAAGGACAAAAGTTATTATTTTATACCTTCCTGCTGAGTACACAATATATGATGGTATAAGTGTGCGGCGTTAACATCCTCCAGCTGCCTGTTCCACTAGTAGACACTACAGAGTGAGCTCTGGTGGTGCGTGCTGTGCATTACATACAATGAGTTAAATAGAAATAGGAGCATCTGTTTATGACAGTACTGAAAAACATAGCCTTTGGATTTTTAGATACTCAAATGTATGGTAATAACATGATACCCTCCAAGTCTATTTCACATTTCTTATCACATTCACACACTGGTGACAGAGGCTACTGTACAAGGTTTTGAACATTCATATGCATTCACACCGATGAAACAGCCATCAAGAACAATTTAATATTTTGCCCAAGGATACTTCGACATGGGCACTGGAGGAGACAGGGGTCAAACGGTTGACCTTCCAATCAGTGGAAGACAGATTTTACACGCATCCATCCGAAATAAAATTTTCAGTATCCTCGATGTCCATTGTGGATACAAATCTGTAGATCTGTGCAGAAATCCTCCCTACTATTCTGCAGCATTTATTCCCCACTGCAACAAGTACTCTGAATTTACCACAGATCTAACTCTGCAATGGTGACTAAAACCATAGACTGTATAAAACAATGGACATACCTACTGTACGACACTCACTGGTTTGTGGACGTTTTTTTCGAAGCGTGACATTTGGCATTTTGGCTGTAAATTTTTTTTTTTTTTATTTTGTGGCAGGTTTACAAAAATGTAAACTTATGCGAGAAGTTTCCTCATAAGGAGTGAAATTCAAACCCATCCAGTTGTCACACATGTGGAAATTAGCCATTGAGACCAAAACCGTTTTTTGTGCCAGGCTGTGGTACACAAACATTTTTATTTTTGCTATAAAATTGGGCATTTTAATAGTTTTATCTATGGGGCTTGATTAGCCTTTAGAGCCAGACTGAAGTGGACATTCAGAGAATTGCATTTGTTTGCACTTCCATGTTGGCTTTCTTTTCAGCCCTGCAGGTTGCTGCTTAGCCACTGATGTGTGAGATAGCTCTGCAGCACACAACTTCTTCTTCAAACCCTTTTTCATATCAAGTTGCCAAGTGCAGAATCTTTTTTTAAAAAAAGGCTTTGTTTGTTAATAAGGGTTTAAGGGTAATTTCACAGTTTTACAGTAATGTCCAATATGAGTGTTCTAACTGCTCATAAGGTTATCCATATTACATGCTTGTGTTACAAGCAAGTAACACAAGATTGTCAGAAAAAAAAATGTTGAAATAATCTTCAAACAGACACAGTGACTCTTTCCACTTCACAACTCTAATTCACCCAAACTTCTTTACGTTAATCCTGAATAACACAGCAAATTTAGGTGTCCTGTTATCAGTCCTGACTTCCATAAGGCAACAAATCCAGTGTCTGCAGCACCATGGACAAGCTGGGCCATGCACAGAGCGCTTGGCTATAGAAGCAGCAGTTACATCAGACTATTACTAGAATTATTGAACAGAGGGAGAGTTCTCTGTGTATCTTCCCCAAAGCTGTAAACATCATTTACTCCAGCATGGCTTACCTTTGAAAGATGCACCACTCAGCAAAGTGATAGAGAGTGCTCATAAATGGCAATCGATAGATCAATACGAGAGTGGTGCATCTTTCCCGGGGAACATCTCTGAGTTAACTGAAGAAGAAAAGTATGAGAGAAAAAGTGGAGTGTAGATATTTCATTGTACTCACATTATTATTATTTATATGGTGCCCATTCATTGGGCTTCATGCAGCAGCATTCTCTTAAAATTCTCTTATATTTTCTCTTTGTTTTCTCGTAAGAGAAAATATAAGAGAAGTCATCTCCAGATGCACCAAAAGCTCTTAACCACCCAAATCTGCTCTGACCAGGTGTGCTCAGTGATGAATCCCACTGATCATAAGTCACCTATTAGCACAGGTAATGCCCACTTACACTGTATAAGGGTAGATTTTGAGTCATGTGCAAAGACTCTGACACATGGCCAAGACTGGATAGATGACACCAAAAAATGCTGAAAGAAGAGAAACTTCTGCAGTTGTAAAATTGTGTAGGCCTACTGTTAAATGAAGTATTAAAAGTAAAAGTACACATGCAAAAAGGTTGACATAAATTGAGTAAATCAAAAATAATTAAAATAATTTAAAGAAAAAGTAGCGAGTCTTCATACAGTATATATGAGATCTGGAACCATGAAATGTTTTTTTTTTTTTTTTGAATGAAAAATGGCTTACACAATGAAACAAATAGTTGCCCATTAATTTTCTTATTAACTGACAATTTTTTTCAGCTGCAGTGTTTGTGCGCAAAAATCTTAATTTGTAAAGTAGGTATCAAATAATAGTATTGGAGTAAAAAGTATAATAGACCTATTTTCCTCTGAAGTGGAGTAGAGTAGAAGTGCAAAGTGGCATAGTATCAAAAAACTCAAGTTACGGAAAAGTAACTTCAGTAAAGGTTCTTAGTTACATTCCAGCTCTGGTCAGTAGCGGGACGCACTGAAATTACAGTAACTGGGATCAATGCACCCAGTATAGTAGTATCCTTTTATCCCTGAAATTAAATAATCCAATCATTATAATTACTCTAAATCCTCCTCTTAATTTAATTACATTTTCAAACATCCCTCAGCTTGTTTTTTCTTATGTTGGACAACAATTTGTGGACGGTAAAAGCAAGATGTTTTTTTCTTATCTTAGTATGATTGCCCTCAATCACTCGTGAATTGTTCTCTTATCTAAGAAAAAAGCAAAAATAAGAAGTGGTGAATCCTAGAAATGAATGGGTACTAACAAAATAAGAGCAAATCCTGGATATGAGCAAAAATAAGAGAAAATGTGTTTGAATTGTGTCTTGCATGAGGCCCATTGTCTCCTTTTGTTTTAACATACTTTGAGCACAAAAGGTGCATGATCTGTCTGCCTTACAAGGAGTAGATGAAAACTGGCTGGTAGCCTCCACTCAAGTAGGAAACTAATTAAGAAACTGGAAGCAGGTTTGAAGACAGGTGTGGGGATAGGATAATTGGAACAGGAGGTGTGCTGTCTTTAAAGTTACGTATATTATTTATATAGGTTAGTTGGTAAATACGTTAATAAGTTAGTTAAAAAGTGGATTAAAAAGTAACAAACAAACAAACAAACAAACAAACAAAAAAAACGCGGCAATATCGGTTGGGTTAAAAAAAAGCGTCTGAGTGAGTGCTCTTAGCTTGTGTTGGTATTCAGAAAAAGCGACAGAGTGAGTGCTCTTACCGCTGCCACCATAAATTTAAATAATAGATCGATGGTTTTCCCTGCGTTGCCTTTGCTAGCTTAATCTCTCTCCAGTTGAGCAGTTACCCAAAGGGACGAATTCGTGGTGTTGCTGAATGTTTTCCTGACACGTCCTCACTTTGGAAATTATTTGTCTGTAAGTAGTATGTGTACATATATATCAAACACACGCATTTCATAGAGAATGTCATGTTAGAAGCTTTTCTGTTGTAGCAGTTAGCTTACAGCTGCAGCTGTTAGCGGTTAACCTGTGGTGTTAGCTAACTCGTTTCAGTATTACAGTAACAGGCATCTGTTTGGCAGCGTTATATGTAGAAATTTAACATTCACATAGTCGTTTTATTTTTAAAGTGCAATATTAACCATCTGTATTAACCCTTAGGACCTGGTTTAATGGCATACACTGCACACAAAATGCACTTTTTAAAATCAAGTAAAAAGTACAATAAGTTACTCTTATTTTCGACTTTCATCAAGTTAATTTTTCAACCAACATCATTCCTAAAAAAATGCCATTTATTTTGTAAAGACGCCAGTTTATTTTCACTATACTACATGCTAAGTAGATGGTTATGTTTTGACTATCACAGCACAGGGTATGGCAGCAGTATTGATTTTATACAGTATAATCCTTTTCTGCTGTGTCAAATACTCACACTCATACCACTGCACACAAAACGCTCTTTTCAAAATCAAGCTTTAAAGAATATTCTGCAGTAATATTATTTTCTATTTTCAATGAGCACTTTTGGTTGAGGGACACAAAATGGTGCATTTCACTACTCATTTATTGTTTTTTTCCCTTTACTTTTCCAATTTTTTTTGTGTGTGCTCATTTTCAGGAAATTTTCTTGTACTTTTTTCGAATGTCTTGCAATTTTTCAGGTCATTCTTCATTTAGTGGCTCATTGCCTTCTTCCCACATTTTTAAAAGAAATCAAGTCAATTTGCCCAGATTTCAAAGGGTTAACTGGCTGTCTAGCTCTGCCCAAGATCACAGGCTGCAAGGGCAGTGCAAATGAAAAACACTGGCGACTGACCACATAGAGAGAGGCAGGGGTAGTGACTTTGTGGCTTGCCAGATAAATAGATAGGGGGAAGAGATGTAAAAAAAATATAAACTTGTTGATGGGTGAGGGGGTTATGGGTTATTAATAGTTTAGTAGGTCTAATATTACTTTTTCATTGTGTAATAAGCTTATCATAGAACAAACTATTAGATACTTTAAGTAACTTGCACAACTCACTTGTACATGTTTGACTGTGTGATCATGAGGAAAACCAGTGTGCAGTTCATGTCTTTAGTTTTAGATTCAGATAGAATTTAGACTTTATTCTCCCAGTGGGAAGTTTGCCTTGGACTTCAGTGTTTGCAGTATAAAAACAATAAAAACAAAAATACATGCACAGTTAAATACAACAATTAAAAAACAACAGATATGTACATTATCCATTAATTGCACATGTCCATGCATGAAAATGCACTAATTTTACAACAAAACTTTGCTGAACAGCAAGAAAGAAATACAATATTCAAGCCTGGGTGGTGTTCAGGGTTTTAGTAGACAGTGGGACAAAGGAGTTTTTGATCCAGCTGTGTGTGGTTAGGGGACTCTGGGAAATGGGCCTGGTCCCTTTTAAGAAATTAAGTCTGCTGGATAGCAGTATCCTGGTTAGGATAATATGGTGTAATGTATAACTCTATTAACTATTCTAGGCTTTGTTGTGTTTTGTAAATATTGTTACACTGATTATAAGTCATAAAATTCGTGCCTCATTTATATGTTTTTTTAAATGTTTTGTAAATATTGTCATGTTTTTTGTGTTATGTTCACATGAGACAATATTATTGATACACTCTGATGAAATTGAAAAAACAAAAAAAGATGTAGATGATTTTTAGTCATGTGTATTTATCTCACACGTGAATACTGATGTAATTTCACTGAGAGTACCTGAAGAAGCCACAGGCGAAATTATCACAGTAAACTTCTTCAGTGGGCACTGGTCGACTCTGTTTTTCATTAACTTCATTATTTGTTTGTTTATGATATATTTGCTCTTGTTTGAAATCATGCAGCAATAAAAGCTTCTTGACATTTTGTACCGAATTGACAGAAAGTGCCTTGATATTCTGTGGCAAAATTCATTCTGTCTTTGTGCGCAGCAAATAAGGAGTGTGTTTATTTTCCTTTCCTGTCAAACTTATTATAAAAGTTTTAAGGTTATTCTGATTGAGATGCTTCTTCCAACTCTTCATAGCCTAACTCTGTGTAATCATGACTACTGGCTATTATAAAAGCATTATTTCCAATGAAAACAATTCAACCCTGAAAAAGCACTGATCAGTTGTGTCTCTTTCTTTCACAGGGGGGATATTTGAGTCCATTGAAAGCGGCCCGTCAGGTGCTGAGGAACTAGCCTTTAAATTTGCTTTAAACACAATCAACAGGAACAGAACCCTACTGCCAAACACCACGCTCACCTACGACATCCAAAGGATAAACATCTATGACAGCTTTGAAGCCTCCAGGAAAGGTATTTATGTGTTAGTGATTGGAAGATCTGCCTCCGGTGTTGGCACGCTCTCTCTCAGCTGCTGCTGTGTGTGTGTGTGGAAACACTGTACATTTGAGTGAAAGTGTGTGTGCACATGTGCCTTACCATAGCTGCTTTGCAATGTAAATGTATTCCCTGTACGAGGCTCGCGAGCTGCAGTGGCTTAGATTGTGACAATTATAATCAGGCGGGGGAGAAATGGCTGAGCACTTGAAATGTAAACAGAGAGAATTGATTGGTTCCAGGTAATGACTCAGCGGCAGTAATTCAAAGACCTGTTTGGCCCCCAGAGACAGCCAATAAAGTGCTATAATCTATCAGTTTTGTGTGTGCATCAGGCTGACATTTCAAGTCTCTTATCAATTACGGGCCATTATATCCTGTCTCAGTGATTTAGCCAACTGCCTTATATCAAATAAGGTGATTAGACTGCACAAGCGAGCTAATACAAAGATGTGCAGTTGTTTGTTTGTCCTGCGATTACCATTCCATTGAAGCAAGCTCAAATTGGTCACACCTTTAGCTTCATCTTCATCGTTGTTATCGTGGAAATGTAATGTCGTAGACATCGTGTAATCAATACCAGTGGACATATTTACAGTACACGATATAGTGTAAGAATATATATATATATTTGATTAAAACAATGGGCTTGAATGTACCCATGCTCAGACATTTTTTCAGCAGCAGTTGACCACTGTGATGATGGCTGCTTTTATTTTATGATAATTTAATATTATGTCACATATTTAGCCTTTCTGTTTTTAAAATTTATGTTTGTAATGTTTTTGGTCTTTATCTTAGCCAGTACACTTTCCAGACTGCTTCCCTGTTTAAAGGCAGCCCAAAATGTTGGCATTGTACCTTTCTTCAAGGGGTGAGCAATATATATATCAAATATACTT
The DNA here is from genome assembly GCF_008729295.1 of Plectropomus leopardus. Lineage (NCBI taxonomy): Eukaryota > Metazoa > Chordata > Actinopteri > Perciformes > Serranidae > Plectropomus > Plectropomus leopardus. Next base: position 2,678,940 of record NC_056469.1, on the reverse strand, counting down.
GAGATGTTCTACTTGCGATATATAAAATGACTTTATCGCAAACATCGTGTATTAAATGTCACGTCGTTTTTATAAACCACCTGTGTTTTAATTTTCTTTCACTCTTCTACAGCTCTCTTCTTACACACACACACACACACACACACCCACCCACAGAGCAGGGCTTTTGCAGAGCTCAAGACTGTGACTATTTACTCACATTTTGCTTTCATACTATTAATATATGAACTGAAGATCTGTTTGTTTCCAGTTTACAGAGAATAAATCACCATGTTTAATGGCGCTGTGGTCACAGTCTAACTTCATGAGTGGTAGTGATGGTAGTGATACCACAACACACTCTCATCTGTCTGTTGTTGATTTTCTGGGATGGTGTGTCAGTTTATGCCTGGTCATTGCATTGTGTTTTTTCAATGCACTATTCTGTTTTCAGGGGAAATGTACAGCTTCTGCTCCTTAGATGCATACAGTCTTTTTAAAAATAAACTTGCATTGGTAAAACACTTGGCTAGGTTTAGGCAACGAAAGGGGGTGGTAAGGTTTTGGAAAAAATGATCATGGTTTGTCTCAACATTCATACAAGAAGTATACAGCGGACACATGGGTTAAAGTCTTGGGTTTGTTGTGCCATTCTGCTACTTATATTACACAGTTACTGGCAGCATTTCAATCTGATGCTGTCTAGCAGCATATCATACTGCTGCAGAAGGTGCTTTTTGTGTTGGTGACTGACACCAAAATCACTGACCAAGTGGCAGTATTTGACGAGTTGGGAATAAGAGCGAGCTAGACACCAAGGCGGAGTGCCAAACTGCGGACTACTTTTGAGACCAACAAACAAGTTTCAGTGTATCCACTACATCATGTACAGCTTCAAGTATAGGCATGGATGGGTTTGCATTGAAGTTAGTTGAAGCCTAGTGCGTCCCATAAAGAAGCTAAAGAGTGCCTGTGCCTGCTGTGCTACATCTTGCAGCTTGTTCTCATTCCCAAGACCTGGAATACAGCTGATTGGTCAGTGATTTTGGCTTTAGACACTTACACCAATGATATGCTGCCGGGTGGCTTCAGCTTATAAAACAGCCACTTTTTGCAGTATGTTAGGCCACCTGCCAGCCAGAAGGCACCCGTAACAGCAGTATGATTTGCCACTTGACAACATCAGTTATAAACAGAGTCTGAAATTAACACCCACCTATGAAGGTTACCTGCCACACTGGCGGGTAAATGTTTGTGCAAAATAGGCATGTATTAAACTATCCTGTGAGACTGAGCTGTGTTTTGCTGTCATTAAGGGACACGCAGTTCTGCTGCACTCTGCTCCTGTGCTGTCTCTCTGTCACACACTTACACACGCTTACACACACCTGTGGCGACACCTGACCGTCTTGAGTGCAACAAATTCTGTGGCACCGTTTATCGCACGAGACATCAGCTGATCCCCTAAACTATCACTAGCTGCTGGTCTGCTGGTAGCAAATGCTGTGTGCATACTTCTGAAGATTTTGAGATATTAAGACGAAGGCCCAGTTGTTTGAACCAACACGGCAAAAGCTTTTGTGTAGGGCTGAAACGATTACTCGAGTAAATCGAATAATTCCACTCATAATAATCATTGAGGCTCGAGGCAAAATGAATTGCCTTGAGGCTTTGTTTAATCCAGGGGGACCAAACAGCACTCTGTGTTTTAACACGGATGGTTATTTCTGTTTTATTTCTGCTCCAGCATCTTAACCGAAAGCACCCAATCTATGGGGGCGGTCAGAGCGAACCCGATTAAGACCCCTCAACCAGCCGCATAATCTCCATGGGGAATGGGGGTCACGTCTGCCCCAGTATACGAAAGAGGGAAATCTGACGGAACATCCAACAGCAGCTGGTTAGAGAGTAAATACTGAAAATGCACAAAAATAATTAGGCTATTGTTTTGTTTTTATGAAAAGTGCCTGAATAGCCTACAAAGAAAGTAGTCCCAATAAAAACAAATAACACACTTGACTGAACACCCAGCTGATCGATAGGCCCATCAGAGCAGACTGACAGACAGCGCAGTGCAGTGACAGACCTCTCATCCAGCTGCTCTCTGCTGCTCTCCTTGTTATCAGGGGCGGATTTAGTGATTTTAGGGCCTGGTGCCTCAGGCTAACTTCCTTGCTTTGATTTCACTGAATAATGCTGAAGAAAGCTCAGTGCTGAAACACGTCCGTTTTATGCCTGCTGTGTGTGAATAAACAATATTTAATGCTTATCGGTGAGTGCTGACGACTTCCTTTTACTGTTGCTTAGGGCTGGGTATTGTCAGGAACCTCACAATTCAATTCAATTTCGAATCTTTCGGCCACAATTTGATTTGATTTCGATTCGATTCGATATTGATCCAGTTGCTTCGATATTGACTCAGTGATCCGCGTTGATGTCAGAAATACCCAGATAATTCACTGGAATACCTTCTGATATTTGGTCAATGAAGCGTGCATTATCTGTATAGATTTAGAACAAACTAACACCAAACTTATTTTACCTTATTTAATTTAATAATTTTATTAATAATTTATTAAATGAAACTTAAAATTAAAATCACACTCTGGCGGCACTCACACTGCCCCCACTGGAGCGGGGCGTCATTACAACGGAAATAATCGATTTTATGATTTTATGAATCTATATTGAATTGGCAAAAAACATATTGCTATGCACTGATGAATCGAATTTTTTTACCCAGCCCTACTGTCGATTTGATTTCACCCATTCTCCAACTGGGAGTGATGGTGGGCTGTTGGCAACTGTAGAGGAAGTTATGCTGTTCTCTGCCCCATCAGTGTAACTAATATAGACTAGTGCAGGTGATGTAGAATTGGAGGAAATTTGTTTTAAAGTTCTTTTTTTTGTGGGTGAATATATATTTATATAGATAATTTAAAAATAAAATAAAAGTTAGATAGAAAACAAAACCTTTAAAGAAGACTGTAAAGGCTTACATTATGCCTGAAACTTGAAAATTGTGGTTCTGAAAGTTATATTGCACAACTTAAAGGCAATGTTTATGCCTTAGCTTTTGGTTGTATATACCTTATTTTTTAAAAGGTTATTTGATTTTTCTTATGTTTTGTTCTATTTTTGCGCTTCAGAACCCAGAAGAAGGTAATATAGCACTTAAATGCACTAAATTTGTTTGGATGGATACAGTGCCTTTTGCAATTTAAAACATGTTTGTCTCATTAAAACCCAAAATGATATGGTAGACATTAAATGCATTAAATGGGTTTACTTTTGAGGTTTAGTTTACTATCTTAGTGCTCACTTCACAGCATCTTTTGCAATGTTACCAATAAAAATATAGATTTTTCTAAAGGAAAAGGCAATTATATGTAGTTGCTCATTCATTATAAAGACTGTCTTATTTTCTCTACCGTTTATTACTATTACCATTTAATGAAGCAAAAGTAATTGAATGAAAACATTTCCACGTGCATATCCGATTACTCAATTAATCGCAAGAATAATCGGTAGATTACTCCATTGGTTAAATAATCAATACCTGCAGCCCTACTTTTGTGCCTCTTACACTGACAGCGACAGTGCTGTAGCTCCACTTCTTCCATTCTTACCTTTCACAATAAGAGCCCTAGACATTATACTGCATCACTGCTTACCAGAGTGAATTTATAAACAAGCTAATGCTGTGGTTATGAGCTCAATATATTTGATCAATTAATTAATTTTGCTTCAGATTTTTCTCTACATTATTATCTCAATTGAATTTCCTGAAACAAAATATCAATGTCAGATGCGGAGAGGCGTGACAGAGCATAGATATTTGACAACCCGGGAATGAGAACTGGTTGGGCTCATTGATGTGTTTTTGGACCAAATGGAGCTCTATGGCACGGAGGAAGAGGGTATATCAGGTTTCGGATGGTCAGGAGTTACCTGTTGATAAGATACATTTATTGTTGGTTTGGTTCTGCACATGGAATTTGTTGATTTGTTTACATCTGGTGGTCATTATGAACATATGCTGCATCACAGTAAGAGGACACTGACCAGTTAAATATCCCTCCTCTCTAGCCTGTGACCAGCTTTCTCTGGGGGTGGCGGCCATCTTCGGTCCATCTCACAGTTCCTCGGCCAATGCGGTCCAGTCCATTTGCAACGCCCTGGGGGTGCCACATATCCAGACCAAATGGAAGCACCAAGTATCGGACAACAGAGACGTCTTCTACGTTAGCCTCTACCCAGACTTCTCCTCGCTCAGCCGGGCCATCCTGGACCTGGTCCATTTCTTCAAGTGGAAGACGGTCACTGTGGTTTATGACGACAGCACTGGTAAGACCAGTAATACCTCCTCTGCTTTACCACTGAACTGCTTTATTCCATCTGTTTGTTCTTAACTTGTCCAGCAGTTACCAGGAGGATTTTTCAGGACATTTTCACGAATTTTCTTTTAAGATAAATGTTTTTGGTGTTCTGCTGACTTCAGTTTACGGAGTCGTATCCTACATTGTTTTATTTAAATTATTTGTGTATTTAGTCTTTGGTCCTGTTCTTAAATACTATTCCTATATACTGTTTTTTGCAACTGGACTCTCTCTTTTTTACCAATGTAGAAACAAACAGCAAATACAAGTTACAGAAATAAAGTAGTATAGATATGACAACAAAAACACTACTTTGTATTGCAAATATGACAAGAACCTTCGTCTTTTCTTTTGGAGTTTAAGATTAAATTCCAGACAAACAGGAATCGTAAACTGACACAGCACAATGCAGTTGTATGTTTCTTGCTTATTTGGTATGTGATTATTATTTGACTAAAAATCAAATGATTTTTACCTATGTCTCGGTTATTTAAATATTCTGTTAACCCTCTCTCCACTGAGGCTGCCAACTCCCACGCATCTGCCGTGTGTCTCATGGTTTTGGGCTCTGTCTCACGCTCTCAGGACACCGAGGAAAATCTTATGCCAAAACCCTGCAACAGCAGAAGTGTTGAACAATCATGTAATAAAGTGAACAACTTTGACTGTAGAATACAGCTGATTATTTGACAACCAAGTCATATGTGCTTCCACAGCGTTTCATTATCGCGGATCAAACGGCTGATGGTCCGACAGCAGTGCAGTGAGAGAGAGCGCAGCTTGATTTTTCTCATGTTTTGTTCTATTTTTGCGCAACAGAGTGCAGCTTCTCCTCACAGCACCAAAGTGTCTGAAACAGCCAAATTTGCAGAGGTGACTTTAGACATCTACAGACTACTTTTATTTAGAAACACCAGGACGCATTACTCTGTGTCTCATCCAGCTGCTCATGCTGAGCTCTCATTGTTATTTCCAGGGGATGATTTAGTGATCTGGGGGCCTGGGGCCACAGACACATTACCTATACCTACATATGATTAATAGCACTCAGCAGAAGTTGAAGTCAGAGTCCTGTTTGTTAGTTTGAGATGGAGCTTTTAATTTTTATATAATGCTGGAAAGTTTAATAAATAATAGCATATCATTTGTTTATTACACTCCAACAAGCCATGGTCAAATGAAAGTGTGTCAGTGAACTATGAGGGCACAAAACAAACCACAAAAAAAAGCAAAAAAAACCCTTATAAATCGTAATCGAGGTAAAATGTTCACTTGATGGTGATATTGATTTTAGGTATGAGGTTTGGACCTTTGCTGGGAGGAAATTGCTGTAACTGGACCTCTTTGAATTTTAGTTGAATACCCCTGGTATATAGCATGAACCCATCTCATCATGCTGAATTACAAACAAGTTTAAGTTCAAGTTTTCAACCCTGAACAGCAAGGGAAATTGAACAGTCTATATTAATGTATGTTCTGTACTATAAAATGCTGTGCAGAAAAATAAAGAATTTCAAAAAAAAAAGTTTAAAGGGATAGTTCACCTAAAAACAAAAATTCAGTCATTATCAACTCACCCACTTGCTGATGGAAAGCCGAGGGAAATTTTATAATCCACAAAACACTGCTGGAGTTTCATGGGGAAAAGGCGTTGCAGTTATCTCCTTAACAATTAAAGCAAATGGTAAACGTTAAAAAATACATAATAAAACCACAAAATGTCTCCATACTGCCCGTCCGAAGTAACTCAAGTGTCCTGAAGCTGCAACGAGCCAAGTTGTCTCAAAATTTGTCGATGGCGTCGATTTTTCAGCCGTGTTGTGTGTGTGTGCTTGCGCAAGACCAACGATAGCTCACGGTATCTACAGGCCAGTGTTTACATGCTACCTGGGAGCCTCCAGCACACAGTAGTTTTAAGTCAGAGTTTTCATGTCAAGTGGCACAAATGGAGCTCTGTGGACTGACTGTGTTACGTGGGTGGGACAGAGCAGCAGCACAATCAGTCAACCAGTTAACAGCCAGACAGAGACTAGAAAGAGCTATAAATTAGCAAGCCTAATGACTAATCACTGGTGCTAATTGTAATTATTCTAAATGCTTTTACTTTACGATCCAAGTTTGATTTTGTTTTGTCCAAATAGACAGAGTTACAACAGTGAATTTATTCCAGTGCATGATCAATCTTTCTGTTCGTGATACTGCAGTTATGGAGTCGATACAGCAGCCTGAATAAAACCGCTTTTTTAATATTAGAGATGGACTAGATGCACATTGAGGAATTTCTCGTAAACAAAACAAAAAAATAATAATAACAATATAATATCATATATCATCATGATGCAATTAAGGTTTTATAAGGTTTTCAAATACAACCATAACTACGGTGGAATAGCAGACAGAGGTTTTTGCCCAGGTGTAGCTGGGTATTGTTACCATTTGTACATGTTCCATAATTCATGGAAGTCAGAGAGCTTGTGAGGCTGCAGAAGACATGCTCTCCTTGTTACTCAGGAAAGCAGACCTTGTTCAAACCTTGCTATTATTGCAGTCCAGGTCACTGGGCGACAAATAAGCCAGCAGGCTGGGTACATGTACCATATGCCAGGGGTCAGGGTGTGTGCCAGCCTGAAGACAGGCTGCCAGGCCTCCCAGAGCTTACAGACACACTGGGACCAGTGTGTCCTGGATCACTGTGCTGCAGTGTGTGTTCACTGTGTTTAGTATTCAGGCCAGCCAAACTCTGCTTTTTGGAGTCATGTGCTAATTGCATGTACCAGATTACAAGCTATCAAGGCAATCTGCAAATAGCAGAAGATTGCAGTTCGTGAACTCGTTCATTTTCCTTTTACAGTTATTTCTGTTGAGTGTCATCAGAAGCTGAAGGCTACCTCAGCATGAACTGAAGTGCCCTCCATCACAGGGCTAACAGCTGAAATAGGGATGTTTAGGAATTGAGGAATTGGTGGCGTAGCACAGACCTCAGTAGGGGGACCCAAGGGTATCCTTGGTATCCCTGATAAACAAGCTCTATTTAGATAGTCTTTGTAGGCACTTTGGATCAATATATTGATTCAGTGATCACTGTTTAAGTTTGATTGATGCAAAATGAAAACGTCGATTCATATCAGCATCCTTAGGATATGTCTTTATTTTGATATTCTGTGTCACTGTCAAACAGCTGCAGGAGGAAAAGAGCAAGCAGCCAAGACAAAGATGATGAGGATAATGTTATTTAGTCGGGAATACATCAGCAGTGTGGAAATGTTTTAGATTTCAGAGAAAATAAGGGTCAAAAGACAGAACACATGCAGGATGTAAACCATGCCATTATGGTTTTAAAGACAGCATACCTGCCTGGACAAGTATCTCACTCACTCACATTACCTGCTCACTCTCAACAATGAAGTGGCTTTAAGCCAGTTAGCCCTGAAGATTGAGGAAAAAGATAACGGTTTGGATTAAAATGAAAAGATTTCTTCCAGACAGGACTTTCTGACAGAAAAGTTTACTCATCCCATGCGCTGTTTTATGTAGTCGAGTCAGTTTAAAGTACAATGAACTGCACTAAACCGGGTACAATTATTAACATTATTTATGGGATGTTTTTATCTTTTAAAGCCAAAAGCAAAAAAGAAAAGGGTGGCAGCTTCTTCTGTAACAGAATATGTGAAATATGCACATTATATAATTTCATATCAATTGCAGGTCCCTGAGTCGAATTGAATCGTGTTGTGCATTGTGTCCAAAGAATTGATATAGTACCATATTGTGATAAAAGTAGTGATTAATTATGAATTATGAATACTGCCGAGAACAATAATATTAGTTGTTAGTAATTAATAGTAGAAAATACTCAACAAATGCTTTCGTTGAAAATCTATTGACTAGAAATGGCAAAATTGTTAAATATTCTTTGCTCACAGTGGTGGAATGTAACCAAGTATATTTATTCAAGTACAATGTGAATGGAAATATTGTATTATATTGAAATATATTGTTAGAGTAATCACCTTTAACGGTACCGCTTTGGCAGCAGGTAAATTGTGTCAGAGACCAAATTCAAAGAAAGACTGAAGGGCCAAACCTACAAGTGTTAATTTGTTCATTTGGATTTGTGCCGTATGATTAGATTGGATTTCGCTTTATTATCATAAATAATTCTTGTCTTGCGTCCTAAGATGTCAACTGTTTCTCATAACTACACATAAATACAAGAATACAAACAACAAAATCATACAGTAAACACTGCAAACCACAACAGACATGAAGACTATTGTGGTCTCAATTAACCAATATCTAGAGACTGTGTTTGTGTCTGTGTGTGTGTGTGTGTGTGTGTGTGTGTGTGTGTGTGTGTGTTTGTGTGTGTTGAGGGGTGGGAGATGGAGGGGTTGACCTGCAGGTCTCGTCGGCAGCTTTGGGAGGAATTGATTGTTGCTGATCCCGCCACCTCTGTTAATTAAGTTGTAAAGTGGACATAGCTGGTTCACTATGGGGTTAATAGTGGCTTGATTTTCTGTCTTGGTGAGGGGAAATTAGATCCTGGCTCGACCTGCAGACAGCTTTACCTTCCCATTGTCCCCATTTACACAGATGACCCGATAGCGAGGACGGATGGCGTTGATGGCGGACACTGAGGGCAAACAGACATGTGATCTGATTGGAGTTTGAATCTTTTCTTCGCTTGTTTCAGTACGAGAGGCACGTTGTCTGATGTACTGAGCAAAGTCAGTGCAGCAGAACATTTATATTATCATATAATTCTCATGGGTTCTCCCCCTGACCCCCCACCCGCTGTTCTAAATCGTGTCTGCTTTTCGGGAATGGGATATAAAGGGGTTAGGAAACAACCTCTCTCTTTGTGCTGTTTCTGCACCAAGCGGGGAGCAAACAAGCAAATCAATAACCATAATGGGACTCCTCTAACGGCTCAACTTTATAATGGCAAAACTGAGATGGCAGCAGCATGTGTTATAGCTCTCCCAGCCAGCCATAACATCCATACAACTACCTGGAACACTGCTGCTGCTACTACTGCAAAGTTTGATTAGGCCATAAGGGAGAACAGGCTCCTATACAATAAAACACAGACTCACAAAGAACTGCTTCTCTCTGCTGTTCGCTGTATGGAGTCCATACATACCTCCATTTGTCAGTTACCAAACAATTCAGGCAACGCTTTCAGCTGCTCAAATGAGAGCATTTGCTGCTTTTCCTGCTCATTCTTCAAAGAAGCTCTTTGGGTTTTGGACTGTTGGTCGAACAAAACAAACAAATTGAAGACATCACTGTGGACCATGGGGAAAATACACTTCTAACCCCTTAGACCGTTTCATAGAATTAACTATTTGGCATGTCATGCAGTTCAGGGCTGTATGTTTAGGGTATTTTTGGGCAGCCCATTCAAGAAAGGTTGACAGTTTAATCGCAGCTCCTCCAGTCAGCATGTCCTGCAACTATCCTTGGAATTGCTTCTGATGGTTGTTCCATTTGTGTTTAAGTGCGTGTGAGTGTTTCAAAACTGAGTAGCAGGTGGCACCTTTGTATTTTAGCCTAACCACCAGTGTATGAATGATTGTGTGACTGGGTTAATGTGACTTGTTGTGTGAAAGCGGTTTGAGTGGTCAAACAACTCGAAAAAGGCTATACAAGTGCAGGTCCGTTAACCATTTTTGAGAAGACATTAAGGAGATGATGTCCCTTTTATTCAAAAACTCAATTTGAGCATCAATATTAGGCTATTTCATAACCACTTTACATACAGGAATAGATATGTAAGCTTCAAATAATGTTAACGTCGCTGCCCTCATAAATCCCTGAGTCCTTTATGATGGCATGAAAAGGAGGCTGCGTTGTAGACAGCTAAGGTCTGGCGTCCATGATATACATTGTGACATGTAGATGGAGAATTCACTACTAAAGAATTTGTTTAATTTGGCCATTGTTTAGTTTTTTTTTTTTTTTTTTATGTCTCCTACAGTCATATCTCGGTTGAACTATGCAACACTGCCCCCAAAATCTCAAGTGGCACTGCTCAGTTTCATCTTGGCTCTCAGAAAATGTGCACAAATTTGGAAAAAATGAAAGCAGAGTTTGGACAGAAGGCTCTGTCCGTATTCCTATGTAACATTGAGCATAAATAAGCCCTTAGGCCAACAAAATAAATAAGAAATTAAAAAAATCATCAAAAACTAGTTTGAAAACACTTTTTTTTGGCAAATTTCTAACTTCCTATAATTCCTCTGAGGTTTGTGGAAAAGCATTACTTTTTTAGTCTGCTACTAATATGAAGGGATAAGGGACAAAGTTATTAGACCTTCAGGCAAGAGTTTGGGTAATGTTATTGTGTTTATTGGAAGGGGTTAATTTCAAGACAAACGTTCTGCCTCATTGTTTACCTGGTTGCCAGTGAACCAACTTGAGTTTGTTCTGAGTCGCTCAAATCATTTATACCAATAAAAATGTAAACTTTTGTCGACATAGACATGCTACACATCGTTACCTTGGATAGGTTCTCCACAATGTCATTGTTAAATTCATTTTACAGTAACCGTGAGCACGAAAGTATAAATAATGCACATTTACCCAAACAAAACAGAACGTATGACTCCCTGTAAGTGGTAATAAAAACAATGTTGTTGGGTATGCTTGTTTTAGTTATGTCGTTGGCTACCAAATTAAAGTGTTACCACATTTCATCTGGGGACAGTCCCTGGAGTAAAACGTGCTCCAGCTGGGGAAGCCAACTGGCTCCATTTTGCATCTTTGCGGCCTTGGAAGAACAAGCTGTTATTGGCTGTCATCAAGTCAACTGTTCACGAATGTAACCAAAAAGACTGGCTTTCCAATGGCAGTTGGTAGTTTGGTTGCATATCACTTATGCAATGTAAAGGTGTGATGATGTGAAGTCCCTACGTACAGACTGCTTTATAGTTAAGGTTGTGTTTTAGCCACTAACGAAACAAGCACATTTTCAGAAACTCAGTGTTACCTTTTTCAAAATGGAAGTCTCATAAACAAAGTTTTGGCCCTTGAATTCTATTGAATGTTTTTTTTTTTTTTTCGGTATGCCAAGTAGCAAGCCAAAATATGGATTAATGAAGGTTGGCCACGGACGCTGGTTCGCATTTGGCATTCCACTTCATTGGAAGTGGTTGAGGTCAGGCTCTTTGCAGGCTTGTCAACTTCGTGCACACCAAATGGGAAAGTATGTTCTTCCTGTGTAAGCTTTTGCATAGGGACAATAGGTCAAACTAGGGCTGGGCGATATGGCTTTAAAATAATATTGTGATAATTTTAGGCAAATTACGATACCTGATCATCAATATTTTTCAATATTTTTAAATGCCCTTTAAACTAATGTTAACTACTAAAATACATTTTTTAATTAACTGCAGTTACAATCAAGCTAAAAATAAGGTAGCTGCTGTCATATAATAAACTATAAATAAAATATGGTTTCAAGTAGGGGTGGGCAATATGGCAAAAAATCATATCACGGTTCTTTAAAGGCAGAATTACAATTTTATCACATTTCTTTTCATTTAAGATTTTCAGACTATCGTGCATGTTACTGAACAGTACAAACAAGCTCATTTCCCAAATTTTGAAAATATGGCCCTAAAATAAAAGAATAACAGAACATTTACCTTTTTGAACAGATTTTAATCTGTGTGTGCAATTTTGTTTTCCACTGTTTTGACGGGAAACATATCTTTTGTCAGGTAAAATATTATCAGTGTTGAATTTTTTGGGGGACAAACTCTTCAGTGTTTTCATTTTCATCCATGACTTCCCACTTGTGAAATAAAGGGGGAGGGGAAAGAAAGCCAAGACTTGACGGTTTGCTATGATTGGCTTATCTATGTATCGATAGGGAAGGCATGAAACGAGCTAGCAAATAGTGAGCTTCAGCTGAGAAAAAACAAGACTAGGTTAAAACCTAGTATATGGCTGGACCGTGTAAAGTAGTTCCCAACCTTTCCCTTCAGGAATTCACTATTACTGAGTACACTGAAGACATATTTTAGGGATATTTAATATTAAATTAAGAGAGAGGTTGAAAATAAGTCAATGTGCCTGTGGCCCCAGGCCTGCAAATCACTATGTCTGCCTCTGGAAATAATAATGAGAACTCAGCGAATGGCTGGATGAGACACAGAGCAATGCGCTCTAAATACTTCTATCCAAAGTCTGACTAACCTGAAAATAACACAAAATAGTCTTCAGAAGTCTAAAAAAAGTCACTTTCCACCTCTGAATATTTGTCTGTTGGTTCATTCAGACGCTCTGCTCTGTCTGTCTGTCTCTTACTGCGCTGCGCTGTCAGGCGATCAGCTGTTTGATCCGTGCCAAAAAGTTTGGATGTGTAGCGTGTATCAGCATAGAACTACAACAGATAGAATGTGCACTGAAGCACGATACAACGATCTCTCCGTGATGGCGGATCATGGACACATTCTTATTCTTCATGATCTAATATTGTCATATCGCACACCCCTAGCTAAAAGGAAGTTAAATAAAGTTCTTCTATGGCATTTTTAGAAAGTATTGTTGTAATTTATATTTAAATTGTCGGAAATTATTTTGAAAGACATGGCTCGTCTCTGGCCGGAAGTCTAAATGTTTTTTCCTGTGGACTTGAAGCTTTTGGTAAACAGTCGAATGTTAGTGTTAGCAGACAATTAAACAGATACCAAGGTGCCTTTTACCTTGAGGATACATTCACTGTGAATGGGCAACAAACTAACAGCTCTCCAGTTCATATTTTAATAATATTTGTAAGTTGCTCAATCGCTCGCTCTGTGGTTACAAACTGTGACTAAATAGTCGCGATTGTCGCTCTGAAAATAAAAACACATGTCTCACCTGCTCACGCTACCGCCACTACCGCTCATTAAGTTAGACTGTTACCACAGCGCAGTTAAACTTAATAATTAATTTACTGTAAGACGGAAAGAAACTAACAGCTCTCCAGTTCAGATATTAATTGTATTAAATTGCAGTAGTGCTCCGTGGTCGCAAAATGTGACTTAATAGTCACAGTCTGGAGCTCTCCAAAAGCCGTGCTTTGTGTGTGTGTGAGAGAGAGGGAGAGAGAGCGCCTTAGGAGAGAGAGCGAGAGAACCAAAACACCAGTTGCTTATAAAAACGATGTGACGATTTGGACTGGATGTTTGTGATATTTTATATATCCCACATTGATCAAGCCTCGATACCTCAAGTATATACGATATTATCATCCACCCCGAGGTCAAACACAACACAAAGTAGTAAGCCCACTAAAGTGCCCATTGAATTCTATATTTCCCCTCACTGGAACTTAGGGGCCAACACCAAAGCAAGAAATCAACAATCACACAAACATAGCTGCCCACATACCTTTGTCTATATAGTGTATGTTGACTATCAGCTCTCATTACACATTTGGCTGGCTTAAAGATCATTAACGTAATGGTAGAACTTAATGGTTTCTGTTGTGACTCCCTCCCTACGTTTTGTTGTTCTTCTTTTTTCCCCTTCTTCATAACAGAATGAAATGGTGTCTCACAATGATCCATTACTTAGGAAGCCATGTCAGGTGTGAAAGGGAGGTGTGAAAACAAAAAAATGTCTGGTGATCCATCTTGTAAGTCTGATCTAAATTGTTTTCTGTCCTGTGTAAATTTGAATTTAAAAAAAGGTGAAAAAAGGGTTTTGCCAAGATAATCATTCCAAGTTCCTTCATTTAATTCTCATCTGTCAAACAGATAGAAACAAAAGTTTTGCCAGGTGAAAAGAAAGTTTTGCCAGGATATTTTTTCTAAGTACTTTTTATTTCATCAGTGAGTACAGGTGGGAAAATATTTTGGCAGTCGAAAAGGTGTTTGTTGTTGTAATACTCATTTGGTGACAAAAAAAAGATTTACCGGCCAAAGTGTTTTTTATTACCTGATTTTCACAGAGGGGAAAAAAGTAATCATAGAAAACTGATGCTGGCAAAACCTCTTTTCACCTGTTTCACAGATACATTTTTGGAGGAATTTAGATTTTCCTGGCAAAGGCTTTTTTTTTTTTTACCCTTTTTTAAGTCATAAAGAAACTTTTAGATCAGACTGAGAAAATAAATCACTTTTTCTTTCCTCTCCCTTGCACCTTACTGCTTCGTTGGATATTACATTTTGGAAAGATAATTTCTTGACACTAAAATTTGGACCACATTACAATTTAAATAGTTTTGATTGAATGGCAGAAAATAGAGGAACATGTTAGATGTTGGCTATTCAAAAAGTTGTGGGGATGCCGCCACCAGAAACATGAATGAACTCTGCAAATTTCATGTTAACCAAATGTGATATATTTTGCATTTTGTGTGTACAGTTGACATTTTGTCTTCAGAGTGACACTAAAGCAAAACTTGAAAAAGGTTGAGGATAAAAATGAATGTCTTCCTGGGAACATGTGTTCAGGAAATTTAATGGGAATCTACTATTTTTGTTGAGGTTTTTCTGGAGTACAAATTTTGGCCTGGTGGTTGTGTTATTGGAAAGATCTTTTGCAATGCTGCTAGCAATGCAAAAAACATCATGTCAAATAACATCAGCCTGGTCAACCCCTTTCTCTTTCTAGACTGGTTTCTATGGCAGCAGCATCCTGAGGCTGTGCCTGAGGTGGCGCAGGAAAGAAAAGAGATGCTGTATTACCCTGGACAACCAAATCTCCCTTCATTGTGACTCAGCTCAGAGTCATTTTTAATTTTTCTGCAGTATTTTAATCCTTACCGTTTTTCAGCCTTGGAAACTTCAGAAGCTCTGACAGCAAAATAAAAAAAAAAATAAAATTTGTGCGGCATGCTTACCTTAATTAAATGATAACTTTCCATATCCCACGTCTTTGTGGACGTGGTGGGGGCTGGGGTGCTTGAAGAAAGGTCAGTCTCACGGCATGTTCACTGCAAGTAATATGGATGACTGCATGGTGTAATACCAAAGTGGTCATTTGAGAGAGGCACGAAAATGATTAAGAGCCATGTCTGACAAGCTGAGTTGGTATTTAGAGGGTGGGCATGTCTGCTCTTTGTAAATCCAGGCAGGATGTTAATGGAAATTAGAAGGCTAGAAGCAGCAACGGGGATAATAGGAAGAGTAGTTGTGGCAAATGTAGTAGTTACAGTGGTAAATTTAGTGGTAAATCTACTGCAGTAGTGGAGGCTGTACAAGGATTTGTGCCAGTAGCCTTAGGAGCATTAGTAGCAGTATTGTAGCAGTAAAAAAAGTATTATTACTATTTTTTATGAGTTTAGTCAGAGACACTCAGGTCAATAAAATAATCATGTATAGCAAATGGTTTTGCACTTGGATCTAGAGGAAAAGGCTCTGCCATTTTAGGGAGCCCTCAATGAATCCAAGCTCAACGAGGGTTATGCTGAGGGAGCCGCAGTCCCAAAACAAAGTTATTGCCTATTATTGTTAGTCGGAGACCCCCAAATGGAGCCACTGCCATCTGGCATCATCAGTCTTTGCAACAAGCATGTTGCAGTTTTTCTTGAATGCTGGCAAATCAGCAGAATCCATGGCTCATCACAAACTGAATCAGAACAGCAAGAGCACAGCAGCGCGGCTGAACCAAAATATCAGTCAGGGCAGCAGGAGAAAACGTTGGCATAGTATGTTTCTGCAAACCAGCAATACATTGTATTTTAATGCTTCTAAAGTGACTTAGTGTGAGTTGGCTTTCTCACTGGGAAGTGGGGGTGGTGGTGTACGGCATGACACCGCGGCGAGATACCTGCCAGGCTGGCTACCGCCAGACTACAAACCACAAACCCGGTTGTTTTTTGTTAGTCAGTGTGTGCTTCTGGTGGATTTGAACCCTTTGAAACCTGGATGGAGTTTTCCTGTGCTGTTTTCAAACACCTTTCACAAGTATTCATCTCGCAAATTCACTCCGGTTTTAAAGGGTTAAGCACCAAACGGAGGTGTTTTTAGGGGCTCTGTCACTACTTTCATAGTGACTTGATAGCCCCCAAGTGTGTTTCATAGCAGCCTGTGGCTGTTTTCCAGCAGGGGTAGTGTCACCAAAACCAGGTATTTAAAGTCAAAACATATTTTTTTCCTTACCATTTTTGATTTTGTGCCTGATTTTGTGCCTAAACCTAACTACACATTAACCTTGCTGAAATATAAAATTTCAATCTATCTGCTACATAATAATGTACATATTCAGTGTATCTGTGGTTTGCAGAAATGTTTATTTGCAACATTTTTTCTGCCATTTGGGTTAAAAAAAATAAATGGTAAATGAACTTGCATAGTACTTGTCCAGTCTTTTTACCACAGTGCTATCACACTGCCTGTCTCATTCACCCATTCACACACTAGAGGCCAAGGCTACCACACAAGGTGCCACCTGCTACTCAGTTACTAATATCAAGCAGTCACACACTGATGGCCCAACCACTGGGAGCAATATAGGATTTAGTATGTTGCTTAAGGATACTTTTGACGGAAGCTAGAGATTTAACTGCCGATCTTCTGATTTGTGGACAACCTGCTCTATGTCCTGAGCCACAACTGCCCCAAGCCAGCATCAGTACAAGGTCTTCATTTACTGACAGTGGCAAGTAAATGGAACCTGTACTGAGCTAAAAACACGCAGTTTAACTGATAATGATGAAAGCTCAAGCGACATAGCAGCAGATACTTAGCTTATACCCTGACATAATGGCAAGTCAAAATCCGGTGAACAGACCATCGTAACACAGCTAAAAAAACAAACAAAAAATGAGAATTGACTGGAATTAATTGGTCTTTGGAAACAATACTTGTGTTAAAATGAAAACAACCCAGGCCTTAATAGTTGTCGGTATATAATTCTGTAGTTCTAAATCAATAGGTGCTGTGGATATGTACATTATGTATAATTTATCATGACTGCAGATAATGGCTGAATTTTCTGCAGTAACAGCAAACTCAACAGTAAGTTAACAAGGAGATGCTTGATAAAATGTAATTGAATATACAGATTGCAGATTGTAAAGAGTCTAGAGGCAAATTGTGATTTGTAATATTGGGCAGTAAACAATTACAATAACACTGACTAAATCAGGAAAACATAGGAATAAAGGCCTGTCTCTAATATAAACCTGTTTTAAATAAAAGGCCTGGTTCTCTTTGCAGTCGAGACAAATGGAGGCTCAGTCACTATTTAAAAATTTACAGTATAGCACAATACCGTGTTTAGAGCCTTGTGAGTGCGCCTGTTCATTTTAAAGAGAGTATATATTTTACTGGTGAGAGTCCTCTCAGTGTACTTCAGAGTGAGTCCCAGGACCCCTCCAGTAATCTGTTTCAATTTAATGTGTGTGTGTGTATGTGTGTGTGTGTGTGTGTAACTCCACACCAGCAGTCCCAGTCCCATCATACGCTCGACTACCACTCAGCCGCCTGTTTGGAGAAGGGCTCACTGACTCTTCACAATTCACCATGCTAATCCCACTCTTTTTGTGCTGGAATGCTAATGGCAGATGCAATGTTTTCTGTGCTCTGATACCATATTATTGTTGTGTGTTTTTGTTATTTTGAGTGAGTGCAAAATTGGTTTGTATTGTCAAACCAGCCTATTTTTCAGCTGTTTCTGAATAGAAAATTTCAGTCACTAACAAAATAAGTGACAGTTGCACCAGTGTGAAATAAAGCAGCTTTGAGCCATTTAGGAAAATTCATCTTGATGAGTGAACAAATTATTGTAAGAACAGTGACTGATTTGTGGCAAAAACTGACATTACTGAGTCAGATAAAGCAAAGCAAAATAATCACAGAAGAAATCATTAAATAGACATTTAGAGAAAAGCTGACGTTAAGGGAGAACATTACAAAAATCTGCACAATATGAAGTAACATCATGTTAAGCTTTTTTGTTTCTTTGTTTCTTTGTTAGTAGGGAGGGGCAGCCCCCTTCTTTCAGGAAATGCAAACATGGTGGGGGAATTCACTGTAATATATACATGGTTCAGAGCCAAGAAGAAAAATGACCAAATTCATATTCCAGTCAAATTTTATTTAGCATTGTATCTCCATGCAGTGGCCTCTATGTAACATTTCAAAAGACTTATAGCAATACAGTTGTTAGACACTTCATCAGATTCACTGTTTCATCTAATTTGACCTTAGCTTTTAAACTTATCAGTTCAGATCATAGAAGTATGATATAAATAATGTGCGTAGTTACGGTGACATCAACCATTGGTTTGTGGAGTCCTATTCTAACGCCTTGAGTTTTGCATTTTTGCCTTCGCCATCTTAGATTTTTGAGCCAGAAGTAAGAAGGGTGAAGGGAGCGTGGAGCTATCTCTACTGCTAGCGGCTAGCTTGTGCGATGCACCTACAGCTATAGTTAACTGTGATAACGCTCATGCAAATTTTTCTTTGTAAAATCTAGACTTCAAACAATTTAAAGAAAATGACCTTACGGGTGGTCATTATGAGTTTTTAATCGCTAAAATAGAAGCATGAACTTTCTGCGGTACTGAAGTACTACACTTAGTGTTGTAAATAAATTGTAACAAAGGCTTTGACTGATCTAAAAATGATGTAATTGAGCTCATTTATAGCCTCATACAGTCATCATCAACTAAAAAAGAATTTAATTTCCCTTTGTCTATCTCTGTCATTTTTTTCTCCCCTCTCCATTTTTTTCCATCAGCTGCTACATACACACAGTATAAATAGTATGTCATGATTCCCATTCTGTCCATTTTTGGGGCAGAAAGAATTACTGTTCAGACATTATGGTGGTTCAGATTTAAATGTTTATAATATAATTACTAATATAATCTGAATTACAATTTGTTTTGAACTTTGTGATAGATGCAATGAATATCACTGCTTCTTATCACCATGTTTTTGTTATCTAACACAAGAAATTCTCTTTGAGGTGAACCTGGTCATTTACAGATAAAAATTGAGCTTATGATTAAAGCGGTTAATTGTGATTGTGTAATAGCACGTGAACTCAATGAAAACACAGACACAAAATGGTGTGATAAATTTAAGTCTCTCCTAAATGACTGTGTGTAACACTTCTCCAGTAAATCCTCAGTTTACAAAGAAATGTTATTGTCATTGTTGGTTTTGTGAATGCAGCTCGAGCATCACAAAGAACCTTGACTGTCTGCTGTTATCAGCTGAAAAAATGTTTCTCCAATTTTTTATCTTAAGTCTTTTATTTGAACTGAGGATTACATATTTTTCTGCGGGTTAAGAAAAATTCAGGGCACCCAGGCTCATGAAACCTTTTAAATCCTGTTGTACAATATGAGCTTTTTCCTAAAAGTCGGATTCCCCCGTAGAGGAGCTTTGGATGGAGAACAGTGTCCTTATATCTGTCTCCAGTTTTTTTTCCTTTCAGCTTCCTTTTGGTGTTGATGGTGACAGTTTACTAATTAAAACAACATCTGCATGGTGTGCTGACAAGGTGTGAGGACAACACGCACCACACCAGATGCCACGCTAAAGTGGATTAATGAATGTGGGTTGTCGCTCAGTTTGACACATGCATGACGGTACAGTAACTTTGAGGTACTGGTATGAAATATATAAAAATATGAATAATTACAGATAACATGCCATTTTCTTCATTATGTTCTTTTTCACATTCCTGTCCCATCCCAATCCTTGTAAAAAAATCTGTTAGTAATTCTTTTCCAATTAGCATTTTGTTTCATATTATTATTATCATCATTATTATTGTATAGCACAAAAACTGTATTGCAGAACAGGTATCTGATTGGCTGTTGCTGTGGTCTGAATGGGTGAAACAGCCACTCACTTGACAGTCTCTGCCTGGTTTGTTTTTATTGACAGACAAAGAGCTCTATTTAAATGAACTCACTGGAGTTTACCTCAGCCCAACGTGCCCTGCCCTTTGTTTGTGGGGCGTGCAAAACGCACTTTTGGTCATTTTGTGTGGGGTTTGCCCAGTGCACCTATGACATTCACACACTGGTGGCCGAGGCTACCATACCAGGTGCCGCCCGCTACTCAGTAACCAAACTCACGCCCTCACACTCAAATGGCGCAGCATCAGGAGCAATTTAGGGTTCAGTATCTTGCCCAAGGAAACTTCAACATGTTAACTAGAGGAAGTGGGGATCAAACCGCCAACCTTCCAATTAGATGACGACCATGACAGACTACCTCTGAGCCAGTCACCCCCAGTCCTGTAGCATGTTGAAAAAGTCAGCTTTTATGTGCTTAAATTTGACATTCTGCAGATACGAGAGGTTTCTTTGCTTGAATATGGCATGAACAGTTCAGTTTAATAGGTGTGTGAGAATAGATGCACAAGCAGGGGAATTGTTCACACTGAGACTGCCCCCTGAGGGCCCAGTTTTTTTGCTGCACCCCTTTTCATTTGCATTTGATTTGTCTTAGGACTACATATAGCAACTAAAGGTATGCGCTCCCATTCCCATATTAATTACTCTGAACTCATTTTGCAGTAGCAGGAGAACTTTTTGTACCCACTGCACCATGTGGCAAGAGTATATATGTGAAGGGGAGAGTTAATTGTTGAAAAATAAAGTGGAGGTTTGGGCGGTGGACTCTTTTCAGCACAGATGATTTAGAGCGAGTAGAGCTACGGTGCAGCTAATAACAAAGACAATTTTTACTGTTGTGACTGGCCCACATTTACACACGGAGGTTTATTTATAGTGAGGGAACAGCAGCATGCATGTTTTGCCTCCACATCCCCGTACAACTGCTGGAACCTCTGACCGCGGGCCTGGTTTAATCTTTCTCCTACGTGTTACATACATTTAATTGAACATAAATAAGCCAGCCAATGTGGCAAGGGTCACATTAACCTTGACCCCGGGAGTCAGCAGCTCAGTGACTGATCTGCCATTACTCTCATCATGCAGCGCTGCATATCTGTCGTCTGGGGGAATCACTTTAACGTCTACCAATAATGATTGAGCGGCTCAGTAAGAGGAACTCTTCTTCCTCGTCGCAATGCACTCGGAGGGGAGTTGGGAACGCTTGAGGGGCCGTTTCCTTACAAGGATATTTATCACAGGCAGGCCGATCTGTTTTACGCTCAGGAGACTCCCAGACGGCCCCCTAATAAACGCTTAGAGGGGATGAAATATTCATGCAGAGTTAAATATGGATCCTAGAGCAGTCGCCGAGCATTAAACACCGTCAATACTGATCAGCGCTGACACCCCTCTTTTCTCCCACTCTAGTATTTTTCCCCACCAGATCTCCCATTGCTGCGCCTGTAGGTTTTGGAAAGGGAGATTCAGCCATGCAGAATGGGTGGAGAGACGTCTTCAGAATGAGAGGGAGAGCAGGAGAGCTCTGACATCTGTTTATGATGAGCGAGTGCAGCAGTCAGATGTGTCAGGCTGCTTTTATCGATGTTAACTAACTAACCGTAAAACAGCGATTGCTGCTCCAGCAGCGGAAGCAGTTTTTCTGCGAAGACAGCTCATGCAACATCAAGCGCCGCTATGAGTTTGGACTCGAGACAAACCGAACACACAAGCACACATGCACTTTAGCTCTCTCATACACTCATATACATGCAAATTAACCCTTTGAAACCTGAGCAAATTGGCTTGGTATCTTTCAAAAATGCATTAAAAAAGCAATAAGCAACAAAAGAAGAAATGACCCCAAAATTAGCAAGACGTAAAACAATATTACTGGAAAATAAGTAATAATAATAAAAAATAATTAAAAGAAAAATAAAGAAATAATAGAAAAAAAGATAGAAAATGAAAGTTAAAAAACAACCAAAGGGATATGACCTGGAAAAAATGCTCAAAAATGTATATTAATTATGTAACATAATTTTAAATATGTGATTCTGATAATTATAAATAAGATGAAATAAGATGAGATAATCCTCTATAAGTCCCACAACAGGGAAATGTGCATGATTACAGCAGCAAAGGGATATCAAATCACGGTATGTACATTATAGGTAAAGCAAAAAGAACAATATTAATAGTAAAAAATACAAACAAGACTCAAAACTCAATATATATATGTGTATATATGAAAAATAAAGTTTGTCCCTACCTCAGCCATTCCCTGCCTCAGCTGTATTAAAACCATTTTCAAAATCAGTTAACTTCTTGCAATTTCTGGAACATTTCTTACCAAGTTTCACATTACCTTTTTTTCCCATGTTTTTGGAATCAATCATACCAGTTTGCTCAGGGTTTAAAGATATAAATACAAATACAAGAAAAGTGATGTAGCTCTAGGTTTCAAAGGGTTAATCCAGGTAAACACTCTAGATCACAGCAAGTGGTGCCCATGTTGGAGGACCTCTGCTCATACTACTTGGGCACATCAAGAATTTGTCAAGCATGGAGGCCACCCCAGTGGAATCATGGAAGGGACTAAATGGATCAGCATGTGTCCATCTGTCCATGCGTCTGTCCATCTGTCATGTACAGTAAATCAGATGTCACTGACTGGATTTTGCTGTAAAGGAAGAATCTGGGCCAGATTTTTCTCAAATTCTCAAAATGTCAGTTATTTGCTGCATGTGGATCAGATCCTAAAATTGTCAGTCTGAATGTTGTTGGCAAGGTTTTATTTCTATATAGAGGGAGGACATGTACGGGGGATATGGGGGTCCTCTGCAAAAAAATGTAGAGCATCAAAACTTCATTTCCTCCATTTTGGTAAAAAAAATTGTGCCTTAGCAACATCAATTTATAGGGTAACTGTCTTTAACCCTTTAAAACCCCTTTAACCCTTTTGAAAGCATTGATTTGATTTATTTCAAAAACATGGGGAAAAATGTGCAACAAAAGAAGAAATTAAATTACCCCAATGTTAGCGAGACATTAGTTAAAAAAAATTACCTGAATTATAATGAAGAAAAAAGGAGAACAATTTTAAAAAAAGGAAATTACTAGCTTAAAAATATGTTAATTATGAATCATGATATTAAATATGAAGTTATAATTATTAGCTATAAATATAATATTTCACTAGCTTTTTTCCCTTAGACATAATAGCCTGGCATTTTAATAATACTATCTCATAAATTCCTGCAGTTTAAGGTCATTTTTTACCAAGTTGCTTATTGGCCCTTACCGATGTTTTTGAGAGAAATAGCACTGATTTGCTCAGGGTTCAGTTTAAATGCTGCGGAAGGCATCTGAAAGCAGCACAAAACAAGTGATGCCACTCTAGGCATCATTTAAAGGGTTAACCATGTCAAAGGTAATGTCCTCTGCTAGTATTATGTCTTAACTGAGGGGGGCAAATGCACATATTCTGCATGCTGTATAGTAGGCAGCATGTACCCTGCATCATGTAGAGTCTACGCCTATCATTGTTGGTGAAGTCTAAACTGATTCTCATTTTGACTGTAGTCATCAAAGTCACGGGGGTTGAGTTGACACCTCTGGCCCTTTGCCCAGACTGACAGACACTTCATCATGTAGCACAGAGAAATGGCATGAATGAAGTGGGCTGAGAAACAAGCTGCTGTATGTGTAGTGAAAAATAACAGCACCCAAACTACAATTGTGAAAGTGAGTTTTTTATTCAGGGAGTTACACATTGATTTTACATACACGTTCTTGTTAATGGCTAAATGGGAAGTTTTTAGTCATTTTTTGTTTGTTGCAAAATTATGGATGAATTTAATTTGCCTAAGTACATTAAAATAATATCACATCCAACACCTTAAGACATCAGACCAATCTACACGACAACTGAGCGAACTTCATCCTCCCCTAAGAGTTATTCCTATCACATAACTCCCCACTGTCATCACAATTCTGTTTATGTACAGATAATCAGTCATAATGTGTTAATTAATTAGGGAGTGAAAACAGATTTATTTTTTTCACCAGGGATTTGTAACAATTTGAGAAGGCACTGATGAATAATTTCATCCTGTTGATAGGGGTATCAGATCAGAAAAGACAATGTATTTTTATCTAGGGCTGTCAAATGATTTAAAAAAAAAAGTCTAAATTAATCACAGAATTTCAATAGTTAATTGCTATTAATTAAATTTTTTAATTCCATGTTTTCAATACCATTATTATTCACTTTTCATTATTTCTTTATTTAGGTTAGGAAAGGATCATGTATGGCCTTAAAAAACTTGGTTTTGGAGACACAATCTTGGCTGGAAATGCAGCAAGGAAAAAAACAAGTCACTGGGAAACAGAAACAGGTTGCTAAAAAAACAACTAGTTTTGTTGTTTATTAGGCCAAACAGTGGTCTGCAGCTTGTCAAGTGTTCGCCATCAAACATCCCCTCCTCCACCCGCACATTCTTCACTTCACTTTAGAAATGGTAATGTGATATATCTGAAATGTACAAATGTTACATTCGTGGTCTGCAGAAACGTACAGTGCCAACATTTTCTTCTGATGACCCGGCTGCTATGCCATCACTGAATGAATACACAGCTCACCACATCATTTACTGTTGTTGCACACATTTAGAGAGATTTGTTTACAGCCAGTTCTCCGGCAGCCATAGCTACGGGGAGCTCTGTGACACAACTGCAAACCTTTATAGTGTGGTGTGTTTATGTTACACACAATGGTTGTGTGAGGTGAACTCCAGCTGCAGAGTCACTTTGTCATGAGATGGTTAAATGGAACACTGGCAGTGTCTCACAGGTCAACACTCTGGAGATATCATCATCAGTGTGCAACAGAGTGTTTGATTTAATGAAAACCAGCGCCTGGCTGCTGAAGCTCCAGCAGACTGCAGGCTGGTTTCCCACAGTGCAGTGCACTCATCTGGAAGCAGGAAGTAAACAAATAATGCCACAGGCCAAACAGCTGGGGACGATGGGCTTCGGGCAGAGACACAGACCTGCTGCGCCGCTTCAGACGATGCGTCTGTTTGTAGATGGAAGAACTGATGCTGGACTAGTATTCAAAATAGCATCTGGTCCAGTCAGTGTGAATTCACTTGTGATAAACAGGAGTTGGATTAATTACCTGTGACCACTTTGGTTTTTAAATAAGAGTCAGAGGAGAATGGCAGCAAGTCGGCGCATTTGTATTTAAGGTTAACACAAACTGGACACTATTTTTCCCTGTTATTGTATCTACATTACTAATAGGAATTTTTGAAATAGGTCCAGTATTGAGTAAGCTGCAGTGTAATACCTACGGACAATTGAGCACCGTCAATGAACAGCCCCCTAAAGGGCATGTTTTTGCCACTGTGTTATTGTTATCATGGAAATTATCCCTACAGAGATAGACTTTTCTGTTAAAAAGATCATTTTTGTTTAATTACAAATAGACTCAATATCGTCATCGCCAATTTAACCAGACTCTATTTAAACAAACAGTAATTGTAGTGTGTATTGTAGTTAGTAAATTACATTTTTTGTTTTTTTAACCAGAGCTGGTGATTGTTGGAATATTGAATATTGGAAAAACGAGCAAAGACAGCTTTGTGAGTTTTATTTAATTTCTGTAGACTTTTATGATGATAAAATTACTGTTTATTTAAATGGAGTCTGGTGAGTGTGAAGGTAGCGATTTCAAGGCTGTGTCTGGTTTAATCAGAAAAGATTACTCTTAATTGCTCTTAAACAAAGAGGTCTATCTCTATAGGGATCCTTTCCACACTAGCAGTCTGAGTCAGTCAGTGGCAAAAACTCTCTCTTAGTGGACATACAGTATAGTTACAGCACTCGCTCAATTGTCTGCAGGGATTACATCGCAGTCTATTGTGCCATTCCTGGCTGTAGCGCTCTCTGTCAGTGCTGGGCTGCTTTCAGAAAATGTTGCTCCATTTGGTCAGTGACACACAAACATGAGAAAATAGGGCCCAGGTTGAAAGATATTGAAATTACACTTTAAGGCAGAGTAGTTTGGAGCTGGCGAGCAGGGGAGGATTTTTAAATAGATGTAACAAGAGCACAACTAACCCAAAATATTCACATTACAAACCGTCCACTGTTGATTTTCTGAGTTGTATTCCTACTGGTTTATTTAATTTAAAAAAAAATTGAAAATAATAGTAATAATGAAGCATATTACAAAACAAGGTAAAATAATTACAACTTTCCCTCTCTCTCTCTCTACTCTCTCTCTCTCTCTCTCTCTATATATATATATATATATGTGTATATATATATATATATATATATATATATATATATATATATATATATACGTATATATATATACGTGTATATATATTAATACACTTTATTAAAGTTCATCTTTATTTTTAATACTTTGCAGTTTATGCAGAATAAACAAACATTCTTAAATATTTGGTTGTTTATTTTTGATGAATATTTCAACAAAACAAAAAGAAAAAAGTAAAATCATGATAGAGATAAGTTTGCCTTTATTAGTGGGAGATATGGCAGATGTCTCCATTTTTAAGTTAAATAGGTCTTCCAAGGTCACATACAGATTTTAAGGTGGCAATCTTAGCTACAAGCAAGGGTCTTTTTTTTGCCCAACATATTGTTGGAGAGCCCACTCTCTCTTTGGGTCCCCTTACCCCATGGGCCCCAGTGCAAATGTTATGGCTGCATTGTCTATATTTACACCCCTGGATCAGAATAGTATACATAACATCTCCCAGGTGGATATACAGAAACTACATTCAAGAAACTAGATTTAGAGAAAATATTCCTTCATTAAGCGCTGTACATGGATACAAGTTTGAATGAAAAAGCGCTGCATTACTCTGCATTCAGAGAGTGTGCATACAAACATACACATTCTTCTGCTGCAACACAAAAATGATTGATCAGCGACTGAGAAGGGAAATACTTATTGGACATTACGGCATAAGTGAATCCGTCAAGATTAAGATGTTTATGATTGGGTTGAAGTCCCTGTCAATTTCCTCTGCAAGGTTGACTTCACAAATATTCTCTGCACAACAGAGAGTGGCCTACAGAGAAAGAGAGGGATCGATAGTGAGCACAGAATCAATGTCATCCATGATGAATCATGAATGTCAGGTAATGGCCAATATTGATATGTGTCTTTCTTTGTTCTGCTGTTTGTTAAAAATATTTGCAAAGCTGGATCAAAGTCTGCTGAGACAGAGGCGATGCAGACTGTTTAGATGCATTGTGGATAATATCACAAGGACAAAAAGGACAATGAGAAAGACGACGGGAGAGGAAATGGAAAGACGCTGAGAGAAAACTCTTGTGTTTAGGATGTAGGATAGAGGGCAGGGGAGGGTGTCGAAGAGAAATGGATTTCATTAGAAATAAACTGACAACAGAAATATATCCCTGCAGCTTTCTTATCCTCTCTCTAATTATAACCACCACTGCCAAATGAATCAAGAGTAGCTGTTACCTCAATTACTGTGGAAATGTATGTACATATATTTGAAATTTCCTTTTAGAGAAATTCATCGCTCTCATGGGAGCAGGACTGTACCAGTTGCAATTGGGCTCATTTTTCACACAGCAATGACTCTTCAGGCAAAAGAAAACTTTAAATTGTATTTTTTTCTGTCTTTGTTGCTTTTCCCTACAGGTCTGATTCGGTTGCAAGAGCTTATAAAGGCGCCATCGCGGTACAACATCCGGTTAAAGATCCGGCAGCTACCTGCAGAGACCAAGGATGCTAAGCCGCTGTTGAAAGAGATGAAGAGGGGGAAGGAGTTCCACATCATCTTTGACTGTGGCCACGAAATGGCTGCCGGGATCCTGAAGCAGGTATGTGTGTGCGTGTGTGTGTGTGTGTGTCTACATATTTAAAGGCATAGCTCTACAGACTTGACTTGACTACCGACTTCACTGTGATATAAACAATACATGGAATTATATATTGTATAATTAATACAACACTTTCTCACATGGTACATGTCAACCAATGCAGAGATGAAGACAAACCTACATGCTGGCACAGATGATTAGATTTAGGCAAAAGAGGCACATGGTAAGGTGCACAAAAAAACATCACATTCAGACAGATAGTAAACACCGGACTCCTGCATGAAAGTTTGGGGGTTTGTCCTGCCTGCCCTGTAGAGACCAATGCGCTCTTCATATTACGTCGTTACAGGCAGCGTTGCAACATGACGCAGTGCAGCGGCATGTCATGCAGGTGCGACAGGTTCCATCCGGCTGCATTCTCACCTGACGCCGCCTATTGGCTTATCATGCTGCTGTGGCAGGTGCCATCCCGACGTCTGGACATCTGGCAGCATATCATAACACCACAGATGGTTTTGTCTGGCTGTGCAGCTCACAGCGCCTGGCCACCGTTTGCGGTGTATCATACAGCCCCAAAAAGTGGCTTTTGGTCTCAGCATCTTTCGCCAAAATCACTGCAGAATCGAAAAAAAAAAAGTCAAAATAAGACAGGCTGAATTATGTGGAATAAGTTTTAGTCCTTCAGGTTAAATTGATTTTCCCTTAATTAGGTCAAATTATTACGGTTTATTGATTATCAGGTTGCAGAAACTGGTAGGGAGTTTGAGAATCCTGCATTTTACTTGCAGCTGCAACTAAGTTAACATGCTGTGCCACCATAGTCAGTAGTGTGCCCATTATATATAGTGAGGCAAAAAGTAAGGGTATGGAGGTCACAATGTTTGATGGATGTGTGAGAAAGACCAGAGGTCATGTCACATGCCATTTTTTAAAATTTTAACTAAAATACTGCTCAAACCTGTGAAGGACAGAAACCTATTCCACATATTTCAGCCTGTTTTCATTTTGAATTCATGAAATACTGCTGACTTTGCAGTGATTTTTGGCATATCCCGACGCCAAAAGCCACCTTTCGCAGCTGTATGATATGCTGTTAAAGGTGGCCGGGCAGTGTGAGCTGAGAATGCAGCTGGACAGAACTGTTCATGGTGTTATGTAATGCTCTGGTCTGCAACCTTATGAAAACCTGCCAGTTTACACCAGTGTGACTAGATGTGACAGTGAATTTTTGGGCTTTGGGCAGACAATGAAATACTCTGTAATAATTATACATTTACATATACCAGGAAAACAACCCTAGATATATTAAGACAAGCTTAAAATGACTCACAAATATAAATGTTTTTACATTATATGTGCTGGCTAATGTCTCATTGACACATAGTTTGTGTAGAGGGGAGAATTTACATTAATACAAAAAAGATTGAAGCAGAGGTAGACACATCCATGAGTTAGACTTCTGTTTAACCATTTCTACAAAATGGCTTTTCCGTTCGGCCCAAGCATGTCATTTGGCATAAACGGGGAAATTGCAATGAGTAGCTCAACTAACAAGCATTCATGCTTCCTGTGCTTGCACGATTTATCAAATATTAAAGACAACATGACTCACCCCCAGCACCTTGTCACTCTCCCAGGGTTTTTAATCAATGTCTAAGTGGTAGATCACTGGGGAAGGTCGAGGAGTACTCCCATTAATAATGTCAGAGAGAAACCCTGCTAATGGGAGGTAATGAAAGACTTGACTGTCCCACCCTGATATTCTCATTACATGACACACCAACCAGTTTAGAGATTGTAGGTACTCTCCATCCGCTATCAGCCAAGCCTTTACCCCAAAAATGTAAACAACAAGAAGGACAACAAGACAGTCAGGTGACAAGATCAATATTTATTTAATTTCTGTGATGATGTGTTGCACAAAGAAGAGCAGGGATAACGTGTTGTTAAATATACCCTTCAAAAACAACAAAATGATTTCATTTACAGGCATGATATTTAGGGTTCACATATTCAGAAGAAAGTCAGACATTTTAAGAAAAAAAACAAACAGAAAGATAAGACTGGACAGTCAGTAGGTCACCTAACCTTTTTTATTCAGAGAACATACAGCATACATTTTTGAAAATATTGTTCAAGCACCAGTAGTTTGCAATGCAAAATTAACTGGGAAGACATTATCTGTTAATACTCAATATGACATCATATCAGCAACATTATACCTCTCACTACAGTTTCAATGTCTGTATCTGTGGAATATGTTACAGACAAGAAAGAAAAACACACAGTTTTTGTTTAACTTCTTGTTTCCATTTCAAATTAAATGCACTCTTGTGTTTCAGTGGATAGAACCGCTTGACTTGTTAACACACAGCTTTTATTGTGAAATTATTAATTATTATTAATTAATATTAATTAATTATTAATGGCCTTTACCAAAAGCAAATCATAGCAATAGAGGCATGGCTGAAAAGCAATGCTACCTTTGTGAACACTACATGCCTAACAGTTCAGCAAGGTAGCTGTCATGTACGGGGGTAGGCAGTGTGGCGCAGGTATTATTGGGCTTGTGTATCACCTATCAACATAGGATAACCCGCAGGGACATTTAGACATTTAGTGACATCATAGATGAAATACCTTTTCCCAGTGTGAGGGTGAGTATAGTAGTTATCTTTGGCCATATTTTTACATTGAGCACATCCTCTGCATTTGGAGCACCCGTTTGGAGGAGGTTTTAACAGTACTTTTTTGCACTCATTGCACATTAGCATGCACAAGTCTGTCTCTAAGGTTATGTTCCCTTTGATAGACTATTACTATAATGAAGGTTCTTTTAAATCCATGGATATTGCTGGGTCTGATGATAAAATGTGCCAATGCTTTTCAAATATTAGAGCCTACTCAAAAGCTATAGAGGGTATAGGTTGTACTAGTGATTTCTGTAAGGCCGTATTATAAGCTTTCTCCACTCAACCACTTGGTTAACCCCGTGCTATAAACCTTTGTTTCATGTACAGAATCGTCAATAAAATCCTCTATCATATGATAATTTATCAGAGTCTGAAGAGTTGGCTTCTTGGTAGACCTTGTTTTAGGGATATGGGGTTATTTTTGCAAGCAGTTAAGTTTTCCATTCCTTTTTTTTTTTACATAAAGTGTGCAGAGTACTGGACTCATTCTAAACCCACATGTCCAGGAAATTAACTTTATCAAAAGCATAGCCTATAGCTAACTATCACTTGGAATCTTTTTCAATGAGAATTCTTTAATTCTTCTTATTTATTTGGGATCTTATATGATTTTGTCCCTGAGACCAACATATAAGCTGCATTTAGAATGTCTGTTCAAGGAAGGAATATCACGCCTTTATGCCATCTCACGGTGCTATATATAACGTCTGATAGCGGAAAGGAGGGACAAAGTGGTCTCGCCTCTGAGCTGGGAACGGAGGTAGTAACAGCCCCTAAATGAGCTCTGCGTAAAACGTAAACCTGGAAAAACTTGATGATGGGCTGCAGTGTGGGCAGTGTGACAATTTAACAGCGTGTTTCTGTTTGTGACCCAGATTTAAAAAAGCAGCTGCTAGCATAGCGGCTTATTCAAAAAAAGAACAACAGTGGCCGTAAATGTCCACAAAATGGGAAAACAATGAGATTTGAGAGCTCCTTACCTGAGCAGAGGACAAGATCAGCTGTCCTATGGCAGAGATGGTAAATTATTGTGATTGACATGTTTATGCTTTTAATATTGTTAAGAAAGTGCTGTGACACACATGTTTTATGTAGCTAAAGGCAGACACTCATGCCCCCTTTGATTGCAGGATGCTGTGATGCAGTGTGTAATCACACTGGAGTGGAATGATGCAGCTGTTGGTTGATTCTGTGATAAAGTGCAGGGGTGGTATAAATGGGTGGCTACGTTGCGGCCCTACAGCACAATCTCTGTGTAAAAGCTGCTATAGATTGCCATGGCTCAGAGCACCTGTACTGCCAATTGAGCAACCATTCCTCTGAAGATAATCGTCCCTCTTGATAAATTAAATAATCAAATCTTTACATATATACTGCCAAGTTTAGAATAAATTCATTTGATGGACTGTCAGTAGTTTGAAGATTTGTACTGGCCTGACAAAATAGTCTACAAAATTTGATGGTGGTTCAGGTAGTGAGCCAGTCCCAGCCACCATTTTTTCTACCTGGATAAATGTTTTTAACAGTTTTAGGCTAAAGTAAGTAGAGGACCTGACCTCTATTACTCCTTACATCTGTCAAAAAGTTGTTGGTATTCTTTTATATGTGCAGATCACTCAAAAACGTTGAATTTGCAATAAATTTTGCAAAATTTCGGCTTTACAAATAATAAGAACTTGGACATTTGACTTTGACTGACACAATGTATGCAGTCCAGATAGCATTATTTGGCAGTATTTTCCAATAGACTCTAGCAAAATGCAATTTCCTGTAACTGATCAAAAATACTGTATTTTTACCCATGCATGGTCTTGAAGAGAATATTTTCAACACATTCCCATCCCAGGATGCTTTGTCAGTGACTTCCTCGTCTCGATATAACACGCTAGGTATCACTCCATATTACACGCTAGGTATCAATGTCCACAAAATGGGTTTGCTGACAAAGCTGCAATATCTGATGACTTCAGAATGAGAACCGGCTGGTATTGCTGGATTTGTCTGATGCTGTTTTTCCATCAGCATAACCAATAACTTTACCTTTTTACACTTGATTAGAGACCCGTTGCTTTACCAAGAAGCACATCCAGTAATAACACTCCAGCTCCGACATTAATGTGAATGCAGTGAATAAGCTATTTGTTTCAAATTGTATGTAAGTGCTGTTAAGGAACGACTGAGGAACACAGGACCCAAGTGCAAGACACAACACGAGTATACAAAATTAAAGTGATTTAATGTGAACAGAGATATCTACAGTGCGACTGTGCAAAGGGAGAGGGTTAAGTGTCCAGGGATCCAGTGGTGAGTGGTGGTGAGCTCTCCAGAGCGTCCATAGTGAGTTGGTGTTCCGATCTGGAAACGTGGCGTCCTCCACATGGTAATGGCGTCCACAGTACAAACAACAATGAACACAGTCCAGCAGGCAGGCAGGTAGGCAGGCAGGCAGGCAGGCAGGCAGGCGATGATAATGAGACGTGGAAGCACAAAAAAGCAAGGCTATCTGCAGCAGAGAAACATAATGAAACATTAGCTTCACAAGCTAGGCACACAGGTAAACGCACAAACTGACAGGTACCCTGGATCAACAGCGGAGTTTACCACACAAGTAGATAGCACGATCTGGTGACGAATGAGTCTCAAGCCGGTCTTCTTATGCTGGAGGGTTGATTGCTGGAATGAGTTTCACCTGGCACAGCCTGCCAGAGAAGGCCACGCCCACCAAGCTTAAAGACACAGACACAGAGTAGGGGGAGAAACATGAAGGATCACACACGGGAAAACAAACAATAACCACACAAGGGAAGAGGAGGGCTGCCATGATACTATCATGACAAGTGCACCTTTAAGTGCTACAACACCTTTGGGGAGTGTTTTTGTCTGTCCTGTTGATAGCTTAGACTTTGTTTAAAAACGTAACTACTGTTATAACTGAAAAGGATGTCCTTCTCTATTCATTTTTCATTTCCCATACATGGCATCAGAAATTGGAATATACATAAGCTCTGAAAGGTTTCCAGCAGTCTTCTGTTATCACACAGTCCAGGAAGTGGCATCGTGTGAGTCACCAGTGAGTGGGCTGGTCCTCCGACGGAATGCTGGAGGCTTTCTCAAGGTTTCCCACCTGATATCAGCAGCCATTATCCCTTCCTGCCTGTTTAATCATCCTTTCCACACAGTCCTAATCTGTGATTCATATTGGTTTTGTGAGTCTCAGCACGGCAGGCAGGACTCTGACACCACCATATTCCACCATACAGCTGGAATGGGGTGGCACGCAGCCAACCAACACACACACACACACGCGCAGTCTGGTTGATAATAGAATAATACAGAGAAAGGCTCCACTTTAGAATCTCATCTCAGAGGTGCATTTTTAGAGACAGATTGCCTTGGTAATGGTGTGAATGAGTACATATTGCTCCTGGAGAACTCACTATAGTCGCTTTGTAACATAGGTGGCAATCGCAGACAGATGACAAAAGTCTAACTCATGCTGAATGTGAACAAAGCAACAGTCATGTAAAATTACATTGATCTAATCAGCTTAAAAATAGAAAATGGAGCTGCAACAGAGAAGAATGTATTTTGATGGGGACATTAATCAAGATTTCCCTTCTGTGCTATCAGTTTCAGCATTAGTGTGACCCTGCTTTTTCTACTAATATTTCTAAACAAATGTCTCTACAAGCTATATTACATTATGTTTACTAGCTGATGCTTTCATCCAAAGCGACTTTGTGCATTCAACCATGTGGGTTCTGCACAGAATTGCAAGAATCAAGTGAGTACATTAACACTATCAGATATGCTGTCCAACTGAAAAGTCCACTGAAAGTGCCACATTTTTACACAATAAAAAAGAAAAAGATTTTAATTCAGTTTAATTTTTTTTTTTTTTTGCTATTCTGATGTTGTGGAAAGATCGTTCCATGATTAAGGAGCCAGGGCAGACAACAGTCATGACGATTTGTTTCCACCAAATATTTCAATTTCGTTCCCTTGGAACCCATACATAACCCTTATGGAAATATGTCCAAACCCTGGATCTGATTTGCACTTCCACCTCACTTTTAATGTAGGTTTGGTTATTACTGAATGATTGTAGCTGCATCACTTCTCCATCCAGCTCTCACTGAACTTCCTTTACACCAACAATGCAGAGAAACGTCTGCACCTCATTGATTGTCCACAGAACGGCACAGAAGTTCTGCACCAACATTATTTAGGTAGAACAAAGAACAGGCTGGATAGTTCAGAGTATCTGTACCAATCAATGGGATATTTAAAAATAGCAGTTTTTTTTGGTGAGTCCTTGTCGAACAAGAGTTACAAATCTCTCTTGACCAATTAATGGACTGCAGTGTTTCTGGCTCTGCATTGTCATATCGGATCCTCAACAGAGGGGTAACAAAAAAACGATTCAAAAGGGATCGATTTGATGAGTATCATCCACAACGTTTGACTGAAACTTTTAAACTGATGGTTTAGTAGAGCAGTATCAACACGTCCATGGTCTGTAGCTTTACAGATTCCACCTCTGTGTGTTAAACTTACAAATTTAACGTTTGCTTGTACATCCGTTCATATTTTGCTACTTGTGACAAAAGCAAAGCCACAAAGTCCTCCTCCCCAGCCATGCCTTCTAAGTCTTCCTGGGAGATCCCAAGGTGTTTCAAGGCCAGATGGGATAATCCCTCCAGCAAGATACGGATTTGCCCAGGGGTCGACTCCCACTGAAATATGCCTGGATTACCTCCACAGGGGGGCATCCAGGGAGCATCCTGATCAGGTGCTCCAACCACCTCAGTTGGCTCCTTGTAAACCAAAGAAACAGCAGGTCTAGTCAAAGACCCAACTGGATGTCTGAGATTCTGACCCTATATGTATAGGTGAGCCCAAACAACCTGTAGACATTGACAGTTGATGTCATGTGTTTGAGCTACACAAAGCCCATGACTGTAGCAGATGATCACATAATTAGCTGGTAAAAGAAAAAAAAAAAAAAAAAAGTTTTGTGTTTGGGCTACATCTTCACCATCAAAGTCGAGTTCAGTAATGACCAATGTGCCAATCTGCCTGTGAATCGTATCATATTCTCTTACTTGCAATCCCATAGGGTTGAGTAGAGTACATCGATTCTCTTATTATAATTCCATTTTCACACTCTTATAAAACTGCTGTACCTTAGCTTATTTTATTCAATGAAAAAGTTTTGCAAAAAAAAAGTATGTACGCGAGGGAGAAAATTTAGATGTTGGATATTTTTAATGTTGTTGAAATTACATAATGCATTTGTAAAAAAAATCCTTCATGAAAGTTGAGCTTGCAACACAACCTATTGCAAATTATTCACTACTCCATCCTGTGCAGTGGTACTTTACTTTTCTCGTGTTTACATCCCAGGTTGTCAAATACTGACACTCCAGTGGGCTCTTGGATTAAAATCTGTGTTTACACCATCCAGCAACCTTGTGTCTCAAATTTTCTCTCTCGTCATAATATGTCAAATATTATTTGTATATTGTTTGTTGAAAGCCTGGTGCTTTGCCAGAGAAACCCAAAAGGGCGCCTTCTGCATTCATATCACATGCCAAAAGGCATGACAAAGCAACGGTTTTTGACGACCTTTGAGGGAAAGCAGGCTGTTCTCTGTATACAACTAAATGAATGAATAATTTATTTTGGTTACATGCATCATGGGAAACTGATTATTTTACACAAATTTTCTCAATCAGTAACTGGAAAAGGAATAGACTGAAGCCCACAAGGCTTCTTTTTGGCTTTTCTAAATCAACCAAAGGATAACCCAGAATAGCAGCAATACCAAAGAAACAAAACAAATGAATAAATAAAAAAAAAATTTTTTTAAAAAACTCGATTATACTCTGAACTGTAATCTTCTATTATATTTACATTTTACATTATAATTTGTAATCATTTAACATTTTAAGTCTTGTAAAACTCAACAGAGAACAACACCATTTCAGCTTAATACTGAGTCCATAATTTGACTCCCAAAACTGAAATCCGCCTTTATTTTACATTCATTCTCACTTTGCATGTTTCAAAAATGAACCCTCTAAAATACCCTTAAATTATAATTTCCTTCTCTCGATTAAAATCCCCCCAAAAAAAGAATACAGACCGGAAGGAAGGTCTAGGGACATATACCTTAAATAAAACTATTTATTTGTCACATTTCCAGTGAAATATAATCAGTTTATTCAGTTTGTGCATTAAAATAATACTGCAATATTGAATATATCTGTTTGATTGGGCAGTCTTAGGCAGTGTCCTCATTAAGAATTCTTGTGGCCTGAGGGGAGAAGCTCATTCTGAGCCTCTCAGTGCGGGCCTGGTGTATCCGATACCTTCTTCCTGACCTGAGAAAAGGCCATTATCCGGGTGGACAGGATCCTTAATGATTTTCCGGCCCTATATTCTTACAGCGCCTGGTGTAAACATCCTTTAGGCAGGGTTGGGCTCCCACACTGGCACTGGATGTAAATCGTTAGGTGCAGAATTGTCAAATATTGACATAATTCCTCGTAAACTGGGCACATGTCCATCGGTGTGCTGAAATAATGTAAACCACAAACCCTGCCCCATTTACAGTGATTGTTGCTCTATACACTATACACTGTTATTGAGAAATGTTGATCAGCTTTTTGAACCTTTCCTGATTGACAGTGCCAATAAAGTCTGTTCCGAACAGAGCCAGCACTAAAAGCATCATATTACACACCAAGCTTGTATTTTCACACATTCAAATCAACAGCATAAGTGTCACACTTCACTAGTTTATTTTTTTCTTCAAATTCTGCTGTGGCCAATCCAAATAAACACCAGTTTCCAAACAACCTCCCACAGGATCTCTGTGGACTTTGTTATTGTAGGGTGACTTCGTTATGTGTTTCCCAGATGTCCCACGTCTAAAAAATCATGCATTATCCTCCATATTTCTCTACATATGCCAAATGCATGATGAGACTGAGCTCTGCCTTTTGCTTTATTTAGCTGTTTTTCTTTTTGGTGGGTGTTTGTTTCTTATCTCTGAGCCTCTGGCTGTAGCAGTATAGCAGAATATATGCCTCTTCACATTACATGGTAATACAGCCAGTATTACAGCCACACAAACAGACAAATGTCTGTGTGTGTGCAAAATATGACAAAATATTGTATCTGCCTCCCTATTCATTTATAAATCTCTCCCTCTCCCAATCTCTCTCTCTCTCTCTCTGCCTCCTTCTGTCACTCTCTTTCTTAGGCTCTCGCCATGGGGATGATGACAGAGTATTATCACTATATCTTCACCACACTGGTAAGTAGAGAAAGAGGCTGTGCTGCACAGTCGCTTTGTCATCAGGTCTAACTCACAGCTCCATATCCCCATGAAGATTTGTTGCATGCCCAAAGACTGAGATGATGTCGCTCTTCAGTCTTCATTTTCTCAGCTATTCATTTTGTATTTATTACCCTGGATCTCTCTTTTTTCCCTTTAATGTGTTTTCCAGAGCCAAAGAAAATAATAGCGTACTACCTGTGACATCAACTAATATTCTTTTTCTTTTGCTTCATCTTCTTGTGTTTGCTGTTATTCCTTCATCCACTAATGGTCTTCCAGCCTGGTCTCAGTCCTGGTGCATCAAAATACACCGCTTGGGCAGCATCAGTGTACCATTATTGTGACGCTGATGGTATTCTTTAGTTTCTGTATGAGACGCACTTGGCTTTCAACCAATTGCAATGTACCCATCCACATCATTCGCTGTGCATCATCCTGATTGAGGATTTCGTTTACATGTTTACATGGGATGTCCCCTAAAACGATCGGGGTGGGTGGGTGGGGGGGGGGGGGGGGGGGGTACTACCAAGGAGGTTGACCGGAGCCCGGTTCTCTCCAACCTGGCTAGATTTTGGTGCATGCAAAAGAACTGAGGTAATGATGTAAGATATTTAAAGATTCCATGCCACTCGTACAGGGCAGGAATGCGAGTCTTTTGTGTATAGTACATCATGGTTATACTATTTTTGGAATTTGAATGTGTGTTAATGAGAACTTGTTATATGTAGAGTGAGACGCAGACTGTGCGTCGGGACATCACGATAGTGTGCAGAGTGGAGATATGTTAGGGTGACAGTAGACACACAGCATGGTGCTGAGGTACGTGTGTGACGAGTTGAGTCAGTGGAGTGATGTTCAGAAGAGTACATCAGGAGGCATAAGGACACACATAGGTCTCGTGACTGCGACATTCTGCGCAATGTACAGTGGAGTCTGCAGTCCAAAATCTGGTTTGATGGAGATCTTAATATTTAAGAGTCACAGATCTATTTTGAGCGACATCGTACTGATGCAGTAGAGAGAGGCGCATTGATTATGAGGGTATGGACGTGGAGTGCGGAGGTTGCAGCTGCTGGATATAGGGAGACTTGTTCGCGAACAATATGTAGAGAGTATGTTACGACATACACAAACTGGGGTCGAGAGAACACATATGTGATTGATGCCCATATATACATTGCGCATAATAATAAACAAATAGTGCACGTACGGTTACACATGTCCTTCAAGTTTATGCGAGTCAGACTAGGGAGTTCGAGTGAGTCACACACATAGAATATATTCGTTTTGGGGATAGGGGTTTAGTGATGACTTGCATGAAGAGAGTTGGCTGTGTGTGTAGGTGGTGTGGGGTTAGGTTAGTGTGGTGACGGAGTGGATGGATACTAGTTGTATAACATCTGGGATCTCTTTAGTTGAGTGCACAGATATCACATAATATCACACTTAGGCAGGGATTAGGTTAGAGTTAGTGTCTTCATCTCTTTCTACACAGACATGCTTCTCGAATACATGAAAGATGATAGCATGTCTTTTATGTAGTATTTATAGGTGGTCAGGAAGTCGTAGTATGGAAATATTGTTTAGCATAGGCTTGCGTTTATTGCTAGTTAGAGTCTCAGCACATTATTGGTCGTTGAGCAGGTCACTAGGTCACGTGGAGTCACTTGGGTGAGCTGACTGAGGAGGGGGGATTGATGATATGTTAGGTGAAGGAGGTGATGTGTAGGGAGAGGAAGGATGAGTAAGTATTGAATTGAGAAGAGGTGGGAGTGTGTGTGGGGGGGGGGGGGGGGCGGCAGGCAGCGCAGACCCCGAACTCAGTTGAACAGAGCCAGGTTCTCTTCAACTGAGCTGGCTACACAAACCCTGCAGCCTCGGTCAGAGATAACAGGGAACCACATAGGTGGTTATCAACTTTCTCTCTTAACTCCAGCTTCCTGCTTCGAACTCTGTGTGCATTCAGCGACATGAACGTATCCGGGTCTGAGCAGAGACTGCGCTGCCTGCAGCTACCTTCAGAGCCAAGCTCCGCTGATACTGATAGCTTGTGAATTGTCTTATTTCTGTTGATTAACAAACTCTTCAGCAGCGCCACCCATTCTGACACTGTAACATGTATCAGTTAATAACTTAAAATAACTGTAGGGCTCCTGTTTTGTAGACACAGCTGTTCCTCAAACAAACTAATGAGGTGATCCTCTCTCCTCCCTCCAAAACTGACAGAAAGACCGCGGATGGCTCATTAGCTGTATGAGGAATAAGGAATAAGTTTTCAGTAATACAGGACCGTCAGTGTCTGTGCCACGTGGATGAGCATAGAACTACAATAGATAGAACGTGCACTGTAGCACGATACAATATTCTCTCCGTGATGCCGATCTACTATCGTCATATCGTACACCCCTAGTGTGAGTGCATGAGAATAGTCACTGAGTAGCCTCGACCACCAATGTGTGAATGTGTGTGTGACTGGGTGAATGTGACATGTAGTGTGGAAGCGCTTTGAGTCGTCGGAAGACCAGAAAGGTGCTACTGAAGAGCAGGTCCATTTACCAAGAGCGCAAAAGTACACTAAGGGTGGACAGAAGGGGATTTTGACGGGTCCAACAAGACAGGACCATTGTTTTTGTCTCATGTTACACTAAAAGTCTTATATATCTTATATTCTAGCCTTATATTGCCACAGTCGTCAGTCAGCTCAGTTGCTAGAAGAAAACAAAGCCACAGTTACGCTGCGTTTTCTGTCCTACATATCATACCAACGTTTCTAGAGTGACACAGTATGTGAGCTGAATTTATCATTGGGAGTTTGAGGGGAAAGCGGATGGTGTGACACTAAGGTGAGACGTTTGCCAAGCTGCAGACCACTGTAAGAGACCGACAAGCAACAAAACCGTTGTGTAGTGAGTCACTGCTACTTTTCCAACAGCACTTGGACTATATCAACCTTGCTGTTTAATCCTGCCAGAAAAATGCCAAGAAACGTGGTTGTTTTATAATAAGACATCATTATGTTTTATGCAGGGATAATGCCATGAAAAAATATTGTTATATAGCCAGACATCACTACATTTCCTGCTGGGATAGTGCCATGAAAAGTGGTTGTTTTATAATGAGACATTGTTATGTTTCCTGACATGATATGAGATTGTATGATAACCAGACCTCACAACGTTTCCTGCAGGGAGAGAGTTTTTTTCTCCTTTTGTTGAGAAACCGCTGCTTTTCCAGCAGTGATTGTGACCCCCAAACCAGGTGTTTAAAGCCAAAAAATGATATTTTCCTAACCATAGTTAGGTCAATTGTGTGCCTAAACCTAACCACTTGAACATCAACCACAATGGCTGCCCCCCTGCATCATTATATTAATACCAGGAGCTTCTGCCTAAGCATCAAAATATGACTGGCAGCGATGGGATCATGTGGGGTTCCTTTTCTTAATGTTATTGTTCTTTATTTTGCTTGTTATTGTTATTTTCTCAGTCGTGTTTTTCATAATTTTTTTTAAAATTCCTATTCCTATTTTTGCTCTTGTCTAACTATATATTTTCCTTTCTAATATTTGTTTGTCCTCAGAGATGTTTTTAAAGAGCTGGATTTGTTACTTACTGATTCAGCCTTGGCTTCTGATTTGTCCCAGTGGCCAACAGCAGTACTGCAACAAGTAAATTGAGCACATTTAAATAGTGTTTATTCAGTTCAATTTATGGCAGGTACTGGCCTAAACATCAGGAGCCAGTTGGGGTGTAATGTCTTGCCCAAGGGCACTTCAACCTGTTGAATGCGGGGAATTGAACTGACCCTTTCATTATTTGATGAGCCTCTTGACCTTCTGATCCACAGCAGCCTCAGTATCTTTTTCTCCATAGACCACTGTCATAAAAGAGGCAATTTAAAACTGTCAGGAAACCTCATAGTGCAAACAAGGTCAATTCTTACTCTTTGCATCATGATTTTTAAAGGCTTTATATCTATATTATAATTATTTTTTGGTGTTTTGTTGCAGTGTAAAGTATTTTTGCCAAGAAGAACAGAGGCCAGGGAAAGAGACACCAGTGAGCATGCGTAGAGGGCAAACTAGGAAAACTGATAAGTTTTTTAGAGTGAGGAAAGGTGAGGGTCATGTGTTAGACAAAGACAGCTGAAGGCTACTTTCCAGTAGCCTTGATAGGTCATCTTTTTCTACTGTGTGGAGTTAATCAGTGAAGAATTTTATAAAATCACTATCCTTGAAAAATGGATGATCTCTACAGCAATGGATATTTGTGGTTAAGCTTTTTGTCAGCCTGCTGTGCTCCGTTGTTCTTTCACCTCTTTTTAGTTTTGACAGGCCAAACTCCCTCCAACATGTAACTATGCCTTTATGAATATACATGCACAGATAACTTGTAGTTCATCACCTTCCAAAGACAACATTTAACTTCCCCTTAATATAAGTTATACCTTCCAATTTTATACCTTCCAAACATTTTTTCCTACCAGCTCAATTTAGAATGTTTAACTGGAGAAATATCAGATGATAAGGAACGTAAAGCTCGATAGGATTCTAATAAAAAATCCACAAATTTGTTAAGAAAGTATGTTCACAACTTCTTATGTTGAACCATTTATCAACAGACCATATTTCTTTGTATTTTAGGAACAATTTACATTGAGCATCATGAATCTTGACCTGTGACCTGATAAAATAAGGAATGAACCATATAGATTTCACCTCACTAGTTCATGCAAAATTATTCAGTTAAATATCTCTCTTTAGACATTGTTCAAGCAAATTCATTGGTCTCCTCTCAAGTTGGATCCACATTTGTAAGTTAACATAGTAATAATAGCTCAGACAGACTCGTAGTCAGCTGGTGCTTGCTTTCCAGCAGAAGTGCCAGCTCAGTCACCCCCATCAGCTGTAGTGGGCCATTCGGTCTTCCAAGCCCTGGGTGAGCAACTTTTACTGGAATGAATGGTCACCAATTAGAGATGTGGTTTTAAGTTCTCAGAATTCATCAATTGTCTCACTTCTTCCCATCATCTTTATCTTCCTTTTCCTTCTTCTTTTCCTCCTGTTTGTTATCTACCATACACTTTCCTTTGCCTCATCCTCCACTCTTTGCTTTCCCTTTTATAATTTCTATTAATGGTATAGTTAATATCACTAAGCAAAAGTAGTAGTCATACATAGTACTACTTTTAATACTTGTGGTTTGTTTTCAGAGTGGTGCCAGTATGGCAGCATGGCATTTATTTAGTCTTAAAACCCACACACCTTCAAACCAGACCTGTGAATGTGATACTGGTGCACAGAAAAGTATCCGTAAATGAAAAACATTGTAGTGCAGGAGCATTTCCGCTCTGCATGTGCAAATACATTTGCATGAGCTTGGGGCTGTGACAAGCACAAGCTTTACCCTCCCATGTGCTTGCAACTGGTCAACGCTTGCTTCAAAGGTGGCAAAAGTCAACTTGACAAATGTTGATCAGTTTTAAATGTGTAGGGAGGGTTCAGCTTATGCTTGTCACAGCCCAGTGCTCACAGGACTGCATTTGTGCATGGGCAGCAGAAAAGCTCCTGTGTTAGCAGGGGTGTGTCCAGGGGGCGTGTCCATGAGCTTGTCCAGGGGGCGTGCTGCCACCCCATTATGATTGGTGATCTGCCCAGTCAGTTTGAACTGTTTGATGAGTGAAGTGAATTTTTGTGTTCTGTCTTAAACCTGAGAGACAGCAGTGATGTAGTGTATAGCCTGACTAATTGTATATACAAATAAAATGATGCCACTGTTTATATTACAAAAGTTTATAAAGACAGTTTTTTTTTTAAATTTATTTTTCTGGCACTTTATACTTACTATGGTACAATTTACTTTTAGAGGTACAATTTCTTTGATTAAGTATGGAAGCTTTATTTTACATGTGTGTGGTGTCTCTCTGTTGTGTTGTAATAGGTAGGTCTAGTTCTCTTTTAAATTAAACTATAAACAGGAATTTAAGACACTGCAATGTTAGTAATTTAAGTGAGGATTGGTATTAGCGTGTATGCCCCCAGCAGTGCTGGTACGTCATTCCACCCCTGCATGACTTAGTGCCCCACTTGGGCCATCCCAGCAAGAGCCACAAGTGGACAAAATGGCTGCTTAGTGCCCCAAGGCTAGTTGAAGGCCCCCAAGAGCCATTGAAAAGGTCCACAAGCAGAGCTGGGCGGCCTTCGCTCATTACACAAGTTGTGTAGGGCTCCCCAAACTATACAAGGCAATGCCTCCCCCTCCTGTCAAAGCAGGTGTAAAACGTTGAAAAGAGGAAAAAAATATAAAGAATAAATTGCAGTAGCAGCAATCAGGTTAACTCCAACCTCTCCAAGTTCAATTTCAGCAAAGACCGGTAACGTAAAGTTGATGTGCTAGCTCTGCAGTGTATCTCTTGGTCTGTCAGTATCCCACTTGCTTGTTGG
The DNA here is from genome assembly GCF_008729295.1 of Plectropomus leopardus. NCBI lineage: Eukaryota > Metazoa > Chordata > Actinopteri > Perciformes > Serranidae > Plectropomus > Plectropomus leopardus. Next base: position 2,634,407 of record NC_056469.1, on the reverse strand, counting down.
TCACTTCCAGAGCTGTTCTATGACTTTGTGCCTCACTAAATGAGAGTAAAATATAACTAAAAAAAAAAAAAAAAAAAAAAAAAAAAAAATATATATATATATATATATATATATATATATATATATATATATACAACTAAATATCACGTTTGATGAATGGGAATGAGCAACAGCGTTAATAAAGTGCAGCTTGGAAAAGATAGCCACATCCCACATGATCCTGCTTTATATGTGCATGCACAAAATGAGACACTTTACAGCAGCTGTAGCCTCTGTGGGGACCTCTGACATTGACTTGATTAAATATTGAATTTAAACTGTTGGTCAGCTGGGCACACTGGGCAGTATAGATGCATTTTTCTCTGTAAATAATAACCACCAAGTGTTCAGCCAAGCCAGAATAGTTTAATATTTGAAAATGTATAAAAGAAAATCTGGTGGAGCCAGTTTGAATTGGCCTGATGCAACTATGGATTGAGCTATAGTATTGTAATCTATAATTTACCGGTGCTATGTTTCAGTTTATCAGCAAAGGAGATGCTGGATCAGAAATCAGTACTAAGACAGACCCAGTACAGTTGGCTTTAGCAAATATTAACACATTAAAACATTTACAAAGTATTTACTTGATGTGAACGATAATTTGAGTGATAATTCTGTGTTTCTTATTTGATAACTGCCAGTCCTTACACACTATTTTAGGATGCTTCTTTTGTTATAAATGTGTGTTCTACACCATATGATTGCCTTAGGCATCGTATCTTTTAGTTGTGTCATGTCACTTACTAGACATGTGAGATTCAGCTCTTTCTAGTGAGAACATAACATTAAAATATGGATCAAACTTTAACCACATCAAGCAAAATATTTACTGTAGTCTATTCAATTTAGGATAGTGTTGCTGTTAAATGGTCTCAGTTTAGTCCTCACCAAGCGGCAAGACACTGTGGCTGAAAAATGAAGCCAATCCTACTTGAGAGCCAGTCCTGAAATAGCGCATCAGTCCTAAAATAATAAAGTTTACAGCCTGGTACCAAAACATGGTGTTGGTCCATAAAGCTATTTGCTGGTTCACAACAACTGTCCAAATATGTAACTTGTGGCCCTTAAAACCAAGATGTTGACTGCCGAAATGCCGAACTTGAGGCCTCAAAACAGTACAACATCACTGGGACTGTTAACTTTTAACTCAACTGCATGTATCACTCTGCCTCACAGCCGCATCAAAATCTTTAATTAGTGTAAGAGTGAAAGTGGGATATGTTTCTAGTATGGTGTAAGCACAGGTTCAAACAGCTAGTTGGCGCTGTGGAGTTTCACGTAGCTGTCAGTTGGTCAGGTTGAGGGAGGAGAGAAGAAGAAAGGGAGGAGAGAGGAGTTTGGGGGGCGAGAAAGAAAGGACGGGGAATTTGAAGTGTGTCTTGAGCTGACTGTACATGCACCGGAGTTACTAAAAGTTATGAGGAAGCCCAGGAGGGGGGGCAGCTGTGACGGACGGGTTTTGGTAAACCGCCGTTCACTGGGAGTAAACCAGCTGTTACAGATGTTGCAAGGATGTGCAGTGAGACAGGGACACACTCGTCTGTCACTGTCCACAGCCTGAGAGACACTCACACAGAGAGACACCGACACTCACTCACACACACACACACACACACACACACACATGCTGTCTGATACGGGACTCGAGGTGACGTAGATCACGGCAGTGAGCGGACTCACACTGCAGCAACGATGAGTCTGATCAAACTAACTCATCTGAATCTCACAGGCCGCCAAAGTGTCTGTTAACAGCCTCTGATTTCACTGAAAACACAGAGATAAATGTTCATGATACTAAGCAGCTGCTCTGTGCATAACATGAAGACCGAGCTAACACAGATTAGCGTGCAGGAAAATGTTTATGTGTTGCTAGGCAATGACTGTCACGTCCAGTGGCTGCGGAACTATTTGTGTCGGCGGAGCCAAAACAATCATTAAATAAACAAATAGATCATAATATGTTGTTGCTTGTTACTGTTAACAAATAAAAAGCGCTTGTAGAACTGCTGTATAACAACAATCTCACACTGGAGATCTTGTGTTGTGCTGTATATCATTTTTTCTTTGGCACGAATCTGCAGGCCGCAGGCCTCGTGTCTACGACTGAATCACAGCCGTGATGATACACAAGCACAACATCCCTCTCGTGTGATATTGCTTAATTACAAAAGTTGGTTTAGTTCCGTGTGAAGTGGCAACACGGTTCAATGAGGAGGGTTCCCAACATAAATGTGCTTAGATGCCCCAAAAGTCTAGGGCTGGCCCTGCGCAGGAGGATGCCTTTTCACCTACAGATACTGTTCTGTGTATCACATACATGTGCCTGGTTTGTATGTGCACATGTTTTAAGACTAATTAAGCACAATACTCCAGCCAGTTATAAATCTGTAAATGAAGAGTATCATCCACAGACTGATAGCTGAGTGAAAGGTGTAAAATTTAAAAGGCTCAGTATATTCTGTGGAGTAAAGTGAGATGAGGCAGCAGAGTGTGTCACCATTTATTTTTCACTTTAATGTGAAAGGCTGGATTCAGAGTGTGAAGTTCCTCTGGTATTACGTACTGTAGTTGTATAAGTGACCTTGCTTTTGGTAATGTCAGGATAAAGTCCCTTTCACTGTCCATACAATAAACACACAATACCACAGATCACTGGGAAGCATTATTCTAAGGTCCCTGACTCTATGAACTTGCTCTCAGTCCGTGTTGCACGTCAAAGATTTGACTCAAATCAAACTCTTATTGAAGTCCCATCCCACTCTCATCCTGAAGAGGCTGCTTGTTGTTGCCTCGGATCAAAACAGCGTCTCTCTCTCTGTGTTCCGCCTCCCCATGTCCTTCACTTTTTTAATGTCAAGTTCCTTTGAAAACGGAATAATTCAGTTTTCAACTGTCTGCGCTTTTCATCATGGCGACTAAAAGGGATCATTTTGGGTTTGAAATGAAACATCTAAATGTGCATACTTTCTTTCCGCAGCCATTCAGCATGGCCCAATTTATGTGAGATAATTAAATCTCCCTCTGGTGTTTTTTAGGAAGATGAAAAGTAAAATACAAACATGGATGAGGCAGGGGAGGTACAGTGGTAGTTGTCATTTCCCACTGTTTTGTTTGGCACACAGAGTCCAGTGCTGACAGCCTAATTCTCCCAGCAGAGTGAACAAACCTGCCATACTGAGGCCACATATGGCAGACAGTTTCCTGCCAATTTTTTCTCTTCTCTTCACCTACGTGGTGTCAAGTGTTTTTTTTTTCTAATACTGTATGGAATGTTTGGTCAGAGTTTGTCAATCATGGGCCTGACTGATGCTTCACTACTGTCATGGTGTATGTAATATAGTTTGCTAGATTTCATTTTTATAAAAGTTTGAAAAAACTGACCATTAAAACATTTTAAAAAATGGTTTTGTGGTAAAATCACAGCTGGTGAAGCTGTTGCTGTTGCTGTCTTCCTTGGTAAAATACAAGGGCTTTTTGCAACAATTACCCGGCTGGGAAAACAACAAAGGGTCACTACAAAACACAGATGATTAAAAAGCTGCTGGAAATATAGCAATGATTCACTAAAATTTTTGTTTCCAGTTTTGTTGTTTTTGTTTCCAACAGTGGTCTGTAGCTTGGCAGGCATCGTGCCTTGGTGCAAACCATCGATCATCCCCTCCACATTCTAATAACAAAATTAGCTCAAACGCTGTGCTACTTTAGACAGCTAATATGACACATGTGAACATGCAAATACCAAACAAATTCGTAGTTTACAGAAAAATACGAGGCCAACATTTTCTGCTGCCGACTGGGCTTTGAAAAAACAACCCATTTTATCAAGTTTTAGCAAACTGTAATTTTTACTTTGAGCTTGATGTTAGCAGAAGCACAATATAGTAAACTTTAGTCTTTACATTTTAACATTGACCTACTGGTAACTTTGACTGTTACTATCAAATAACTGGATTTTTTTGTAACAGTTCATTTTTTAGTTTTACTGATGATTCAACCAGAGTTTCATACCTTTGTAAACTCTAACTGGGAAGTGAATTGGACATTGACTTCTGGGACGCTGTTGGATGCCCAAGATGTGCATCCAACAGGCCAGTGTGCAAGCATATACAGAGTAGACTTCAGTCCAGGCAATTAGCCATTAACAAAAACAAAGCTTTGCTATTCCAAAAGTTATTTAAAGCCCCTTAACTGTGAAAGTGCCATTGTGTTTCTTGTTAGCCGAGTTACTCAGTAGGATTATATGACTTTTTGGGGTTTTAGCTTTTTCTTAATAACTTTCAACTTAGTCCAGTATGTCACTTTTAGCTCTAATGTTTTTTCCTCTTTGTAGGATCTGTTTGCACTGGACGTGGAGCCATACCGATACAGTGGTGTGAACATGACAGGCTTCAGGATCCTCAACACTGAGAACAGCCAGGTGGCCTCCATCATCGAGAAATGGTCCATGGAGCGACTGCAGGCTCCACCCAAACCTGACTCTGGTCTACTGGACGGCTTCATGACCGTAAGTCTGACAGACATGATAAATAGGTAGTTTTCTTGACATGGCATTCATGCTCAGTGTAACGGAGGTTGTAATTCAGTTGATTTGTACTGGACCAAAGAAAAAAAAAACAGTACATTGCTGTCTTTGAGTTCTGGTCCATTTTGGACAGATTCGATGGCTGCATCGAAAGCGTTACTTGCAAAGTTCATTGCAGTTACTGACAGTGAATGCGGTTGTGCCTCAGTGCCTTATGCATGTAATCATCTTAGCAGGTGTTCAGGAGTTGTAAGTTGTAAGAGTTAGTCAAAGAATCAGCACCCAGACTACAAATATTACAAATAATGACACAGCTAGAAACAGGACAACAACAAGGCTTCTTACCTCACAGTAACTTAGATTAGTGTCAGCTGGGTGAGGCGGTGTCACATTTTGGCTCTGGTGGATGTCCTTCGGCGTCTGTATGATGAATCACACACTGCTCTTTTCTATTTTTGCTGGAGCAGCTTGGTTCTCCAACTCCTGAAATTCACTTGTGAATGTTTTAAATGCCTATATTTGTACAGAATTGCCATCAGATTGATTTTAAATAATGGATTTTATTTTAACTGGCTTAAAAAAATGTTTTATGTCTTTAACAAAAAGTGTGAAGCAGGAGGAGGAAGGTGACAGTTCTCCTTTTACTCTCCGTGAAATACAGACACATAGGCTATGAAACAAGAGAGCTTGATGTTGTATGGTGATTACACTAAAAAAGAGAGCAACAAAATATGCTGTTATACCAGATTAATCATAAATGAGCTGCAGACACGTGTTCAATATGTTAAAGAAACACAGAATGTGTCAGGAACACGTAAAGAACATGCTGCTTTAGATGCACTCTCAAACACTTTGAACGGAAACTGAGAAATGATGCAGTCATGGTGGTAAGCCCATTTCTCATTTAATAAGTAGACGTAATAGCAGTTATAGATACCATCAATTGCTTTTTGAATGGTTAGAATATGTCCATGTGTATTTTTGACTAGAGCAGTTCTAATTAAAGACATCCACGATCTATTTCTCACCAGTCAGAATGTTAATTCTTGATATCAACATGTAATTTCTTTCCCACGGTGATCATTGTAGATATCTGTAACTTCTTTTCAAACTCAAGTACAAATATCTATGATTCCAAGATGACATACCTCAAATGTTAATGATATCCATAATTCGATTCTTACCAGAGACAATCTTCCTTGAAAATATCTATGACTTGATAACAACTACTCAACTTTTACAGCTGACTTTTATTCAAACTCATTCGCAAAAATCTATGATTCATTTTTGACGTGTTGTAATTAAAGTTGACATACCCAAAATGTTAATTACTGATATCAACAGTTCTATTCTTACTAGAGACAATATTCCTTGTAAATATCTACAGTTGTTGTTACATGATATCATAAATGGAATTCAATATATCTTCAATTCATTTCTGACTAGTCAAAGTTAAAGTTAATTTATTTGTCGGCTTGGAAATATAAAGTCAAGAGTGTAATTTCAGATATTCAGAATTTCTTATCTTAAATACAGTTGTAGTTAGTGTGAATTATATTTGTGATATTATCAATTACATATTTAAGATATCTACAAATGTATTTTATCACCTGTCATAATGGCATTTGAGATTTAAAAAAAAGATATTCACACTACTCAGAACGTCATTGTAGAGATCTCACTCTGCAGTTACACCTTTTAAAATGCTGGTCCGCAGTGGGGATTCTATGAAGTGCTGCAAAATTTATTTGATTAAAAACTCCGGAAACAGATAAAGCATGACTTAAAAGCATCAATTTCAAACAAAAGTAGATAGATCAGCTTCATTAAAACTTGCAAGGTTTACAGACAAACTTTTTTACAGACAGGGTTTACTTACAATAGACATGTTCTCTCGACAAATACATCATGTTAACATTATTAGCACAAGCCTATGGTGTTCTAAATAGCATAAATTAGCCTCATGGCCAGCTGAGTTTTCCTCTTGTCAAAAAGCCAGGAACAGCAACACTTAACAAAGGTAATGTTACGTAATTTGGTTCCATTATAACTCACAAGGTTCTCCAACAACAAAGTAGACAAATATTCTCACAAATACAACATACTAACATTATTAGCATCAGCCTATTCTTGCAGCTAGCAAGAGTTTTTTTCGACTCATATAAAGCTAAAATAAATCGCACACAAGACTTAACATGCTATTGTGTGGGGACTTGTCTTCATGATTTATTGTGTCTTACCTATGAAGTTAGAGTAACTGAAAGATTTCTTTCCACTGAGGGAAATGGTTTTCGGTTTACAAAAATTCATGGGAGGTTTGTGTTGCTGCAATGCGTACTTACATTTCTGGAGAGGTGCACGTAAAGCATCGATTCCACGCAGAAGTATAAAGCCTGCTTATACAAGCAAGAGAAGTGGAGCATAAACAAATGGAGGGGATTGTGTGTTGTTGAGTGTGTGCTCTTAGAGTCAATGCAGATTTATGAATATGTGGAAATAGAAGTATATCTGTCCTCGGATGCTTCAGAAAATGCCAGCAGTGTGTTCAGTGGATCAGTTTCTAACTGAAGCGGCCCGGTAGAGCCCACTGGAACTCTGTGAGTAATATAGGGCACTTGGAGTTCATACCACAGTTTCCCTGCGAGACAGCCTGCCCAAAACTTTGTGAATTTTCTGTTTGCTTCTACACTTTTTCTCTGCTGCTTTGCGGGTTTTTACAGACATAGAATTAGTGAAGATATAAAGTGTAGTTGTGGACATGATAGACCTGTTAGAATGGATGTGCAGTGGCTTCTCCTACTGTAACTCGCCAGCCGTCCTGAGGGAGTCAAACGGAAAACCTCGCAGCCCCGAGCTGCGAGCCCCGGGTGTGATAAGAAGAGTCTCTGTCACTGTGATCTGAAACCTCTCTGATCAGAGCACACTGCCTGTAATAACTGTTCCTCTACGCTGCTTTTATACCACTGTCTTATCTGGGAACCTTGCCAAAAAACGTCAACCCACCAGAGACGAGGAATGGGAAGGAAAAAAAAAAACGACTAATGGAGGAGAGAGGATAAATGAGATGAGGGGGATGAATGAAAACGAGAAGAAGGACAGAGAGTGGGTGAAGGGAAGGCAGAAGTGAAATCAGAGTCCTTGTGTTTTATTCCCAGATGGACTGTCGAGGTGTTAAACGTTAGGCTGATGTAGCCGCTTGGTCTGATGCCAGTTGGAAAGCACTGGCGGCGGCAGCGGCAACATGTTGGCTGCTGATTGAAAACAGTGGCTTACCTCTGGGGAATAACAGATTCCCTTTTTTTAAATGGTCAGATCTTGCTGAGTCATGTTTCTGGATTGATATTGGAGAGTGGGTGTTACTCAGTTTAAGCCCCTTTTGTTGGATTTGTTGCTCAATCAATACTCTTTCCCACTTGAGACCTGAAATGGACTGTGTGTAATAACTGTACCTTTTCAAAACACAAAAAGCTCACAGAGTGCCTGTAGAGCTACCAGCTTCCAGCACGAGCTGCCTCATGGAGTAAATTTGATGTCTTAAGTCCACATAAAGAGGATAAACAGGAGGAAATAAAAGATCTCTCTCATCATCTCTCTGTTTGTATTCACCTCTTTTACTCCATGATGCGCCGCAGAGAGTTGTCAGGAGAGCAGAGCTGCCTGGTTATTTTTGGATCAGTGACAGGCAAAGATTTATGTGTGAGGAGTGCGCTGTGACCCTGCTCATCAGTGAATTAATGGCATATGAGTTTGAAGGTGGGGATTGATTAATTAGACAAATGGCAATCAGTCAGCAGCTAATGCATATTGACATGGTGAAAGGTTCCGTAAACGTTTGATTAACAGCTTAATTTGTGTGCTGTATTTACGGTTTTGTGTGCTTAAGTAGTGAACTGCTGATGTGCTGTAACTTATGAACTCGCAGATGGTGATAGATTGCAATGAACGAGCAGTCCAAAGACTTCACTTTCTCACATGGCTTCTCAGTTCAGCGCCATTGTTTCAGATGTAGTGGTTTAAAGTGCAATTTGAACGGTGTGGCTTATTGCAGAATAACTATGTTTGGTGCCAAAGTTAATGCAGTGTTAAAAACTGAAAGTGAACAATTAGAGGTTCTCCTCAGATTGTGTTCTTGGCAGCTGGCATATTCCTCTGAAATGGCACTTTTTATTCTACAGTTAACAGCTGATGGAATCAAACAAAATTTCTTTCTACTTTCAGAGATGGAGGAGAACATTCAACTGACTGTAAAATCAGTGTGTCAATCTAAAGGCTGAGTCACACCTACTTTTATATCAGCAAGATTTCATATTGAAAACATCATTTTAACAGAGTTGCTGCAATAAGTGGATTCGCTTCTGCAAAGCTCCATTTAAATTCGGTGATCCTTGAGAAATGCATTTTTAGCCCATTCCCAGTCTGAATTTGCCAAATATTGTGGCTTTGTCAGTGATTGGCAGTGAGTGGCGTAAGATACCGACACCAAAAGCCTCCTTTCATGCCAGTATGATATGCAGCCAGGCTCTATCAAACAGTGGACTCTCACCTGGGAGCCCGGTCTTCCCTCCCTGTGTGATGTAGAGCCAAACAATTATGTACTTTTATAAACCTAACCACGTCATTTTGTTGACATCCCAGTGTTGTTTGCCACTTGCTTTTGTTGCTGAAACCTAACCATGCGCGCTTGTTGACATCTCGGCGAGGAGGATACCTAGAGCGTAATATATAGACAGGAAAGTCTGCTTACAAAGCGGCAATGAGAACGTGGTGGTATTTTTGCTGATGATCAGTTGACAAAGTGTCTTGACAATCCTGACTTTTAACTGAGCAGTCCAAAGTTGTCAAATACTGCGACTTTTGCATTGCTTTTGGTGAAAATCTGGATGCCAGAAGCAACCTTTCACATCAGCATGATATGCTACTGGATGTCATCAGCTGAGAACGTGGCTGGACAGAACCGTTCATGGTGTTATTTTATGCTGCTGGATGGCATCAGTTGCAAATGCGGCTGGACAGGACCTGTGGCGTCCGCATGAAATGCGGCATGCTGTAAATGCATCAATATTTCAATGGTGTTGATCGTTTGAATAACTGTCCTGTGACAGTGTGACGTTTTAATAATAGTTATTGATATTTGGTGCTTGATTATTTTGTCTTTTGTCAATGAAAACATTGTCATGTATGTTAAAGCCGACCTTGTTTGTTGGACAGGCCGGGTTTTTTTTTCCTTTGTTGAATAAAGAACCAAGATGGCGAGCTAGAAGAACTGGATGAACCGTTAAACAGAGCCAGCTGCAATTCTGCTTCTACCTGTGTGGAAGGAGGCGCCCCAGCTGAGGGTCTGTGCCCCTCACCTCGCCCCATCCATGCGCACACACACACTCACATCCCCCACAGCCCAACTTCTTGACCCTCTTTCTTCAGTGACTGACTCATTTCTTTGTTTTGGACTGTTTACTCCTGGACTTGGACGCCCGTTTCCGGCAACTGGAGGGGAAGTTGAACTGAAGAAATGTGATGTGAAATGTCATGATGTTATGAACGCGATATACGGATATGCAGAGAGGGCTTAAGCGACTTTCATGGGTGTGAAGTAATTGCTGGTTCCAGTGCACGGCCATATTTACTGTACTTTGAGCTCAATTACTTTTGTAAGGTACCTAAAATAAGGTACCTTGTCATCACACTTCCTGCGTATTAAGTCCTTATTCAATTCTGACCATCAGTTTTAAGTCCCTCCTGTTAAGTCCCTGGAGTCTACTGGTTAATTCCCATCCTACTAGTCCTTTAACGAGTTAGTGATGAGACCCCGCTACACAAAGGTGACATAATCATGGCTATAGTGTCTGGTAAGAAATGTGAATCAACACAGCTGTTTGAAGGAGAAATTTGTTTCTGCAACAAAATAATTTATGTTAGAGAGGGTATCATACTCCCTGGAGCCTACTGGTTAACTCCCATCCATATATATATATATATATATATATACATATACATACACATACACACACACACACACACACATACATACATATATATATATACATACATATAAATATATAAATGAGCTATTTTCTTTTATATATTAAAAAAATATTTTTTTGTGAAAGAAGGTTATAGGAAAGGCTGTCTTATAAATGACTAAATTTGTTCTCACTTAAACATAATGTGATGACTGACTGAATGTGTTTAAAACTGTTCAGTTATTATTAGTTGTATTTTTAATGACTTCTTTCTTCCCCTGGAAAAAGGGAAATAAATAAGAAAAACAAAATAAACAACAAAAAAATTAGTATCACTATTGACTATTGGCCAAGTTGGTATTTTAAACATTATAACGGTATCAGCTCAGAATTTCACAATTGGAGCATCTCGAACACATACATGTAAAACAGTTAACACCCTCATGGTTTCCAGTCACGTCCAGTCCCATTATCTAGTCTGGCTGTGTCTGAAATGACTCCCTCCTTCACCCATTCACTACTCCCAACATAACAATCCCTCAGCAGGTAGTGTGAGCTCTAAATTTAGATTTAAATTCATCATCATCAATCACTATTACCACCAAATGAATTTTGCATCCATGAAATGTATGGACTGCATGACAGGATGGTTAGCAGAATGCTATGCATGCTCTCTTTTTTCTTTTCCATCATAGGGATCTATAAACTGAACATACATTTAACGGTCACAATTTGGAAACTCAAATAAAATGGCGGATGGTAATAATAGTGCCCTAAGTAGAAAATCGAGTGATTTCAAATGCAACCTAAGTTTCATGCATCAGCCAATTTGCCAGAATGTGCAGATGAATTTTGCTGTCTCACTTTCTGTGCACTAATCCTGGTAGTTATTTGGAGAGATAAGCAGCTTAACAGTGGATTCTGTCTTTAATTGTGTCTAAGTCAGTTTTTATTTGCTAATCGCTGACTTTATATGAGAGTACATGTCTTGCTGGGCTGTTAGTAGTAGAATGAGAAGTGTTGGTAAGTGTGTAGCTAGGTGTTGGTCAAACCTCTCCTGTTGCTGATTGATTTTCTGTTAACCTACTTTTTATTTATTTTTTTAAAAAAAAAATGTCAATGGAGGAGTGCCCTAAAATCCACAAATACTCCTCCAGTCACAGCTGACTGTCAAAACATCAGTGGATTGTGACTGTGTGGAGGCGCTAGAGAGCACAATAAAATCAGGAAGTATATCTTCAAAGCTATGTAAAGCTATGTGAGAAGATCTTAAATGATAACATTTTCCAAATGCTTTGATGTCTAATGTTTGCCTTTTTCTTTTTTTAAAGGTTTTATTTAGCTGCAAAAGAAAAAAAATCCCCAAGTTACATTGGAAGCATTTTATGAAGAAATGCATGTGGTTATTGAATTGATTTAGAGTTAAGAACTAGGTTTCTACCTCTAAAAACCCTTTGTGATACTGAAGTAAACAGCTGTGGAGAGTGGAGTAGTTTATTTTTGACCTTGGAGATAATACCCATACAAGATAATTTTCTAACTCATGTTCTGCCTCCTAGTTTTTATAGTTTTCTCAACCACATCTCACAGTACTGAAGAGTAAAAGATGACTCTGCTTTAAATGCCTAAATGACGTCGTTAAGGAGTAATGTGCGGAGGCGGGGCTGACCGGAGCTCCTCACTGTGATACCGGCTCACATGCTACATCATGTTTGTTGTACTATTTGTAGTTCAACACCCTCTTGCAATATGTTGCATTGTATTTTTTTCTGTTTACTTCTCGCCTTTATTTCTTTCTGACTTGAGGAAGCTCAAGTGCTGCCACACCCCAATTTGAAACTGGAGGGTGCATCTTCTATTTATATTATGTTGTGGAGCCTTTGCTTCGTCTTATTTACATTAGTGAGCTGTCTGTAGTCTTGGACATGACATGGGACGTTGAACACGTTGGGACGTGGCACGCTGAGCAAGCAGACTCAAAAGCAGATTACCCCCTCTGCTGTTCAAAAATAGTATTGCAGTTAATTTTTCATTCCACCAATCTGAATCTCAGATATTTTGTATTGTTTTTTTAACTGCCTCGCGATGCATCGTTACATCCCTACTTTAAGTCATTATGTTTTTGGGTTCTCTGTCAATCCGTCCATATGTCCGGCACATTCTTGTGAACACCGTAAGAGAATTTCTGAATTTTTAGGTGACTACCCCATTTTCATTTTATTTACTTGAGTGACAGGCTTTTTGCGAGGCATCACAGATGTTTTCCTAACTCCTCCACAGCTCCACCCTTTTGTCTAAGTATGATCACTTTTTGCTTTTGGCAAAAACAAACAAACAAAAAAAAACAAGATAGCGATGGCCATAATGTCAAATTAGAGGTTTCAAAACGGCAGTCCACAAGTTTGTCTATAGTTATCATTTTAAACAGCCGAAAACGTATGTTCTACAGACAAAATAAAAAAAACAAAACCTCCAGATGTTCATCATGCTTGCAGATGCCACTAGAGCTGAGGCTGGCATGGGTTACCATGGTTATGTGGCTTCAACCGAGGACAAGGAGGCTCTGGGGATTCTTTACCCAAAAGCACGTTAAACAATATAACAAATACAGCTAACACACAATTTCAGGCGCAGCAGGAGTCTTTGCACACACAGCAGACAGCTGCAGTATCCCTCCCTGCATCTTGTGTTGCTGCATCAAATCATGAAGATGATTCAGTAAATCTCTGAACTTTGGTCCAGAGACTGTTTTTTTCCTTTTGCCGTAACATGTTTATGTGTGACAAATCAGGTAAACTAATTCTGCACCTCAGTCCTTTCTGCTGCCTTCAATTAATGTGGCGGCAGAGAATCCCGGCCCTGAGCCGTGGCTCAACATGCACAACGAGAGTGACCTTACAAGCTCCACGCTCTCATTACCATAATGTCTCTCCTTGTTAATTGCTTAAGCTGCTGTCTGATTCATTGTGTGCCCTGCTAAATTGAAACAGGTTCAAAAAAACACTCAGCCACGACTGTAATTTCTGCATTTATCTCTTTGTCATAAGTTGGAAAGCTGGAGATGTTAACTTTTAACCCGGTCCAGGCAAACAGGCTGACCCTTTAGCCATCAAGGTCGCCTCTTTGTTTGTTGCAGCTCCAAAACACAGTTGGTATTCAGAGCCACAGCGTTGCCGCCGAATCATTTCTATTTCCAGATTACCATAAATATGCTATACCTGTGGGTACATTTAAATGGGGCAGTGATGGAAAGCCATTTCCTTTTTGACAGATATCATTTAAAGTCTGATCCAGACAGAGTTATAAAAAAATGTCACACAGACATCAGACATATTCCAGGATTCATATTATCTGAGCATCACTCAAACAGGCATATGGTGGACACTGTGAAAGGACAGGATGAGTCATATGTGAAATATGTTATTAAATAGCAGGAAGCTGTGCTGAAGGCTTAGCAGCCAAAAATGTGTCAACACTTTGCAATTATTCTGTGGCTGCCAATAAACCCACTGACATTTACTTATATGTGCACCACATATATTATATGTGTTAATTCATTTTTATTAAGCAGTGAAGACCATACCTAACATAAAATCATCATCTGCACATAAATGCATACATTAAATATTAACTAATCCTCTTCATTTTTCTCTAAATAAGTATTTTCATCAGTTGATTAAAAAAAATCAAAGCTGAAACATTTCAGTTATATATTTTTATTTTCTACAAAAGTATTACAGTGACAATCAGTGTCTGCCTGTTGTTTAGCTACCACTGAGATTGTTTAGTAATCATATTAAGAACAGAATTTCAGTCATACAATAACAATTAAACAAGCCACTCTTATTTTTCACGTGATTACACCTAAATAATCTCTATGACAACTGAGCAAATTCTGTTTGCTGATGAAGACCATAAGATGTGGTTGAATGCTCCAGGGGAAAATACAAACAAAAACGCACATAATTGGACCTTGTAATAAAAAATTTTGTAGCACCGGCTGTATCATGCCCTCATGCTTTTTAGAATCTCATGTGACTCTTTGTTGTACACCATGTGACCTCTAAGCAAAAATTCAAGTGTTGTTGTTGGGAAGTGTTTCCATTGCAGTTTTGCAAAAATGGCTTTTTTGAATTGCCTAAAATTCCACCTTGTGTGACTAAAAAACTTTTTTGCCATAAATGGGAGTTTTTTTTCTAAAACAAGGTGTTTCCATTAGGCAAGTTTTATATTTGCAATTTCAATTTGTGCAGTCTGAAGGTTGATGGAGACCTGCTGAAGGTCACTAGATTTCCTCATTTGTATCTGAAATAATTACCACCCAACAAAAAAAAAACTTAAGAATGGGTTGCAATTTTTTTTTCTTTTTTTTTTTATAGAAGAATTCACAGCACAGTCTACAACCAGGTAAACCTGCCTGGATGTATTGTTTGCTGAAGTTTATTGTTGGTTTATGATGTTAATAAATGAGCACATAATGCTTATTCCAATATTATTTTTAATATTCTGCATGGATCTGATATATTCATGCAGTATATGATATCAGCATACATCAGAAGAATGTTTTCTCATTATAATTGAAAGTCATTTGTCACAAGAGCATATATTAACAGTGCCTCGTTTTGAAACCAATATTGACCCAAGTGATAAAAACAAAGTCTTTTTCTTATTCTAAACAATATAAAAATGCAAGTAAAGCATAATTAGATTCATCCCCCGCAGGACGTTTGTCTGTCATGTGTTTTTTTTAGTTCGTCTTGTTTTTTTGTTCTGGCAGTCCTGACGAAGAGATACATTGTTAAAGAGAAATTTATTGGCAGAAAAAGCGGTGAGTGAAGTGGAATGGGACGAGGCTGGTGAAGGGATTGAGAGACGGGCTTTTCGTCTCTATCCTGCCTGTTCCTCCTCCAACCTGTCAGTCAGGCTGTCTCGGCGGAGACCTCCCTGAGTGGCAGGACAGGCTGGGAAACACGGCCTGGACTAGTTTCAGGGGCGAGTGAGTCGGGGGGGGGGGAGCAGGTTGGTTTGGAGCGTTTTTGGGTGCTGACCTGGGCAGAGGTCAGGTCTGGAGCAGTCGGACCTGTCAAAGCTCTCAGCAGCATCCAAACAGCCGGCGCTGAGCAGGAAGCAGCCTGTTTGATACCCAGATCATGCTCTGTTCTATGGCCTTAATGTTTTCCAAGACGCACAGCTTTTGTGTTGCATTATGGGATATGCCCTGATGAGGCTGGTGCTGGAGCTTTGAAAGGCTTCCAGAATCTTTGTGTGGAGTTCGAGCTGTTTGAGGGAGTTCTCATTAGGAGCAGGCTAATATTTGGTTATTCCACATTTTGGCTGCGGCCCCAAACTCTGTTCTGGGACGATGCCGTTGGACCGTGCCCTTCTCCGCCTCTTAGATTGGGCTTCTCTCAGCTTAGTTTATTCCATCTGCTTCTGTGTGTGCATCAAGCCATCTCTCCGGCTCCCCCTCTCTGGCTCGCAGACTTGGATCTGGCGTTGCTATTGTCCAAATGTTGGGGAAGGAATTTGGCTGTGACATGTTGCTGGGACATTATTCCGGCAGCTGGCGTTACTTGTGCAGAGGCTGGCGGTGCTTGGCAGTGATGAGGAGCAGTGACTCCAGTGCCACCGAGTTCACCCAGAGAGCCACTTAGCGGCTGCCGGGCTTTCTGTGAGCCCAGAGGACTGTGGGAGACAAGCCGCTCTCTACAATGCCGACTTGAGGGGGTTGAAGTTTTTATACTTTTTCATTTATTTAAATAACAGGGTCTGGTTTTTCATTTGTGTAGTTTGTACGGCAGCATGTCAGGGCTTCAGGAGTGGGCTGCAGATTAGAACGCATTCGAACAGGGCTTCAGCTCAGCTCTTTGTTTTTTGGCAGGCCTGTTGGAGTGGCTGCTCTGCCTTTGTAGCCATGTTGTCTGTATAAGAAGCAGTACAAGGTAACATTTTAATTTGGAGCATTAGAACACTGGATACAGTATTATTGTGGGGTGACTGGGTTTATTTGCCTGTGAAAACAAGCGTGAGGAGGGAAATTGCTACTTTCTTTGCTAGACTAACCAATGAGAAGCAGCTGCAGCACTTGTCCTCTTTGTTTGTCTTCCAAGACTTTCATTATAAATGTGACTCTGAGGTGATGTTGGTGTGATTTCCACATTCAAAGAGGAGAGGTCCTTGATGTCTTTGGTCTCATTAAAAGGAAAACTTTTTTTCAGTTGACATTGAGGAGACTGCAGCATCTGAACAACCACAGTGTCTTTAGTCGGAGCTGAAGGTCAATGTACACAGAGAGAAAGATACAGTTCCCGAGTTCGTTAAAGCACCAAAGAGCACCGCCAAATCTCCAATTATCCTCATAGTCCAACACTGATGGTTAAAACCAACCCAGGTTCCACAAACCACAGACGTGTTACATGTGTTTGCTATTAAGCACCGGATAAGTTAAAACTTTACTTTTCACCAATACTGTGGTTAACTCACGGTTAGGTGTAAGCACAAAGACCACTTGATAATGGTGAAGAAAAGATTGTTTTAACTTAAAATTCTTGTTTTTAGGGACACAGTTCCCACTGGAAAAAAACTCTTTTCGAGGCACTATCCCTTGTGGAGACATGGCGTCTAGTTGCTAAAAACACTTACTTTTATTGTTGGGGTCTTGTCTAGTCGCTATGCTATTCACCATCCAGGACGGCTGTGGCTTAGGTGGTAGAGCTTCCTCTAATGGGAGGTGGTTCGATCCAAAACTCCTCCAGTCTTCATGTTGAATGAAGTATCCTTGAGCAAGACACTAAACTCCAAATTGATCGCAATGGCTGTCATCAGTGTGTGAATGTTTAAAAACTGAGAAGCAGGTGGCACCTTGTACCATAGCCTAAGCCAACAGTGTATCAATGTGAATGTGACTCGAAGTGTAAAAAGCGCTTTGGGTGGTTGAAAAGACCAGAAATGCGCTTTACAATTGCACGCCCATCCATTTACCATCCCATCCCCTCCACCTCCTCAATTTCAGTTCAGTTCAATTCTATATATAAAGCCAATTATCACAAATCACAATTTGCCTCAGAGGGCTTTACAGCATATGACATCCCTCTGTCCTTAGACCCTCACAGCAACTAAGGAAAAACTTCAGAGAAACCCTATAACAGGGAAAAAATGGTAGAAACCTGATGACAAAGTCAGCTGATGTACTACATCACTTAAAAAACATTGATAAATGTGCAGATGTAACATATTTGTGGTTTGCAGAAAGGTACAATGCTAACATTTCTTCTGGCAATTGGGCTGTTAAAACATCCTCAATTTTTGGTGCTTTCTGTTGGTATGACAGTACTGAAGAGTGTATGTTTATATAGTAAGGATAAAGCTATAGACTTTAAAAATAATGGATGCAGCTACTGTGATGTCACCCATTGATCTTTGGACTCTCGTCGTAAAGCCTCTGCATTTCAGCCCTCCCCATATTTTTTTTGGAGTCAGAAGTGACCATAGTTGGGCATGAGGCTCGAGCTGTAGAGGAGTGAGGGTTGAGAAGCAGAGGACACAGACAGCCCGTCACTCGTGCAGCTGTGCCCCTAACCATGCCTAACTTTAAGCTTTAATAAATTGTAAACTTGACTCATAAAAATCCACCCCCTGTGCAGTTTTCATGAATGTAAAAATGATCTATTAAGACCAAAACTGTTTTTAAACCAGGCTGTAAACATGCTTATTTCTGCTGTAAAGTTGAGCATTTTAACATTGGGGCCTATGAGGATTTACTGGAGCCAGCTTTAAGTGGCCAGTTGATGAATTGCAGTTTTTGGCACTTTAAAAGGCTTCTATTTTTTAGCCTTGGTGGTTACTGCTTGTTTTAAAGACTAAATAATTAATTGAAAAAATATTTCAAATCCAAAATGACAGTAATCCTTTGTAGTAGCTTTTAGGATACACTTATTCTCTGTACTAAGGTCTGTTTACATGGCAACACTTCTTACATAAAACATGATTTTTTTTTTTAGTTTGGCCTTTCCTTCATATGATAATGGCATTTTCATACTACAGCGTTTTTTTGGTTGGCTTTGCAGATCAGTGTACACAAGGATCGTTTTTACAATTTTATCATATGAACCCAGATTTAGTTTTTTAAATGCAAAGGAAATACTTTTCTATTTTTTGTGGGGGCGTTCTTTTTTAAAGTGACCCTAGTATGCTGAAATGAATGAAAAATAAGGGATGACAAACACATTGAGTTCACTCACTGCAACAATACTGCTGGGTGGTGACAGAAAATATGTTACTTGTGAGGGTGTAAAACATGCAAAAACATTAGTTTGGTCTTATTGGGTACAGAATGAATATTTGTATGAAATGCAGTCTCTGTGCTTTGCCGTGTGTGTTATTCAGCCTAGGTTATAGCTCTGCTATGAGACCATCCATCCTCTCTGGGCACCAGAGATGTCGCAGCAGTCTTGAGATGGAGGCATTAGGGTAGCAGTATTGGGGTGGTGCGTTGAGTGGGGACTATGAGTCAGCGGTGCCTGATTTGTTTCCAAAATCCAGATTATGGCTTTATTTTGCCATAACCCATCTAAGGGGACGCCCGTCTAGACAGGAACCTGTCGGCGACACTGCAGGGCGAGGAGTCATTAATCCAGCTGTGGGTGCTGCCGCCGCAGACTGTAGGTGACAGCAGCTTTAACCACACAGCTGCTAAAAAACACAAAACACTCACCTTAAAAACACCAGAAACATGTTTACTGTTTGCTCTTTAAATAGTTTCCTCTTATGTAACATTGGTAGGTCTATCTGCTTTTCGTACTCTGTTAAAACACAGGAAATCATTAATTAACTGGGAATTATTCATAGATAATTAGTTGATAAAGCCATCAGTTATTACTTGTAAACCTCATTAGAAAAGGTTCATGAGCTTCTCATCTTCCATCCAATCAATCCTTGAGATATACAGTTATAAATGGCAAACTGTCCTGGCAGGTAAAATGGTTAAAATATTCAAAACTAGTGTTGGCAATCCTAAAGCTGCCCTTGTCAAAGGCACAGTGCGGGTTATTTTCCCTCTTGTTTTAGGTCAGTAAGAAGCTTTTCAATGTTTTCTCTTAAGATTTGTGCCTTGTTGTATGATGTTGAATGTGGAGGTAACAGCAAGGATGGGAGTATATTTGGTTTAATGTGTGATTCTTCTACAAGTCTTAGAGGACAGAACAAGGATGCTGTATGATGCTTGTAGTAGTTTAAAAACTGTGTTGAGTTCGGAATTCCCAAATGCTTGATAGTTTGTTTGAGAAGGTACAAAGACACCCTGTTGAACATTTGTAGAACAACTTTTAAGATGGACTACAATATTTTGGGAGCACACAACCTTAAATTTCCAAATATTAATACAGTTAAACTACTGATTGATCAGAGGGGAAATTTGAAGATTTGTTAAATCAGGTAGTGTATGTCTTCACAACGGTTACAATAGTAGTTTTGGTGACACTTTCTATAAAGACCACATCTCTAATGCATTACTAAAACCAACAATGAAACATTATGATGAAGCATAGATTATTCTAAATGCATCAATATGTACCTCACTACTAAACCCTTTGAAACTTGGATCGACGTTGCTTTTCCTATGCTGCATTCAGACACATTCATGAGTGTTTATACCTTCGAAATCTGAGCAAATTCATTTGCTTTCTTTTAAAAAATGTGGGAAAAAAGGCAATGAGCAACTTGACAAAAAAATTTTCTTCAAATTTTCAGAAAGTAGATTTGGAAAATTCTTTCAAAAAATCTAGGGAAAATGTCTAAAATATTTATATATATTTAAAATTATCCCACAGGTGATACTACTAATTATTATTATAATTAAGCACTTTTTTCAGATAATTTATTTTGTTTCTTTGTTTTTCACTTATTTTTTTCTTCTATTTTTTTAGGTAATTTTGTCTTACTTTTTACAAACTTTGCAAATTTTTGGGCCATTTCTTGTTAAGTTGCTCATTGCCTTTTTCCAATGTTTGTGAAAGAAACCATGCCAATTTGCTTAGGTTTCAAATAGTTAACACATATGCAATGATAACTTAAAATACTGTGTAGACTGTTTTAGCACACTCTCCTTACTACAGTTGATTGTTGATGTGTGTAGAGATGGGTGTTTAATGCAGTATAAGCCTCATGAGTTCATCTCTAGTTTATAACTAGTCAAGTGCATCCATAAGACACTTGTCATGTATAATTCATTATAAGTCACATCTGTAGTGTTTTATGACTGTTGATAGAGTGTATCAGTAAACATTATGTGTGTTTATGAGTGTAGTCATCATAAAGCGTTAGAAATGCATCTGAATTCACTATGAATGCCCTCATAATGAAGTCTTTATAGAAAGTGTTACCATAGTTTCAAATTTCAATTTCATTAGGAGTCTTGAGCCATAAATAACAACACTGATCTTTGCTTTCATCTCCAAAAACATTATTCATCTGTCTTACTTCACAAACAGTACTCTTGAATCAGCTTAACTGTCTATTTGCACTCATGTCAGAGCTATATTGTGCCTCTCTTGGCTTTTAATAGAATATCAGATATGTGTGGGATCTTATGGCCAGTGGACTCGTCTTTTAACTTCTCCTTTCGCGTGGTAATGGGAGTGACATACCGTACCATCTGTAATGAGCTGGTTTCAGCTTGGTCATTGCCATGAGCCATCATTAAATCTGTTACCCATGGTGCAGTGTTCCTGACAGCATGAAGCTGCAGTCTAACCGAGCTACACGCAGTGGATCAGAGGTTACCGACTCACAGTGCTGCTGGTGTCATGATTGTTAGGAGGGGAAAAAATTTGAGAAATATGTGGAGTTCACATATTGACAGAATGCTTTTTGTGCCAGCTAGATGCACACTGGATGGACTAACCTTCAGTCTGCTCGTCCACAACCCCTGGAGAGCCTTGGCCGCTGATGAATGGCTGCTGGATCGTGCAGCACCATGTCTGCTCTCGCTTTAGGTCACTGTTGGCTGCATTTCAGTTGCCTCTGTGCACACACAGTATATTGTTTCACTATGATTCACAGTGCTCCACATTAAAGCCCAGAGCTCATTCTAAACTCCTCTCATCGCACAGTGCCAACATCCTGATCCCGCCCAGGCTGAGAAAGTTTGCAGACGTTGTTCTGAGGGTCCTTATAGCAGATTCCTTTCTCTGCTCATTATCTGCTTGCTGGGAAAAACTCATCAGATTCACTTGAGTGTTAAGACTATTAGTCCTCCTGACAGTGTGTCTTAGTCACGGGACAGTGGATTCTGCTACTAAAGCAATATGGCAGAGCTCTGCTCATAGTCATGTCTACAGTCCATTCAGGGCTCGAGTATTAGTATGCCTGACAGAGTTGGAGTCTTTTTAATTAGCAAAGCTGCGCTTAAAACTCATTTGTGTTGCTTTGAGCAAGATCAAATACAACACTCTGGGTGTTTCGTTGTCTTTGTGTTTGGCTTCATTCTGCAGTGGACTCATAGCAGAAAGAGACACACAGGTTTGATAGACATATCATAGCACAAACCATAATCAAATGGGCTGTGGCAAAGCAGTGTAGTACATACTCAGCACACCGTACAGTTATTGAAGTGCTGAAGCCAGGGACATTAAAGATTTGCTTCTCTATGATTGTATATAAAGTTTGAAGATCATCTGAATATAATTTACCATGATGAGCACACTGAGGAGCAGTGAAAGAATGGAAGGATTAAATGTGTGACATTTTTCGAGGATACAGAGCACAGTGCGCCTTGCCTTTATGGAAATCTGTCATATAATATGACTGAATTAAGGCTAACCATGCTTTGCGTATGATTTTGAAGTGAAAAAAACAAGTAGCATCCAATGTTTTCACAATAACTGAATTTAAATGAATACTCTGTGCATCATATGATTACACAACAGTCAACTTTATGAAAATGAGGAATTACTATTATAAGAGGCAGAGAAACATACCAAGCTTTGGCCTTGATGAAGGTTTTGGCTCTCTGAGTGGCCTTCTAGTTTTTATTTTATTTCCATGTAACTCTCTCAGTCTGTGACCATCATTTGATGGAAGGTCAACTGTTGTGACCCCAAACTAGCAGAAATCATGTTACAGAATCATGAAGGGTAAGAAACTGACACTGGGGTGAAAGTCATGAACTCTACAATGTCTGGCTTAGTAAGACTCCTTTGAATCACCTCTATGTTCACTTGTCAGGCTCTTTAGAGTCACTTTGCGCAGCAGAGACGGCAGCAATTGGGTGTCACTAGGGCTGTGTGATATGATAAAATATATTGTCTGTTAAAAAAAAACAAAAAACGTCCACAGTTTCATATTATGCCATATAGTTTATTTCTTTACGTAATTTGATAACACTTTGCGTCCATTTGCATGGCCAATGCACAGCACCAAAACAAACAAACATGGAGGAGCTGGACAGCAATACTGAATGTAGGGACTGAGTTTAAAACACTGACACCGACCGGCCTACTCAAAACAAGGAGGAGCTAAAACTAATAACAGTAAACTTTATTTTATGGCAATAGCTATTTTATTTGCAACTGTAGTTCATTTAATAATTGTGTATTTCAGAAGTTTACAGTTGTTCAGAAATATCAAGATGTATATTGTTTATCGTGACACAGCTAAAAAAAATATTGTGATATTATTTTAAAGCCATATCATCCAGCCCTAGGTGGTGCAGTTCAAAGCGCTGCTTTATTTCCTGGCTTAGGATGTGATGTAAAGGATGGTTTGTGAACACGCAGTGGTCAGTGAATTTATTTAAGAATCTAAACTAAAGGTCCCTAATGGGGCTAATAACAGAGTCACCATTGAGTCATGAGTACCCGCAGAGACCATACTCATTATTATCCAGTTGTGGTGCATTGTCAGGGGACAGATCAAACAGTGCGGATGAGGCAGACTCAGGCCTCAGGATGTTCAGACAGACTTTAACACAAAAGAAAACTCAAACCCAAGGCCCCAGGGCTGCTGCTTTCTTACCTTAAAATCAAAAAGACTTCAAGCAACCAAGGTATTGTGCTGGCATGTTTCCTTTTTACACCATTCATCCCTTCACCATGAGAGGCTCTTATCAAAGGGCTCCCTCCTAGGTTTACTGAGGCTGTTTAAGCAGATAAATCGCTGCTTCCTCAGTCTCTGGCCTCAGGGACTGGAGCTGGACCTTGTGGACCTTCTATCTGCTGGATACACAATAAACAAGGTCACTGTGAGGTTTTAATAGAGGATAAAGCATTCTTATGGTCTGTCATTGTCACTTCTGTTTCTTAGTTTTTATCCAGCCAAGCATGTTGCTTCATTGCCTGTTGAATAATACACATCCTGATTTACAGTGTGTGTTGAGCTCTTAAGTGAGGCAGCCATCATTGTGGTGGTTAAGTCAAACTCAATGCAGGTTTGAGGAGGAGAGTTGGATTGGTGGAATCTAAAAGTGGATGTTTTTCAGTTTTAAAACCTGTGTTCTGCAGAGAAAAGAATGTAAAGAGCTGTGGAGTAACTTATCCCAAGCCAGTTTTAGTTTTTAGACATAATTTGCATATAATAGTGACTGTACCAACTTTCACTCTCTGGTTTCTTCTGAAACATATCAAAGTGTACAAGTGGATTTTTAACAAGATTAGGAAATTATGATGTTACAGTCAGCCATGAGTAAATGTCACATTTCAGACAACTGCACAAGCATAAACAATGAGATGTAACTAATAAAGTGCATAAAATGGCCACAACCTCTGAACACCACATTATGTGGTGGTGGTGCGTAATGTGTTGAAATCACATAATAGCGGCCCAGTTGGGTTTAGGTACCAAAATTACTTGGTTAGTTGTGAAAAAGACTGTGTTTTCAGTTAAAATTATTACGCTTGTTACATACGGGATGTAAGTACATTGAAAAGGGATGTAAGTACCTTGCATAATATTATGAAATAACTATGTAAAAGACATAAGTACACATAGCCAAAGGAAGTCAACGTTGACTCTAAGTTTCACACAGGACACAAACAGCCTCCTGGGTGAAAGTCCTGTGTTTGTTGACCCATCCAACACCCTGGCATCCTCCCTACACAGACTCTCTCACTCTTTATCTTACCAATGGAGCCGTAACATTAATCTGTGCTCCTTGTATGATGCTTATGAAGAAGGGGATTTGTATGTCTACCACCAGGATCCTAACTGACTTTTCATTGGTACTGTTTCTGTGGAGCAGGAAGTAATTTTACTTCAATAACTGGCATCAACATATAATGCACTGTTAATGCACCAAAATACAGTACTTCTACATTTATCTGGCAGGCATAGTTCCTGGTTACTGGACAGATGGCTGTACAAACTACTCAATTGTATGTTAAGTTATTTAAATTAGTTTCACTTTGGCCAGCTACAACAGTAAAATGGTGTATTCTTTTTAAGCAGTAATATGTTTATTGTTCATATTAATTTAAAAACTGTAATGCTCTAAATGGTGGCACTCTTCATTTTGAATACTTGTAGTTTTCATAGTTTGACTTTAGTTTGTTAACAATATAAACTTTAACTGAAGAGTTATACTCTTATTACTCTTCAGGAGCTGCATTAAGACCTTGATAGACAATCTTGATTGACGGATGGAGATTAACTACATTTGCACACAAAATAAGAGATCACAGAGATAACTTCAGTGTATTCAGTGTGTACTTTGTGTAACCAAAGCTTGATGTATCTTAGCTCCAAAACTGTTATCCAAAAATACACAATGAACCACACAGGTGCACTGGGTTACATGGTAGCTTATTTTGACTAAAACCCACATACTGTCCTGCTGTCTGAAATACTCCCCCCTGAAAATAGCACCCAGTGAATATACTATTTCTTGTTGTTTGAGTTATGTTATTGAGCCTTTTGTAGAAAATGAAACTATACATTTGTGTGCTGTTTTTTATTGATTTCTGTCTTCAGTAGGAACCAATGAGCTTTGAGCTGAGAGCCAATATTGGGAGATGAACTAATGCACTGTTAGTTTTGTAATAAGAAAAAAAAAATGCCACCAGCCTTGTCTTTTAAGATTTCTCTCTGACTACACCATCACACATGCTAGAATTTTCAAAGAGCTGAATTTAAAAGGTTTATATTGATAAAATGTAATATAATACATTAGGTTAATGTGGATAAAGAAGAGCTTCAACAGGCAACAACAAAAGTATTTTTTTTTACATTGACGTGGTCTCATTAGACTCAATGAGCACAAAATTGACACCTTTCATTGCGCTTCTTTTGTAGCCACTATTTTCACCTCAGATGCAGTTGGACAATTTAGTAGTTTTGATTAAAGGCTCTAAAGAGTGAATTTATTGGCAACTCCTTGCTTACTTTGTCCTCCGTAGCTCCTGTGAGGGACTGGAGATCAATTAAGCAGATTAACTGTCTGTTACTTACTCTGCCTTTGTTGATACTGACTGCAACAAGAGTTGATGAGTCCTCAGCAGTGAACAGGAAGGGTGAAAAGGGAAGAGAAACGTGACATTTTTTTTAGCAGTCTTGGAACCCCGTAGCTACCAGTGTGACGATGATAAGCCTCTAGGGCCAATATTTCGGGAGATCCAGTGGAGCCAGTGGACATCTGGGCCAAGACTTTTTCTGCATACATATGCAGATATCTGTTTATAGAGATAATTATTTACGTAACTTTACATTTCTTCAGATTATTACATTTATCCTGTGAGCACATTTTACAGCCAATAAATCAAGCTAAGTTAAAAACTCAACTTTCTCATTTCTAAGTGTCGAATTAGATTGTAATAACGGAGCAGCCTCATACAGGAGCAGCATTCATGTATTATAAAGGTCTGCCAAACAGTCAAGCCACATTAGTTTAGATGCAGTTAAATGCTTTTTAAATGTTATTAACATCCAATTAAATTCCAAACCTCTAAGGAGATCCGCAGGCCAAGTAGTGTCCAACCCGCAGAAGACACTCAGCTGCCAGATCCACATGCAGAAAACACATGTCTGAAGATTTTATTCGGGCCAATTTCAGTTGTGCAGAGAAAGTGTGATCACAGTAATGATATCTCAGCTGGGAACCATTCAGATCCCAAATGAATGCTGTAATAGCAGACAGTAATGATAATATGCTAGAATGGTTGTAATAATGAATCACTGTTGCGTAATTATTCCCTTTATTTTCAAAGATTGCAAAATTTCACATTTAAAGGATTAAGTCATCGTCATCCTGTATTTTTCATGTTGTCGGAAAATTCCAAGAAACCAGCAGAGTGTTAACACATCCCTCACTGTATGACTTGGCTCTAAATCCACTGGTGCTAATGAAGACGTCTGAAATCTGCCCACAGATACATTCATTTTTTAAAAGACTCCATCATTTCCTAACGGTGCTGGTCACTGTAGTTTTTCTCAAGTCACCCAAACAGAAGGACATAGTTTATTTGTGTGGCAATATTTTCAGCATTTGATTAATCCGCTTTTGGTGCTCCACTGAGTGTTTGGGGCAGCAGGATGTGGTATTGAGTCAGAATACAGTATGTTTATAGTAATAAACACAATGCAACCGTGTGGCTTATTTTTATTTTATCCTCATTTTCACGTTCATACTTGTTTTTAAGATTTCTAGTACAATTTTACATGCTTTAGTGGTCAGAAAAAAAAAAAATCCTCATACTGTCTTTGCTGGACCACCCTCTGTCTGAGTGGGCTCGGTTTTAGCACCTGTCTCTTATAGTCCTCCTGATGAAAAAGCCCAGGCTTCTCTGATTGGACAAGAGAGAGAAAGTGTACATTAAACCATTAAACAAAGTCATCATATATTTATCGGCCCTCTGGTCTTTGTTACTCATCTGCCTAGTTCACCCCCCACCTAGTCCCACCCCAGTTTGCTACAACTGTCCACGAGAACAGAATATCACCACTTTCTTTCATAAAAAATCACCTATAAAAGCTTGTAAATGTGATCACACATGTTCCAGCAGGAGTATGATCCAAAACTATGTAGAACATCATCGACCAAGTTAACATGTTTCCCTGATGTTAGCATGTGGCTACATTTAGCAGTGCAAAGACTGCTAGCATGCCTGGAGCAGATGACCAAACAAATACATTTCACACACTATGGTGTCATAACTGTAGCCAGAGTAGAAGAAAACTGTTGGAGATAGACTTAGAATTGCAGGAAACCATTTTTGTGAACTTTACATACATTTACCTCATTATTTGATACTTTGACTACGTTAAATATGGATATCCCTCATTGTAACACTAATTATACAGTAAGAAGTAATACAGAAAAGCATAGTAGGTCCCTTTAAATAGTTTTTGGACAACACTTTAGCTCTATGGCATAGTGGAAGAAGCGATATCAGGCTTTACATGCACACACAGTGCCAACCTTCTCATGTCATCCTCTAGAAGTGTCAACATTATGGGGTTTAAATGTATACAAATTGTACAATTGTATATTTGCCTTTGACTTCTTTATCTTAACTATTTCCAAGATTAAGTATCCACTATTGCCACTTGCTCATTTCAACTCAGGCCTAGAAGTTCAATTATTTTTTCTTTGTTCCATGCTTGCCTACTGTCTGGGTAATGAAATAACTAACTTAAGTAAAAATAGATGAGGGGGGTTTAGGGAAATTGTGAAAAACAAAACAAATAAAACTGTAACACTTAAAAACAAAGTAACCTTTGGAGTTCATGATTACATGTAACATTGTAAGAGATCGCAAGAGGTGGTTTCTCTGTTAAATTGAAACGAATATGTATAAAAAGTCAGGGCTTTCTTTTCCTCCATTCCCATAAAGCAAAGGGAGAGTACAGGGGATCAATTAGCTCTTGTGAAAGGATAAATGGTGCTGCCAGCTCCGGCTGAGTCACACACTCATTCAGGCGCTTTGTGCGGGAGAAAGGGGTCCGACTTAACCGCCGTCTGCTTAATTCAACACTGTGTAAAAAGATACAAAAAACAATCAGAAATCGGGAATGTTTTTTAATCAGCTCAGCCTCTTTTAGAGCCATAACGCTTGATGACTTTCCTCATGAGTTAAGCCATTAACGGCTGCTGTAAATGGATGAGTTCATCTGGGCAGGGAGATGGAGGACTGTGTTTGGGCGACA
This sequence comes from Plectropomus leopardus, assembly GCF_008729295.1. Taxonomy (NCBI): domain Eukaryota; kingdom Metazoa; phylum Chordata; class Actinopteri; order Perciformes; family Serranidae; genus Plectropomus; species Plectropomus leopardus. The sequence goes on along the minus strand of NC_056469.1, from coordinate 2,605,751 downwards.
GCGGAGGCAGAGAAGATGGAGGTGGCGACGGGGATGTTTTCCAAAGTTTGAGGGTTCTCTCCGGTAGTCTTGTCAAATTGCTAATGGAGACATCCTGCTGGGGGACGCTTGGAGCAGAAAGAGACGACATGAGAGCGCACGGACCGACACTGCAAACCCAAATGTCCCATCGTGAACATGAGGCGGAAAACTGCCCATGGTGTACGAGATAACCTGAGGGCCTGCAGGGGCTGTGATGAGGCAGGGGACAGGGCGCAGGGATGTGAAGTAGACAGGCTGCAAAGAGAGGGGAGTGTGCCATTTGTTGGAGTGGGAGGGGGGATTGGACGGAAACAAAACAGAAGTAAAGAGTCACAGGAGGGGGAGACAGCAGCGAATGAAACAGAAGAATGCAGCAGAGTGAGAGCAGCAATGACATTAAATCTGTGGCTGAAAACAGATGATTTCCCATTTAACACTCCATTGAGTTCTCCGTTATCCTGGGTCCTGCCTGGCACTGTGACGGCGCCACTGCTTTCCTTCTGTTTCACAATAACAACCCCTCAAACCATACACACACACACCAACACACACACACACACATCATCCTCCACACACCCCTCTTGGTGTTCATCTACTGTACTGCTCAATATCCCCACCACAGAGGCTTCCAGGACATTATTAGGCAGCCTGCAGGATACTGAGTGGGGGGGTTGAAATGGGGTTTTGCGGGGTGGAGGTGGATGGTGTCCAAATAACAACAATCTACCACCCACGCCTCTCTCTGTAGCTCCAGTAATGGACCACAATGGACTCGATGGGAGGCATTGTCAACAGATGTTTTTTTTTTTTTTTTTTTATTGTGGGGGAAATGATCATGCAGCAAAGTGGTGAGGATGTTCTCACTGTTACTGAGAGAATTACACACAAACAGCATCAGAGGGAGAGCGTCGGGAGGAACTGTGTGTTTCTTCTGCCTCAAACACTGGGCAGATAATCTGTCACTGGGTACCACTGGAGAGGACACTGAGGGATGATCTGAGATTTGTTGATCAACCAGTAATTTGTCCGAATTGTGTTCTTTTACTTGCACCTCGCATTGGTTTGAAGAGGGTGGGAGTAAGTCTAGCAACATTTAAATTAAGGCTGTGCAGTATGGCTTTAAAATAATATTGTGACTAGGCTATATCGTGACACACAGTATATATTGATATTTTTAAATGTCCTTCAAACTAATGTTAACTACTCAAATACAAAATTATTGAATGGACTGTAGTTACAATTAAGTTACATAAATTAGCTGCTGTCATATCATAAAGTTGAATACACTACTGTTAACATTTGATAAAATATGGTTATAAGAACATTAAATAAAGTACTTTTATAATAAAAATTAAATAATAATATAATAATAATAATAATAATAATAATAATAAAATAAAGGGGGACTCGTGGTGCTTTTATTTTTAATGACCAGGCTTGTCTCAGACAGGAAATGTCAATGTTTTTGCTGTGGACTTGAAGCTTCCAGTCAACAGTTGGATGTTGGGGTTAGCATAAAGTTAAACAGATTCCACGGTGCCTTTAACCGCGAGGATTTATTAACTGTGAGCGGGCAACAAACTAACAGCTCTTCAGTTCAGATACTACTGCTCTGGTGTTCTGTGGTCACAAAATGTGAATGAATAGTTGTCATCATAGCTCAGCGAATACAAACATACCTCGCCTGCTCAAACTACCACTGCCGGCTAAGTTAGACTGTTACCGCAGCACAGTAAAATATGATTCATTCTTAAGCAGTGCATTATTTAATCATTGTACACAATGCAGTCCTGAGTTCCCTCCCCAAAGGGATCAACACCCATTCACACCTGGACCCATATAGCCCAAAGACGCACACCAGTACTGTTTGGCTCAATGACTCAAAAGTGGCCTCAGTGACTCTGATACTCATAGTCCACATGTGACCTTAATGACAACTCCCTTCCTGTTGGTTAGAAGTGAAGAAGCTTCTTGAATGAGAATCAAAACGTCTTTAAGTACCTGAAACAAGTCTATTTGTCAACAAATTAGTACTTATGGATAGCACTACATACATTATTTGTTTTTTTGAAACCAAAGTATGTTGAACTGTCAATATTTTATGATATGGCTATAATTTATTTCATTATTGTGTTATGCCAAATAGTAATGATTCTCACCAAACAGTAATTTATTTAAAAATCATATGCGTCTCCAAAAGCAGCTTAATTTTGAGGGAGTGTGAGTACAGGATGAGGAAGAGAAGGGACATGGAGGAAGGCAGCAGGCCAGACGGAGAGATGGTAGGAGATGGTTGGGCGCTGACACCATTTCAGGGTGTCTGTAATGAGACTCAGTGGCAGTCTTGGCCTGCTTTAGGAGTGTTTGCCAAACAAAAAGTGTTAACTCAATTAAAGGCCAGATTTCCCCCAGGAAGAACGGAAAAGTGAAATTATCCCTGCTTGTTAAACCTGCCACTTAATTTCACTCAAATTATTACTTATGATCCCAAGGACCCCTAGGCTAATTGTTTCTCTCTCTGCCGTCCCCTCCCTCCTTCTGCCTTCTGCTTAGTTTGCAGTGACAGAAAGAAGCTGTTTCATCAGCTCGGGTAAATGGCTTCGTCAGAGAGAAGCTGTGAGCTCCCTCTGCTCTGGAGGCTGCTGCTGTAGTCATCTGAGCAGCATCATGTCACTTTGTAAAATTAGCTCCAACTCTGGAGAAGCACATTACTTGTTGAGGACACAGATTAGAATCATCACAACACACAGAATATGTGTTACTAGCACTTTCAGACGCTGTAATTTCTTCACATTAAAAGATCAGCTAAAGCTTTAGCTCCAAAGTTCAAACGGTTCTCCTGGAAATTATGTTTGTAAATTGTTTTCATGATTGCATTGTGATGTCAGGGTAATTGCCACTGGCTGGGTTATTTTCAGAGACGACGTTTCTTTGAGTTAATGATATATAACTCTGGCACGGTACATTTATCCTTGGTTAGGTTCAAGGGAAATTTGCTATTTTTTGACCTGGACCCTTTTTTGGCTGGACTGCAACATGCAGGGCCCTATAAAAGCAAAAGTCTGTGAGTGAGTGAGTGAGTGAATATGTGAGTGACTTGCACCACTGGTCAGAGTGACTAATGACGTAAGCATTGCAGTTTCACCTTCATGTTTCAGACTAAGAATTTTTCAAATTCAAAGCCCTCTAGTGTTTCATACATGTTCCAGCCGACTAATGGAACTTTATGTAGTCTTGTTTCCCATGTTTTTGTGCCTAGGGGACAAATGGGAACAACAACTTTAGAAAATTGGTCCAATCTTGATCAGGCTGCAATGCAACCACACTGGGCATGTTTGCATTGCCAGTGTTTGTCCACTAAAATTATTATTTTTTTTTCATTGACAGGCTCTGATTGTGATTCTAAGTGTCGGACAACATTATGGAAAAGATTCCTACAGAAACAGACCCTTTTGTTAAAGAGTAAGATCCTTTTTGTTTAGCGAGAAACAGCCCCTAAATTGTCTCCATCACACCCACCAAACTCCATAAATAAACAGAAATGGTAATTTCACAGAACTCAGTGAGAGTCCATTTGGATTTTACATCTAGTGAAATTTTTGTATTCTGTCACCATAAGACTGCCTACTTAAAGAGTTATTAAACCAGAGGGCTGTACCCCACTCATAATTATGCCAGTCGAATCCGATTTGGCTGTTCAATATGAGTATTCAATTATTTGTTTCATTTTCGTAATATTTGTAATATAATATACAAGCTAACTGTGCCAATGATGGATTGCAAATGCCCAACAGCATGTTTTGCAGACACTAGATATCGAGAAAAGCCAGAGACTGTATTGTATTTATTGTAACTTGCTGAAGGAGAGGCTATCCTCACACAGCGCGCTCTCATTACTCGTTTTGGAGGGTGTGTGCTACTGGGTTAGCTGCTAACAAGAGTCTGTCAGAGCGGCATTCGTGCTTTGGCTCAGGCTATGTGTGCTATGGGGTTTAAAGCGAGTCTTTCCCTGTGTGGCGGTTTATTCTGAGTCATGTATGTTACGGTACGCCCGAATTAGACGAGTGTCTGTTGCTGTGCAGCGGCTTGTTCTTCAGCTTGGGGACCGAGTGTGCTTTGTGCCACTTGGTTAGCTGTGAACGCTTCTAATGCATCTATGTCTTTGTTGTTTTTCATTTTGGCGCTGTCAGCAGACACGCCCCCAGCGTAGTGCAGCAGAGATGCTCATTTTCTAATGATTGTTTTTTTCTAGGGTGTGTCAGAGTCATTACACATATTTATTTTTGAGGAAGAAACATAAGACAAGTAAGCCTTTGATTTAGAGTAGACAAAAAACTGTTAGATTGACAGTAGACCTGATGTTTCTTGTAATCTCATCATGTACCACTTTGCAGGTGGGGAAACATCTCTCTCACATCACCCGACAGACATTTCACATCATTTCCCGGGGCTGGATACACGCAGATGACATTTTATGTTTTTCAAGCTCGTGATCTGTACGAGTTTCTCTTTTTCTTTCTTGCTTCATATCCCGGGTTCAGTGAGTTCTGTTGTGCTCATGCTGCATGGAGCTGGTGGACTGCACACATGATGGACAGCGAGCGATCATTCACCTCAGCTCTAATTAAAAGGCTTTCTAATTACATGCAGAGGAAGTGGGTATCGGTTAGTGTGATGAAACGCAGCTTTGACATTGAAAGAAAGGCTCATCCTGATGAAACTGCGCTCTGACATTGAGAGAAAGGCCCGTCCTGAATGTCACCCATAGCTACGCCTTCTCAATAAATCACCATTTCAAGGACGGCAAATGAAAAATCGGGTCGGTTACATTTTCACAAGAGAGCGCAGTCACACATTCGTATATCCACCTGCAGAAACATCTCCCTTTAGTCGCCCTTTTCCTCACATATATACAGTCTGCTACCTGTTTTTCTGTGAAAACACTCATTTTGCACACCAGAACACAAACACACACACACTCACACACAAGCGATCTGACCTAGATCACTGGAACACATGCCTCCATACGCCTGCAGAAAATTCGTTGAGCACATTTTTCCTAACATACTCCCTCGGCAAAGTCTTCAATCTTCCTACCCCAAGGAAATCTTAAGCAGAGGATTAGCTTTTCCAATTTGTGAATTGAAACTTGCATCATTGTTCATATTTAATCAGGCGCTTGTTTCGAACTGACAACAAAAAAAAAATGCTTGAGGAGGGGAGAGTGGGGCATTGTCACTGTGCTTCACACACAAAAATGAATTAAAAGTAGTAGCATATCACCAGCTGTAGTAATCTCGCTCAAGAGAATGAGGGAAGAGTCCACTGAATAGAGGAATAATTAGGAGAAAAAATCTATTAGGCTTTGCTAATGAATTTAAGGAGTGTGAGATCTTTTCCTCTGAGGTGAAGATGCAGTCCAAGAAGACACAATAAAGCCGCAGAAAACTGCACTTCTGCTTTGTGTGTGGATCGAAAGGCTGATGAGGCTGTAACTCTGCTCTGATATGTTCTGTTAGTGCTGCCTGCTATTGTGTGCTATTTTACTGCATAGTTTTTTATAGTCCTTTGTACATTATTCTTCCTTATATTCCACTAGTCTTCAGTAAATGTCTTGTCTTGTAGGTGTATTTGGCTTGGATGCAAGGGTGCAAACGGCATGCATCTATGCAGACACCCAATAGCTAGAAGTATGTACACAAACTAACAGTTTGAAGTGTGTCTTTGTATGTCTTGTTCAGTGTTGGGCAAGTTACTTTAAATTAGTAACTTAGTTACAGTTACTAGTTACTTCTTTCAAAAGTAACTCAGTTACTTTAAGTTACTTGTTACTTCCAAGGTAACTAGTTACTAGGGAAAGTAACTTTTTTTTTTTACTCTAAATTCTCTTATTAATGCACACACTTTATTTTGGGGTTGATGTGGCATAGTGTTCGACAAAACAACTGTAAAATTTGATCATTGTACCCAGTATCACCACGATGCAGTGGATCAACAAAACACAACATACCGTATATTTTGAAACTTTTGATAGGCATATTTATTGTTGCCACTGAAACATGTAGAAAGCTGACTTTTGGCAGTGCAAAAATTCAACTGTGCCTCAGACCATTTAGCAACAGTAGGAATCAATAATAGTGCAAAACTGACACAATAGATTTTTACAACATAAACAAAGTGAGGTTTATCTGTTCTTTGGAACCTTAACTCAAAACAGCTTAACTCCACCAACTGGAGACCTCATCTCGAATAATGATGGGCAAACTTAAAAGTATTTTCAGCCTCACAAAGAGAAACTAAATAAATAAAAAGTATTTTCAGCCTCACAAACATAGTTAATGTTTAACAAAAATAATAGTTCCTTTATGTTCTAACTCATCAAATGTCCGTTTGAGCTCAGACTCCATGTTAGCATATTCTTTGTCCAAGTAACGGGAAAACGTCTTTCTGCATGGTGCTGGCCCAGCACCGTCTCTCCCTCGCACTGGTATTTTGCTAACCAGTTCTCTGAAAGCAAGGGACTCAACCGTTGAGATAGGTTGCATGTCTTCTACAACATACCTGGCAATCAGTCTGTTCAGCTGTGTCTGGGTTATAGACTGTGCAACAGGCTTTGTAAAATCAAGCTTTCGTTGTTTGGCTGGAGTGGCTTCTTCTTTAGCGTTAACAACAGCAGCATCGCCTGTGTTACCTTCAGGGTCTTTTTCAATTAGCGTGGTGGACGCGTGTTGTTTCCTAAGATGTTTCAGCAGATTCGAGTTGCTGGTCTTTGATGAGGATAGTGTTTTCGAACCTACACACAGATTGCAGGTCACCACAATATTCCTCTCGTCTTTCGCTGTAACAAAGGAAAAATAATGTCCATATTTCCACGTAAGAAATCCCACGCCTGGACTGCCGTCGACTGCCGCCATTGTTGTTTTCATTTATTGACGCGGATGTGACATCGCCGTGTCACGTGACGTCCGCGTCACGTCCACCACGGAAACTATATTCCTGAGTTATGCACGTGAAGTAACAGGTAACGAGCCTGTTTAAATCACAGTAACGATAAACGCGTTACTGATTTTGACAAAGTAATTAGTTACTGTAATTGTTATCGTAAAAGTAACGTAGTTACTGTAACGCGTTACTTAGTAACGCGTTAGTCCCAACACTGGTCATGTTTGCCTTTTTATCACGTATGGGATCTTCATTGTTATGTAAGAGAGAGCCCAGAGTCCGTCTGACTGCTTGACAGCTTTGTGACACTTTATAGTTTGTAAAATTAAAAACAAAACCTGACAGGTATGAGTACTACATGTGTTTAGTGTTTTAAATTAGTCTGTTCAATTTTGTTTATTTGGGGTTTTTTTTCTGAAATGATAAGTGTTCTTATTATGGAAGTTATTGAAATTCACCTGCTCCGTGCTGCAGGGAAGGGCTCCACTCGGGATGAGCTGCGCGGGGGCTTAGGTGTTTGCGTTCCGGTGCTGCTCACACCGACACAGAAATGGCTCGACTCAGTTATTAAATCTATTATTAACCATTGGGTAAAATGATCATTTCGTCATTTCCTAAGTGTAGTTAATGCAATATTGATGTTATGTCTTGCAGATTGTACTGTACATCCACTCTACCTTCACATGTCTCGATGCATGCAGACCGACTTCCAGACCAGTATTACCTAAACATGGTTAGTGATGTAGAGGCAAGATGGATTGATACTGCACTATAAACCTATTGTTTCATCCTTTTTAAGGAACACAAGTTCAGCCTCCATTATCATAAATAAATCGATGCTCGTCTTTTGGCCACATGTTGGGTAGCACAGCCTTTGTGTTTTGGTGCTGGAGTGTAATAATATCTCAGGAGTGTTGACATGCAGTGATGTGATGGGTCTTTGACAGAGCTGAGCTCAGCTCTCTGTCAGAGCCTCCGACTATTGACGTTTCAACTTGTTCAGTTATCTGGTTGGGCACGCGGCTGATACCATCTTGTTGTTTGCCATTTTCGGCACCATGCCTTAAACCCTGCAACTTCTTGCCTTTTGTGTCCCAATTCCTGTCAAGTGTCGTGATACAATGCTCATCCCCAGCCGCGCTCTGTGTGTTAATGGCTTGTAGTGATCCTCCAGTAGTCACCTCTATCACTCTCAGTGGCAGCCAGCAGTAATCTTCAGGACTCATTTCCTGGCGTCATTTTAGGGGCGTGTACGCTGATGGGATGTGGAGAGACACATATTGTCATTACAAAGGAAAGCCAGCCATAGTAATGATACAGTTTTACACAGTCAATTTCCTCTCCTATTGAGGCAAAATAATGTGCCTCAATAGGAGAGGAAATTCTACGGTGCAAATGGTGAGGCGCTGTCATTCCCCCCGTTTTCCCATTGTAAGTTCCTGCGCCTTTTGACTCAACATTTTATCTCCCCGACGCAAAATTGTTTTTAATTTAACAGAGCTTTTTATGTATGAAGGGAGTCAAATGTTGAAGGGAAAAGCGGTTGCCATGGGAAAGATTTTGGAGAAAACATTTGATTTCTGTGAAGTGAAAGAGTATAAAAGCCATCTGGAATCTTAGCCGCAGGCAGAGTTGCAGAAATAAACAAGAGCCTGGAGGCAGTCCACTCTGCTCCCATCTCACAGTCTGCTCCTTTATTTCTAAAAGGTTTTATGTTTGCTTTGCAACTTGATAGTGTAGGAAGGCTTTGACTGATATAGGCTTTTGAAGGGCCATATCTATAAAATGTGTTTTTGGTTTGAAGCTGCCAAAAGCTTCTATTTGAGTTGGATCACTTTCTACCAATATAATTCTATAGCAGGCACAAGTGCCTATAACAGAAGAGAAATTCTATCTTTCGTCTTGGAACTACATGAATCCACCAGAGCCTGCTGAGCAAGATGTTTAAAATGCTCCACATGATTTCTATGCATGCTGACTGCACAGCATCACACAGGTCATCTGGAGTCTGTTTCATCCCACCATGTTGTCTCTGTTGGGCTAAAACTAAATCACTATTCCAACGCTGTAGAAATCATCATATACTCTTGGGGCCCGCCTTAATATGTTACATGCACTTGTATTGCTCTGTGCACAATGCTTTTCAAAATTAAGCTTTTAAAAAGTATTATACATCAATATGATTTTCTGCTTTCATTGAGTTATTTTTTTTAACCAACATCAGTCCTAATTTTAAATATCAAATATTCATTAATTTTCAGAATGTTAATCTTTTAAGTGCCAGATTTTTGTCATGATGCCAACGTGTTTTTAGATGGAAAAAAGGAAGTATTTTCACAGTCTGGGATATGTCAGTGATAAGCAGCAACATTGATTGTGACAGTGCACCTAGTGGAAATAGCCTGTATTTTCTCCATATGCCAAATATGGTAAGAAATGATGTCATCAAGTTTAAAATAGGAAAAATGACAAATTCCAATGCAAAAGCCCAAAATGACACCCAGAAATAATACAATGCATGCTTTTATGCTTTGATGGCTGTGGGATCAAAATTTGCTGTTTCAATGGCATATTTTTCGCACTTACCAGTATTAATGTAACAATTTTGTTTATGCAGTGGACTTTAGACTCATTGTATGGCTGAGCTGGAAATTCACAGATTAAACAATACACAACTTTGCAAAAATGTATGCCATATGCATGAACACTGCCAAAATGATCAAAAATAAAGAATGAAAAATGAGTAAAATATGCCAAACAGCCCCTGAGGGTTAAGTTACCATAAGTAGCCTAATGTTAGCCTAATTAATGCCAACAGCCTGAAATAAGCTGTTTCTTTGATTACTTAAAATGAAACAAGTTGCATAGCTGACTTGTTACAAATACTTCCTACCAGGCTGCCAAGTTTTCTAACTCCTGAAACTTTAAAGCCTCTGTCTTTTCAACTGACACTGCCGTCTCCACTCTTAATTGTTACCCAGAACCCTTATAGAAAACACAACTTGACCATTTTTTCTTGATATTTCAGTTGTTCCAAGCCCCTGTTTTCTGCACTGTTATATTGTATGTTGCAGGGTTTTTTTAGACTGAACTTATTAGTTGGGTTTCCTTTGATCCTCAAATTGAAATTTTGAATATAAACTACACCTAATGGAAACACTGCAAAAAAAAAAAAGAAAAAAAGGATAAAAAAACCTACCATTTATTGCAGAAAAAGTTTTTACCCTTGCTTGAGGTGGTATATCAGGCAGTTTGAAAGAAGCCATATTTCACAAAACTGCAAAGGCTTTTCTCAGCCTCATGATGCTATGGCTATGTGCTTGTCAGTAGGAACTGGCTCCCTCATGATGCAGCAGGAGCTACAAGAGGTGTTACTGTATCGCACAACCCTTCAAAAGTTGAGCAGATCATCCAGAAGTTTTGAATCTACAGTGAAATTGGGGACTATCACCTCCCAGAAATCCCTCCTGTGTGGCCGCTCCCACGTATAAGAGGCTTGTCTTTCCATTATCGCTCCATAACACGCCTATGTAACCTTGGGTTGGAAATAATGATGTAAGTGTGGTGGCTGCAATAAAAATAAAGATTATAAAAAAATAATAATAATAATAAAAATAATGTTTTGAACATCCATCACCATGCTTCTTGGAATGTTTTCACCAGAAAAGTCACAGAACATTACTCAGTGGAAACACAGTCATCTCGCAACTGTGTCTTATTGACATTTCGAAAATATTGCTTTTTTTTCAAGTTTTAAGCTTTGCACAAATCTGTAATGGAACCTGCCTACTGTAGACAAACACTGTAATTCTTTTGGTTTGCTTGCTTGTTCTGGAACTTTCAGTCAAATCAAACTGCCAACCAAGAACAACCAGGTGAGGTGTGAACACAAGAATAAGATCGAACTTGAGCCACAGAGACACTGATTTATCAGAGCATGAAACGTCAATCTCCTCAATTGTCCACTTTTTTGGATCATTTGCCCGCTTTGGCTTCATGCTCCCGTTAGCTGATAATGCTGCTGCATGGTTTGGCCACCGTTGCACTTCATCCATTTCCAGACTGCTCTGGGCTGAGATCTCCTTGTGCACATCACATCTCTCTGTTCTCCTCTGACCTCTGTCATCAGTTAGGCATTTGGGCTGACTGGATTTTCCAGACACTGTGTGTGGTAAAATCCCATGAGGCACTGAGCATCACACCACATTCAGAGTTCCATGAATCAGTGTCTAGGCCGTTCCAGCACTGAACTGAACAGTAAGAAGCTCTCCCCTCTCCCCTCCAGCTTTACACATCTACTTTATTCAGAGCGTGAGATCTGTAGGAGTGAGCTGTTTGCTCAGACGGGCTGCACTGAGTTAAGTGGCCACAGTGACTACAGTGGGCTACCCCTTAATACATGAAGTTGTCCAATAAGCAGACAAATTTCATTTAAGCACCTATTAATGCCATTAGTCTTGTCTCATTATCTGGAGAGACTCCTCAGGGAGACTCTTGTGTAACCCCTTGTGTGGCTGACACCCACATCCCCTTCCTCAGCTGTGTCCCAGAATACATTTCAACTACTTCAGCCACAGTGAGTGACAAGTGTAACAGGAGAGTTTGCACCACTGTCCCCTTCATGTGCCCCTTTAGCTGTCAGGGACCTGCGACAAAACACACAGTCCTGAGTGAGGCCATTTTTATCATTCATTTAAGCCCACAGTGGTACTTTATCATGCCTCTGCACAGTGATAGCCACAGCAGGAGGCATCATGTTTTCGGTTTATCCGTCCTTCCATCTCATTCTCATGAATGCAACATCTCAAGCATGCTTTGAGGGAATTTACTCAGCAATGAATTGATTAGATTTTGGTGGTCATAGCTCAAAGGTTAAAGTGCTGTGACTTTCTCAGTTTCATTCCCGTGAACACGATATCTCGAGGACACCTCGAGGGAATTTCTTCAGTTTGGCACAAATGTTCACTCAGAATCATCGATGTACTGATTAGATTTAGGTGGTCATAGGTCAAAGGTCAAGGTGACTATGACTTTGTCAATGTGAGTCTTGTGTGTAGAGGCATACGACTGCGGGCTGTAATGCTAGTTGCAGTTTATTTCGATATCAGTAATTTTCTGTCTTAACACCGAGCAATTTTGGTAGAAAACTCTTGCAAACAGATCTCATGGCAGATGTTGATATGTTGATATCCAACTCTTCAGTTTCTCTTGAAACCTTCTGCCATTGTTGGTGTGTTCAGAGGCTGCTGCTGCCGCTGACCTTACTTACCTACATCCTGAATCACAGCCCCAATGTTTGTGTACTTTATTGCATCTCTCTGAAGCATAGCATTTGTTTCTGAACAGACATAACATAGACTCTTAGAGGGAGCGCGGGTTTTTTCAGGTTGGCCATGCACATGCAGATGAGTTGTTCAAGGAAAACTCTGACATATCGCGAAATACACATATTTGCTTTCTTGTCCGACAGCATGGTGAGACAATCAATATCACTCTCCTGTCTGTACGCTGAGTAGAAAGCTACAGACTGCAGTAACAGGGAGTGGAGACAAGGCAAAGCCTGGCTCTGTCTTGTGGGAATAAAAATCTAAAAATGAACACATATTTACTTTTTTATTTTTATTTGTACAAAAAACCCAAAGTGTAAACAGATGTTTATGTTTTTTTGACAGGAATAACCTTAGATCTTGGCTGGTTGCCTCGAAACTGGTCTTGGCCAATGTAAATATACTGAACACAGGTTTAAGTTAAAGGTCTAAGACTGTATTGATGCACTCAGTAGATATATCTCTCTCAAATCTTATTCACAAATGATTTAAAATCTGTTTTAGTGTGCACCTTTTCTTTCCCAAGATAATCCATGCACCTGACAGGTGTGACATACCAAGATACTGATTAAACAGCATCATTACTAAACAGGTGTGATTTAGGATGATCACAATAAAAGGACACTCTAAAATGTAAAGTTTGATCTAACAACACACTGCAATGCAGTTGACATGCTGACTGCAGGAATGTCCCCTAGAGGTGTTGCACCTGACTGAAAGTTTGTTTCACTTCCATATAATGGTGGTGAATTTTCCTTAATGCCATGGGGAAAAGGTTTAGTCACAAATTTGTTAAAAGTTGTGCTAGAGAGCACTACTTTTTTTTCTTCTTCTTTTTCAAAGGCTGACTTCTTCTGCTTATGGAGGTGGTCCGGCTGTACCTAACAGTACTAGGATGCATTGCACAACAATGCATGTGACTTACTAACCCAATTTAGGTCAAATTTGGTCAAATTATAGAGTGGCTAAGGTTTATACTTTGCTCCTGTACTTCTGTAGGTGTCAAAATAAAAACACGGAGGCGCTGTGGTCTGAACCAGTGTGAAACAAGATGGCAACACTATTTTTCACATTCTCCACAGCAGCACACCACTGCTTCACTCTTTGTTTTTTTTACCTTTCATAATAAAAGCTCAACTAAAATTAGGATTTAGCAAAAACGCAACTTAAAAAAATAGAAAGAAAGAAAGCTTATACACCTACTAGTTAGGTGACAAAAATACTCACTAAGTAGTCATTTTATCTCTACGTAAGACTTTCATGCACACATGTGCTTTCCAATAAAAACGACCCACGCTACAAGTCTTTGCGGGAGAGTTATTTCACTTCTGTCTGCATCTGAGGGCCATTTAAGCACCTCCACTTGGTGTTTGCTCCTGGCAGGCTCCAGAAGCTCCCCGCTGGCCGCATCCTCCAAACAGCAAACGCAGCCCCGGCTTCTCTGTGCTGGCTCAAATAAATATGGCTGAATATTCAAGTCAGCCAAGACACTGTAAATGTATCCCCATCCATTACATCCTCTGCAGCCATATTTTCTCCTTCAAAAGAGAGTACATTACACTCAAACATTTTTACAGGACTGCTCATTTAACAAAACCGGCACAGCAGCAGCTTCACTCCCTCAGCAGTGTCGACACTGGATGTGTTTAGCTCCGGGCCTACTGCGGGCTCACTGGACCACATATATGTAACCACTGTAGTTACATGCTGAGAAGGACATTAATCTCTAACAGGAGATTGTCAATCTCTGTGAACAGAGATCGGCACATATATATGCAGAATCTGTAGGCAATGGGACATATTCTGGTTTCCATTTGTCTGAGCAGTATTGATCAATATCTCTTCAGCAGCAAGTAAACAGTATGCGTGAAGTGTCGGGACACATTGGCTGAAATGCTGTGCCAGAACCATCAGCTATTTAGAGTTAGATTAGCTGTTTTTAAAATGAATCTGGATTCATATGCAGATATCTGTTTATAGAGATCAGCAAAAAGACAACACATGGAAAAGGAAGTCACAAGATCTGTGGCCCGACCCAAAACCGCAAATCCCACAGGAAACACTATCTAATAGTTTCACATTTAAAGTCACCAGTGTGGAAATATTTCATACATGTGAAACTATAATAGCATCATTAGCATAGTCCTGCGACTGGGCGTGGCCTCTGCTCCTCCAGCAGACACGCCCCCAGCATTTCAGATCAGAAAATAAAGTGCATTTTTTCCTTCTTTTACATACTTAGAGATTTTTTTGGTCATTCGAATTTGGTCAGGTATTTAATAACACATCTTTCTGTGATGTGACAAACTCAGGTGTCACACATTTTAATTATCACACGGACTTTCAGGTGTTTGCTAGTAACACACCTGATTAACCATTTTAAAACCAGCAAAATTGGCTTGATTGAAAGAAAAAAAGTTAGAAAAAAATTAGCTGAACTTAATTAAAAAAAAAAAAAAAAAAATAGAAAATAAATAAATAATAAATAATAATAATAATAATAATAATAATAATAATAATAATAATAAATAATAATAATTTAGAAAAGAAAAACAAAAAAATAAAGTAAAAAAATACAAACAAAGAAACAAACAAAAAAAACAAAAAAAACAAGGTAATAGGACTTGGACAAAGTGCTTTAAAAATGATAACAATTCTGTAACATAATTTTAAATATGTGATTTCATAATTAGACATATTATTTTTTCCCTAGCTTTTTTCAGAAAGAATTTTCTAATTCTATTAATTCTATCAAGTTGCTCATTGCCTTTTCTCCCATGTTACTGAAAGAAATCACGACAATTTGCTCACATAACAAAGCTCTGAATACTTGTTAAAGGCCTTATAGGGTTAAAAAGCAGCTGAGTGTTTTCACCGCAGTGCTATGGAGCATTTTTTCTTCCACTGGTTAGTGTACAGGTGTGGGCATGTGAAGTGTCTGGCCTGAATTTGTCTCTTAAAATCCGTGGCAGCGCGCTGAAACATCATGTGGGATGGGAAGTGAAAGCTACACAGTGCTGGATGGAAATGAGAGGGGAGCGTGAGGGCATCCAGACTGAGGCTGGCTGGTGAGAGCAGATTTTAATCAGAGAGGCTGGTAGCAACAGCAGCGCGGCCCCTGAGGGCCTGGGCATCACATCACATTATAACCCAGCCCAAACAGAGGCGCCAAAATGGCCGGGCCTGAAATAACAGAGAACCCTGCCAAATCGCATCATCATCCAACCCGCTGCGGTCTTAATCTGCCTCATCCTCCCGCACTAATGAAGCTAATGGAGGGAATAAGTGACATGCTCTTTCTTCTCTCCCTCTCTCACTGTCACTGCCGTCTCTTTAATGGAGTCGCTGCTCATGTTGGAGAGAAGGACCAAACTCTCTTTTCACTGCCTATGCCTATATTTAAGGGTGTAAACATGAAAAAGAAGAATAAAACAAATATGTAAAAGAGATATAAGCAGACATCTGACTCATGCACTGTGCTGTATGTAGGCCTTTTTTTAACCAGTAGAAGTGTAGCTTTTTTTACTCATATTAATTTAAATGCCCTTCAGCTGGATTAGGCTTTGACTGATATGTATCTTATTAAAACAGCAAAAACTTTGTAATCATAGTCAAAATCTATAAAAACAAATTGCCATATACTGTATTATATATGCAATCATAAATATGTTATTGTCAAAGTAATGTCTGCAAACTAAACTAGATTAACTCTTCAATCCCAACCCAGACTGAAGCAAAGTTCAACAAATATCTGTCACTGTCACATAAATCTATGACTGGAGCACATTTCTGATGTCATAGTAGTCGAGGGTCAATCACTTACAAAACCATCATGTCTGATAATGTCTGAAACATATGATTATTTTTACAATAACTCGTAAGATTGTAACATGTTATACTAAGGTCATGTAATGAGCCTTAGTTAACAGGTAATAATCCCTTTATAAGTCATTTTAAGATGCTTATTAACATTATCAAGTGTCAAAAAGACCATATGATAAATCTTAACAAAGGCATCATAAACATTTTTATTTTTGATAAGACAAACAAGCACTTCAAAGAAATGTGATAATATTTTAAAGACTGCTTAAAAACACAAGTTTCCTTAACCCTTTAAAACCTAAGCAGATTAATTTGATTTCTCCCAATATCATAGAAAAAAAAAGCCATGAGTAACTGACACAGAAATCAGCAAGAAATCAGTAAAAAGAAAAAGAAAAGAAAATTAAATGAACAAAAAAACAAACAAACAAACAAACAAACAAACAAAACACAGTAAAACAAACAAACAAAAAAAACCACAAACAAATAAGGGAATGACATGACAAAAACAATTCTGTAACATTACTATGAATATATAATTATAACTTTGTGGACATCTTTTCCTTAGCCCCTTTTTTATATTCTACATCTAACAATGCCACCAATTGCAATTGCAATTTGCAGAACATTTCTTGCAAAGTTGCTCATTGCCTTTTTCCCTACATTTTAAAAAGCAGCTGGGATTGGCTCCAGGCCCCCCGGGACCCTTACGAGGACAAGTGGTTAAGGACAATGAATGAATGAATAATATAGCAACTGGAAGTCTAGAATTCGCTCAGGGAGGGAGTGGACAGGAGACTGAATTCGCCCAGGGAGGGAGTGGACAGGAGACTGAGGTTGCTTTAGATGGTTGCTTCAGCAAAGCACAAAATCATAGCCCAGCATCTGGGTTTGAGGTTATATAAGTTTATAGTGGGCAAGGGCCTAGTTTCTTTTGTGGGCTACAGAGAGCCCCCTACCGAGGGGTGCGACTTAAACAACTTGCCAGTCTGTAGGCTCTAGGCCTGCTCCTTTAGCTCGCCATCGGGTAGTGAACCTGGTCTGGAGAACAGGACCACAGTTCACATAAATCACAATGTACCTTGTTCAATAGCAATTCTAGTGTGCACACAATTCACACATAGCACTAGTTGCACGATAGTTAATTTCCAAACATCCATTATTCAACAGTAGAAAATAAATACCACTTGCATTGAACGTAAGTCATAAATCAATAAGTCAAACATTTGCAGTAGTATTTAGCAGACATGATCCATATGCATAATCAACAGACAATAAATACATTCAAGTCACATGACTAAAGTGCTTAAACAAGTTTACCTTACCCTTTCAGTAGGGTTTAAGTAAGGACACTTTGCTGTTCATGTCATCTCATTTACAAGTTACATTTTGTAGAAACAGGCATATTGTTTGTCAAGAAGGCTGACCATGTCCATTAAAATTAATGGAGTCGGCTAAGCTAACGTTAGCACATACAAATAATTGACTAACTAGTCTACGGTTTACGCTACAGACGAATGTGTTCTTCATGGTTTTGGGCACAGTAAAAGGCTCCTACAAGTTGACATATATGAAGCACTCAGTGACGATCGTTATTCAAGTTGGAAAAGTAGCGAAAATACATTTAAACCAACCTGTAGCTCATCTGTCCTGCAGCCTCCCCACTGCTCCTCCTCAAACTGAGCCACAGCAGCCTAATAACCACACATGATTGACTGCACTGACCCACATGACCACATGACGTCACCGAGAAGATAACCAATGATTGGCCAACTGGCTCACGTGACCATCCACGAGATAGATAGAAATACCGCAAGATTTAAAGACGGGAATAATATAAAACATATACATAACATATAATATATAATATATGAGCTGCAATAGCCAATAGGATTTGTCACCTGGGTCACCTTAGATTTTTTGTTGCTTTGTTGAGAGTAATGCATCCTTTATTTTGCATTTTTTTAGCAGTTAACAATGACATATAACATGCTTTTTCACGCTTAAGTATTTAAAGCAAAAATAATGTCTTATTAAGATTGACAATCTCAGTCTCCCTGTAAGTCTGTTGGCTTTACCTTTGGGGACGGGGTCTTTTGATGATTTCACTGGCTTTTTAAAGTGAGCTTTAAAAGTGAGCTTTAAAAGTTTGTTATTGACAACAAGCCCTCCAGCTGGTCTTTCGTATAACTGTAGATTATTCTGCAATTAAAATCAAGTCAGTTGTATTTATATATGGCCAATATCACAAATCACACATTTGCGTCTCGGGACTCCTGGAATGATTTGTGTGTGTTGCTGCGGTTAAAATGAGGAAAATAATGATTTTACAGCATGTGAGCAGCTCTGTCAACATGGTGCTGATTGTGCATGTGAGCTGTGGTTGCTCATTGTTTGATTCAGTCGAGTGAGTGCCGAGGGACTGCAGTATAAAGGGTTAATTCTCACATTGATGATGGTCTGATGGTGCTTAAATTGTACATGGGGCTTTGATTACTTATAAAGTGGAAAAATCTGTAGTGTCACGTGAAACATTGCCGGTGTATGTCTTCTTTGCAATCAGAAAATAATCTAGTCACAAATCTATTTGAATACATAATGTTGTGGAATTAAAATGGTGCTTGAATGAAAGAAACAAGGCATTATATCATCGAAACGATGTTGTTTTATTAATCTTGTAGGTTTATTAGAGTTTATTTCAGCTCCTGGAGCTGTGTGGCAGTCTGGTACTGACCATGAAGAGACTTCACTGTGAAGCCTTAACAGCAGCACTGGCAGTAAGAGCTGACATAGAAATCATTATCACTGATGTGCAATTCAAATAAAGAAAAAAAAAGAACAAATCAAACAGAAAACTGTGAACTCTGAGAAAAGCAAGCTCCTTAAAAGGAAAGTGACCTCTTTGTGCTATAAATAGTATCTGCATTGCCTTTCAAAGATGAAATCACTCCAAAATGAGATAAGACAAGGAGAAATGTCTTGGAGGTTACTCTTTTCTCTGTCAGGGCACAGTCACACATAAATTAAATGAATTAACATTGGCAAATGTCCACCTCCTATTTACATGCATTCAGTGCAAGCAAAGGGGAAAATAAAAAAATAACATCTTTGCATAGCATGGAGGTCAACCTTGCGTAGATTTACTGATATGACTCAGGCAGTTGGTTCCATTTAGGATCCAAAACCCAGTCAATGTTGTTTTTGGGGCCCGTGTGGGCTGTGAATTGGCTGAAAAACGGGCCCTATGGAACTTCCCACAGGTTCTGTAATAGAGAATCCAAAAACGAGTCCTTAAACCCAGAAATTAATCATCATTTACGCACCTCAGGTTCCCTTGTCCCAAAGTCAACAGATTTTTGAATGGGTTTTTGGTTAGAAGCCTTGAATAAGGTCGGTGGTTAACACAAGCAGAGTAGACCTTCACATAGTGTTCGACGACATAAAGTATAAATAAAACCCCACTCTCAAACATTGAATTTTTTAAGTGTCTTAAAAACGATTGTTGCTGACAAATGGCTAAATGAGACTTTAGATCGTCATCACGCCTCACTATGCAGAATACAGCTTTACAGCCTGGTAGCCTCATTGCGGTGGCAACGTGACCATAGTTTAGCATAGCGATAGCTTTTTACTTGTGATGATTGCTTTTAGGTTCCAAAAATCATTAAAGTGCTGTTCATTTGTGAAGATTATCTTGCTGAACAAAACATGTAAGCATCATAAACACTTATTTTCTGCAATAATCGAAAATCCGATGTAAAAATCCCATAGGCTTTTTTTGGCAAGGGAACCAGGGCGATGTTAGCCTCGGGGTTGGCCTACAGAAAAATGACATCCCCGGGACACTGTGGGCCCCATGCCAGTTGCCTGCAGGAGTGGGTTTATCTGAATGGGCCCACGAAGCTTATGTCAGGGCTACGTGGGTACCAAGTGGGCATAGGCACAAAATAAGCATCTGATCTGGGATCCACTTTGGTGGGGGCCTATGTTAAAGCCCACTTACTACCTACATACAAATGTTGGCTAGGATGCAGCGATCTTTTGTAATTTGTTTCTAAACAGTCTCACACACTGTGAATGGGCAGCTACTGTAATTTGGTTAGCCAGGAAGTTGCGCCATCAGTAGGTCCTCATGCAGTTAGCTACAATAGCTAATCCAAGGCAAGTCAAGTCTGTTCCATTAATAAAGCCCACACATCACAACTTGTCTCAGAGGGCTTTACAGCATATGACATCAGTCTATTTTTGGACCCTCACAGTGACAAAGGAAAAACTCCACCCCAAAAAACCCTGTAACAGTTAAAAATGGAAGAAAACTCAGGAAGAGCAACTGCGTAGCGATCCCTCTTCAAGGGAGCTAATTTACCCTGGGCTGGACTGAAAAAGGCCTGTGAAGTGATAAACTTATTTGGAAAGCTTTAGGAGTCTTGTTTTGCTCACCACAATGTTTAATTTGACTCTGTGTTCCCTAAATCTTCACAATTAAGGTGGCCAGTGAAAAATTAGCAAGGCCTTCAGTCACAATTTCCATAACTGAGAGTCATGATGGATGTACAGAGCATCCAGCTGTATCAGGTTCCATCTGTTTGTCTACTGAAAACATTTCAGAAGCAGAGAGTGGTTTCTTCTTCAGCAGCCACATTCATATTTGAGTTGAGTCATTTTGTTCTTTCCTTTGTTTTACAGGCAAAAATACACATTTTGCAGATCGTTAAAATCAGATAACAGATGCGTTTTTGCTGTACTTCAATATGACGACCTTTAGTTGCCTCAAACTTTCTCCATCATCACTTATTTTAAATGTCAGTAAAGCTGATCTCACGTGCTGTTGTTCACTTGTAGTTTGTTGATTTTGTCTGTTCGTGTTGTAATCCTTAAATTCTGATTTTACCTGCAACTCAGCATAATGGTAATGCATGATGGTCAACAAAGTGTTTGCTGTGATCAAATTTCATACACATTCAGTCGGCTCAACAAAATGAGAACAACCATATAGGGAATTGAACTGCATGAAAACAGTATCTCATTCTCAATCACTACAAACACAAATCGTTTTCAGTCAGACACAAATTGAAAGCATTATGAAAATAAGTTTTACATTTAGAAGTGAATTTCAGGGCTCCAGAGACTAAATCTGCTCCAGCAACAATGGACTTTGTGCGTAAAGACTCTGGAACTGAAAAGTGACCAAGCTGCACCCTGTGTACATCAAACATCCCTCCAATCAGGCTGCCAATAAAAACTGCAGTTTCTGCTTTCCAAGCCAAGCTTTCAGGTTGTTTTTTGTTTTCTTTTCAAATCTTGAAAGCTAAAAAGCTAACAGATTTGATGAACAGACTTAATAACCCTTACCCTTTTTGCTGATATGCCTTCATGTCGGCGATAGCTGTTTTTGGGTTGCCCGTCTGTCCCATTCTCATGACCATGATATCCCCGAACGCCTTGAACCTTCAAATTTGGCATAAATGTCCAAATGTACTTAACAATTAAGCAAATAGATTTTGGTGGTCATAGGTAGAATGTCAAGGTCATGGTGACTCCCTCAGTTTCATTCATGTAAACGCAATATCTATAGAAAAGTGTGAGGGAATCTCTTTAATTTTGACACCAACATCCACTCAGACTCAACAATGAACTGATCAGATTTTGATGATCAAAGGTCAAGGTCACTGTGACCAAACTAAGACAGACAAAACTAATTATGACAAAATTTCACACAGACAACTGTAAGACACACATTCTTGTTAAATGAGTACCTACAGATAGAATTTCTGAGATGTCATTTCTGACTGAGATGTTGTCATGTCAGTCATGTAAAAGCACAGGAGATGTTTTGGACCACTTATCTGTAGTATAAAACAGTACAAAACTCGACGGTAATGACCTGTAAGCATAACAGATGTCACTGCACATTTTCTGCACTGACGCCATAAAAGCTGTTGACTAAAAATAGCAGAAAAGGCAGTCGTATGGTTGATTTTGATTGAATGCATTAGTCTTTTTCACTCAGTCTAACAGGACCATTAAACTCTGACCTGCAGGCTGTACTGTAAAAGCCTTACAGCACTTTTATACATATTGCATCTTTTGCTCATGTAGGTGTTTTTAATTAAAGAAGTGAGAGTTCTGTTATTTTGGAACTATGAATCTTTACACCTTAGCTGTGAAATTCCTCACGACTTCCACACTCCTTCTATTGTTCATCTAAAATACCTAACAAACAGTGTTTGAATTCACATCAGATATTTGCTGTAAAAAGTTCTTTTTTAGGGTAGATATATGCAGTAGCAGGCAAAATATGTGGAGCATTTCAACACCAGTTTTTTCACCCCAATTTTCAAATATATATATTATATATTTTTTTTAAAATAATCAGACTTTCTATAAATATGGGCACTATGTTTTTTTTGTTGTTTTGGAGCATAGATGCTGGAGGCTGCCATTGCATCCTATATCTATGCGTGTTTGTCTGCTTATACATTATACTGGGGCTAACTTTACGGATCACTTTGTATTCTCAGAACTGTAGTCACATTTATAACTTCCATGTGCAGTTGTAGTTTAAAAACAAATCAGATAAAAGTTGAGAAGTTACATAAGTAACAATAGTAACATACTGGTTGTATGAGGGGTTAGTTTCCGTGATTGTCAGGGGTAAGGTGGGAAGAGGGGACACGCTGTAGATTTGAATCCTCATTTTGAATATGTAAAGGTGGTGAATTCCACCTAAAGAAGGATGTTAAGTTGCTCTTAAAACTGAGCTGTAGTGATGATTGTTCACTGTGAAGTGCAGAGGTTCAGTCATGTCGTATATTAAACACTGATGATTTGGGAGTTAAGTCTGTGTGTTTATTTCAGTTCCATTTATTTATTTTACTTCATCTTGAAGTAAAAATAGATTCATGAATCTGTTGCTATTGAGGCCGCTGTGCAGTGCTGGCCTATGTAGGGATAACTCTTAAGTGTAAATCAACTTATAACATCTCAATAACTCCAAGTTATGATCACTCAAGTGATTACGTCGTGTCACGTCAGGTCACGTCACATCACGTCGTGTCACGTCACGTCACGTCACGTCACGTCACGTCACGTCACGTCACGTGTGGCATTTAGCACAACAGACTCTACTTTAGGTGTGACATATAATATATGTGCCGGCAGCGCTCTCTAAAAATCTAACAGTGGCATCACATGGCAATAACAGTCATTTACCATCTCTGTTATATGGCAGGTTGAGGAGCTCCCCATTTTGATTCTTTTCCCAATTTATAGACATTTCTGATCAGTGTTCCTCTTCTTTAAGTTAGCCACTAACACTAATAGCTGTTTTTGTCTCCCACGGTGGGTTGCACGTATAACACTCTGTCAAAACATCACAACTGTCACTCTCATGACCGTCTTGTTGGCTGTCCTGTTTATACAGACACCATTTTGGCATTGTTATAACCTCCACTGCTGGCTAAAAGGCGAGACACCTCTGTTCCTTCACTCCATGATAGTGCCTTTTATAAAGAACTGTGAGGCGGCATGACTATGCAACATTACTGCTTTGAACAGGCTGTGTAAAAATGGCTATCGTGTCCTTTTTTCTATGAGAAAAAAACTGAATTACAAATTTATTTTGGATACATAATGCTGTGGATGTTTGAATTGAAGAGATAAAGCCTGATTTAATTGAAACGGAGTTGTTTTAGTAATCTGGTGGTAAATTAATTAGAGTTCATCTCAGCCCATGGAGCTGTCCAACAGTCTGGTACTGAACGAGGCCAAGTATCAGTCTGCATGCCTGTCTCAGTTATTAGCTGGTGAATGAGGGTTATTTTCAGTTGAAATGACGCATACGGTACTATCTCCAAGCTCAGCGTTTCAGTCCTTAAATCCGGATGCATGTGGAGATATGAATAGGCAACTGACAAATTTTTAGCTTCTCTGTCCCTCCCGACACCAGAGAATATGCCTGTACTCTCTGAATAAAATAATTTATGACATATCAGTGCAGCTTGTGAGTACAGTGCTGAGAATAGCAAGAATAGCTGATGGCAGTGAGTGACCTAGTCATGACTAAGGCCTCTGAGAGATTCCAAAAGAGTACAAAACATGCTCAATTTTTAATCCCTTCAAGTAGCAGGGAGGAGGGGCTCCAAGTAGCCACAGAGGAGGGGGGGAGGGTACTGAACTGCTTTGGGCTGTCGGCCTAGTGTTAAACCTCCCTCCCACACACACACACACACACACTCCTCCTATACCTACTTTCCCCGGCTTGTTCCCGAGTGCACCCTCATCTCTCAAGGTGTTTATGTTTCAATCAAAAGAGCCAGAGCAGCGTGACCACAGCTTTCTGCGTGACCAGCAGAGCTCCAGCTGCAGCCGCCACCCTTTACCGCTTTAGGAATCAGCCATAAAAATGCCTCCTCGCCAATCCCCTTTCCCCACCTTTTTTTCTGCTATTACTAACCTAGACAGTGGAAACCGGCTATTGGCCTTGTGTCCTGCTCTCTGAGAAGAACTTCAAAATAAATCCATCACTGTCCCCCATGGCAAGATTCTAAGAAGGGCTAGGGTTGACCTCTGTCTGTTTGTTCCTTTTGTTTGAACATCTGTCACATGCAATATCACTGATACAATTCTGACAAAAATGGGCAGCAATTCATTTCATCACTGTGTCCACAAGAGTTGGGTCAACATATTGGTCAGTATTGTTTATACTGGAAATAGATGTCAGACTATATAAGCCACTTGTTATAGGGTCACTACCAATATAATAAAGATCTACCCTGACTACCAAAATAATCTTTGCTATATCGAATGCTAAATGCCTGACTAGTTAAAGAAAAGTATCTTCTTATGGATGATCGTCTGTTTCCAACTCTCATCCCTTCCACTCTACACTGACTTTCTTACTCTTAATAGCTGCATTTATGCTGCCTGTTCAAGTTGGGAATATCATGCAGTTATGCTACCTTGCTGTTCTGTATATAACGTCAGATTGTGGAAAGAGGGGAGAGAGTGTTTTTGCCTCTGAGCAAGAGGATAGTACACATTTTTGAAATTTTAACTATAATTAATATGCAGGAAAAACCATGTTTGTTATGGTAAGGGGACCTTTGATATTATATTTATCATAATATTCATGTGGTTCAGGTTTGACTGTGGTCATGGTTCAAAGAAAGATTGCTGACTGTTAAAATCTGAATTGTACTAAAATGAATCATTAGCCATAGCATCTCATGAGAGTTTAAGCATGCCATGGTGTTGCTTTAGATGCTTCTCCTTTCATGTGTATTGTTCTTTTGTGGCGTATAATCCAGCATGGCAATCAAAGAGGTAGTGAATACTGAGAATACAGACGGTGTCTTGTTTAAATTCTCAGTGTTGATATTTTCTCAGTGCTCAGAACGTGGTTGTGAAGCTTAAATCTTGAGTTAGTTGGTTTTCTTGTGTACCCGGCTCTGCTCTTTGCAGAGTGCATTTGCAAAGAGAACTCTGCAAACCAGCGCCAGGAAACGATAACCCCCCTAGCCCCACTCTGGTGAAAAGCTATTTCTTGCCACTTTGTTTCCATGGCAATGTTGATAAGCTAGTTGGTTAGTGTGGGGGTGGGTTGGGGTTGGGGGGAGGAGGGTCGGGGGACCTTTGCAGCCACAAAGTCAGGCCTGGGCATTTTAGCGGTTCATAAAAGTGTTGATGAACAGTTGAATCTCTCTCCCTCTGTGAGATTAGCAGGAGAGACAGAGAGAGCGAGGGAGAGGAGGCAACAATGAGGTGGAAAAATAGACAGCGTCAGGGGTAATGCTCATATTGGCTGACACAAGGGAAAAGCAGCTTTTAAAGCATTTAGCTTTAATTTCATTCAGGAGTGACATAATTGATTTTAATGAGATGTTTATAGAGTGAAGTGCCGGTGTTGCTAAATCATTTGCGAGTCTGCCTGACGGGTACTTGTGAGGCTCGCACTGGGGAGAAGCAGAGAGGCACAAAAACCTCTGCTGCCAGAACTCCTCCAGCAAGCCTCCACTCATCTTTACTCACTCCCGCACACAACTGAATTCATTTGGCTGCTTATTTTAATTAAGAGCATATTTAATTCATGAAATACTTTCTTAACTTTGACACTGTATTGACTGAAATGCTTCAGCTGGAATCTCTTTGTCGGTTTATCACGAACTGAGGCGACATCAGCCAAGTCCCAGCCATCTGGGCGAGAATACGAGTTTTACTTCTTCTACCCAACAAATCCCGCTGACTTCTCCTGTTGGAAGGATCAGTGCTGTGATTGACAGGGTGTCACATTGCTATTATGAGGTCCCTGTGGGCCTGTGCGGTTTATAGTGGAGAGAATGGATGGCGGTGTGAACATCACAGAGCTGCAGCTCCTGCCCTCAGCACTGAGAGAAAGACTGGGTGCCATGATGCTAGCAGTCATACTGAACTCTTTCCCACCCAAACACACAAAGTTCAGCTAAGGTGTGTTTGTGAAGACTTATATCACAGACTGTCCTCACCAGAATAACAGCATAGGTCATGATTTCTAACACATGAACCTGCAGATGTTTTTAGGCGTGTAACGATCCATCAGTCTGCAACTGATTATTGATTAAATGAGCAAGTGTAAACATCAATCCATATCCTCTTTCAGATGCGCCTTTATTTTGAAATTTTGTGCCACTGTCAAAACAGTATCAGGAGCACGTCATATGTAAACACACATTTTAGTCTTTATTGACAGCTTAAGATGGACAGGAAAGGTGGGAGAGAGAAGGGGGAATGACAGCAGCAAAGGGCCACAGGCCAGACTCGAACCCGGGCTGTTGCAGAAGCCTCAGCCGTGTGAGGCACACACTCTACCAGTTGAGCTAGCGGTCATCCCACACCTATAGTTTTAATAAGGTGCAGCAACTGATGGTTGGGTATTCAATCACCATGCTTAGCACCATCACACTGTTTTCTACACCGTGTTCTTATGATGTATGTTTTTATGTGCTGTGATAATAATCAAAAGCGATGACAAGAACCCGCCTATACTATGACATGCAGCTATTAGCTAATGAAGGATTTTTTTGGGTTTTTTTTTACTTGTCAACAAATCCTATGTGCAGACCCAAACCATGAATGTATTCTTCAATCGCTAATACGTGTGTATCCAAAGACTGATTTATCTTATTGCCCAATTGTCATCTGAAAACTATTAAAAACACATCAGTGAATATAGTCCCCATGAAATGCACTATTTACTCCATTTAAAGTAACATTTGCTAAACTGCAGTACCCAGCTGTTTAATTATTTAGCCATTTTATTAATGAAATGATTTATGTGAAACCCAAAGTATTTTTTAAAGATTTAGGTTTCAGTGAATTGAATTGGCCTAGAAATACCACAAACAAGGGAAGTTGGATGAAAAATAGAGACATTAAGACATTGCAGGTGTTGGTGTTTTCTTTCCTTGTAGTTTGAATGATATACTGATAAAAGTCTGCCAACTAATTCAGCTTTTCAACAATTTTCATGAGATTTTATTTAGATATTAATGGTTCCCAGAAGATTTTTAATGATTCTGACCTTTTTTTTTTTGACTTTGACCTTTCCTTGGGGCTGGGTAATATTTAAGATACTATGATAGAAGTACCAATGCCAGCATATTTAAATTGATGCAGATACCAGTAGAATACTCAATTTGATACATTTTTTTCTACTTTATGTTACCCATAATGTGAATGAAAGCATTCATTTGCATAAAAAGCCACCACTTATTTGGTGGCATCTCGACATACTGAACTGCCAACTTCACCAATTATACCACGCTCAACTACACCACACCACACACAGTATGTGTTGTAGCTGCTGTAGTAGTGGGCCATTTCAAGAACTGGCTGCCAAAATAAAAAAAACAAAAAACAAAAACACAGTAGCTATATTTTTCTAGATCTGGGTACAAAATCCCTGAATGCAAGTATTGTTTGACTTAGGAAGTTCAACTTTACTTGGCACTTGGATATTTTGATCATTACCTTAAAGGTCAAATGTACCGATATCAAGCACTACCATTATCAGGCTAAAATGTCACCTTGTACCTGAAAAACATCAAAAACTTAAGAGCAGGTTTCCATGAAATTAATCACGCACATTCCTGCTCTCCAGAGTCTGTATCATTTCCATTGTGGAAAGTTGATGACCTTTACTTAAGCGTAACTGAAGCCACATTCTCCCCTTATATCCCAAAAACATAAAAATAAAACAAGAATATTTCCATTAAAAGTTCATTCCTACTTTCCAGATGATGAATTATCTTCATTTTGGACACATTTTAACATTAGCTTTCCTCTTGTACAATCCCCAAGATGATCTACATCGAACATCAGGTATAACCTGCTGTGCTCAGAGGCCACGTCTGCAAAATGTCAGGAGACCAGGAGCCACTCACAGCAGCCCCATACATGTGTCTTGGATTTTAGAATGTTTTTAGGATTTTTTTTTGACATTTTGAGTATTTCATCATGTTTTTAGGATTTCATAACATTTTGAGGATTTAAGGATGTTTTTAGGATTTGGGGACATTTCTACGGTTTTTGGACATTTCCAGGCTTTCAGGACATGTCTCAGATTTTTAGACGTTTGTAGGATTTTAAGATTTTTCTAGGATTTTGCAACATTTCTAGTATTTAAGGACGTTCCCAGAATTTTCTAGGATTTTAGGACATTAGTGTCTTAGCTAGGACTTCTGTCAGGGGGCTTGGGAGATTCCCCACTGGCCCTTTTTTTGATAAACAAGCTCTATTTTGATGCTCTTTTATGCACTCTGGCACCTGCTGTGTACTAAAAGTATAAAAAACAATTCTGTTTGACTCACTTTATTTTTATTGTGAATTAGAAAATGGCTGCGGGCCAAATGGCACCCTATTGCTCCAGTTTCGGCCCTCGGGCCTTAAATTGAGTATCACTTTTGTACATATTCAATCGCTGGATTTCTATAAATTTTTGTGACTATTCTTGAGGCTTAAACCCCCCTGATCTTGGTGGTGCCTGTTCTCCTGCATTGTCCATACACCAGCATCTGCACTTGCACACACAATACTTGACAGTCTGACATGTAGCATGACCAATTGTACAACCAGTTTAACATTGGTTAGCTCTAAAATAACTATGCAGTCAGTCAAAGTGGGTCAAATCCATCCTATCACTGCCGGCTGACACCCGTATCTGCAAAACGATGCAGCATAACCCCCAACACGCAGACTTAACAGCCTCCAGGTGACACCCACACTGCAATAAATTCACACTCCCTTTGCTTCAACACCTTCTTCTAACACAGATTATTAATACCTCACACTCCTGCGGGCACATACTGAAACCAGGCTGAATTTCTAGGAGGCAAGCTTATTGACTGTGATTGATTTTGAAACATCTCTGGACATCATACATATGTATCCAGATACACATACACACACACGCAGGCACGCGTGCACACATTTGCGAGTGTTGAAAAGCCATTGGAGTGTCTTCGCCGTGCTATTACAGCCAAACCGGCATCTTAAGCTGCAGCCTTCCGATGCTCAATCAGGGCTCAAATGGGAGAAAATGACAGGTTTGGGAGTGATTTTTTTTTCCTGAAGGACAATGCTTTCCCAAGCACCTTAGGGCACGATTTCCATGCAACAACTGTGGAGAGCTGTTTTGATTGCTTTTCAATCAAGCGAGACAAACACTAATTAGATTTTTTTTGAAGAACTGCAGAATTATAGGCTTCTTTCATGAAGCGTGGATGACTGGCAATTCTCTGATAGCTTCAGCGACACTCCTCTGTTTCCACTGACTGTTTGCCGTCAAGACTTTATCATATATATATTTATATATTTATTTAGACAGGGAGAGGGAGAGAGAGAGCGAGAGAGAGAGAATTCTTGCATCACTCATATCCAGCTTGAGATCCTTTTGTTTGTTTTTCATTTGCTTGAACAGTCTTTTGTTGCTGTTTAAAGAAAGAACTTAAAACCATTTAAACTTGAGCATATTGGCTTGATTTCTTTCAAAAACATCGGAAGAAGGCAATGAATAACTAAAGAAGAAATGAATGAAAGAAATGAATGAAAGATGAAAGAATGGAATGAAAATTGGGAAAAAAGTACAAGAAAATTCCCTAAAAATGAGGGAGAAATAACAAAAAACAAACATAAAAACAAAAACAAAACAAAACATAGGAAATGTTATACAATTGTTGAAATTATTTTTGGTATTTTCTCCTGGCTTTATACAACCCCCCCACCCCCCCGATTTTTCAAATCTACTAATTTCCAGCAATTTACTAAGTTGCCCATTGCCCTTTTCTCTGTTTTTCAAAAGAAAGCAAACTAATTGCTCAGGGTTCCAAGGTTTTAAATACTTGTGAAGGCCTCTGAACGCAGCAAAAGAAAAGTGGTGTCGATCCAGGTTTCAATGGGTTCATTCAAATGCAGAAAAAAACTGCTTGTCAATTCACTGTCACTCTGCTCCTGGTGTCACCAAGTGTCTTCATTTCTTCTGTTGGCATTTATTAATTTCCACCTTAATCCTCAAAATAGAGCTTTGTTTGTGCATTCAGCATCACAGACCAAAATCTATCAAACATCATGTGAGCTAACTGTACCGAGCCACTTAAATCTTCATGGTGGGAATTTTTCCAAAACTCTTTTATACTTTTAATGCTAAAAAAATAAAACCGTAATTAATGCAGGAGTCATTAAAAAAGATCCCACCGTGACCCTTTGGTTCCTCAGTATTATTACACTCAATATACTGTGCACATATTTTACTGTACTTTATATGCATATTTCTCCATGCATTAAGTGTTTCTGAAAGGCTTTTCAGAGTTGGCTGCCACCCTTTTTTCTGTAAATTAGAGCTGCAACTAGAAAAGTCCACTCTGTAGCGCTATTTAATCTCATGTCCTCAGGTTTGCTGAATACACATGATGAAGATTAAGCTTTTTCCAAAATACTATGAGAGTTTACAGATTGCTAGAAGTATATGGCATGTTGGTTGTACACTCTTATCATTAAGGCACCTTAAAGCATAAAGGACTGTGGGTTTAGAATTAAGGAGGTTAACAGTGTACTATAGATCTGTAAAAAAATCATTGACCAATACTCATTTACTACAATAACCATGGAATAAACTGTATTTTCTAATGTACACTGAAACAAACACTAAAAAAGCACCCTGTGTTAGATCATACTTTTATTATTATGATTTGAACTATTAGTAGATTCCACATTTGAATCTAGAGGCAAAGGGAGATCCAAAGCTTTGGAAACAGCCTCTAGGTTCTCATCAAATGTTCTCCCTCTATTGACACTTTTAAGACAAAATTCAAGACGTGCATATTTTTTTAATGGCCCTTGGTAGCTCTTGGTTGTTACAGTATTTTAATAACACACATAAAATTTAGAAAATTTTAAAAAATGAAAAAGATATATGGCAACAAGGAACACAGTTGGCGGGGAAAGTAACCAATCAGTCGAAGGCAATTCAATTTAAGATAGACAAAAAAATAGAAGTAATGCATCGAGTGTACAAGTTTTATTCTTTCTGTTTAGACTTGTGCAAGTATGATATTGCCTTGTGTTTTTTCTATTCTCATTTATTGCTGATATTGTGCCTTTTTACTACTATTTCTGCACCTTTCATTTTCATTTTTACACTTAGGTCAACTGTTGTTTTTAAGCTTGCTTCAAAAATACTTCAAAAATAATCACTGGCAGCACTGGCAGTACTGGCAGTACTGGCATCAGTGGTACCAGTAGTAGCTGTAATACTATGATTTATTTCAGGGGCTCTGTCATTTGCAAATATTTCCCCTATATGTTTACAGGAAATAAAAAAACATTTTGACTACTACCTCATAGTGACCATGTAATATTTCTCAAGTGAGAGTAAATTATTTATCATTATTTTATTTTTGAAAATCCTATTTTTTGCTCAATATTTGTGAAGGTGCAACTGTTTGCACCTTCACAAATGTTTCTTCATGTGCTTGCTTGCATTTTTTTTCCGTGTGTTATGCCTTTGTAACGTGTATGTATGAACAGCAGATTAATGCACCATTTTGATCTTCACTTTCAATGTAATAAAATCAATAATATACATAAATATGCTCAATTTATATTTTAGCCTTTGGCAAATGCATTTCAATGCTCCACCCAAGTGAATTTATTATACAGTGTGCATACATTTACTCTCTTTTTCCTTTATTTTTCACTTTTTTTCTCTCTTCATGATCACACATTATAAATCTGACACTCAGTAACTGATACTCCGCAGAGCCGTGCAGCTGAGTTTCAAAGTGAGCCTTTGATTCTGCCATCATGATATTGATATTTCTCTGATTCTGAAAAGATCCACGCCGCCACTGCGCGCTCATCTGTTGTGTGCTGCATTCCATTTTAATGACGCTCTGTTTCTCCCCCCCTCTGTCTCGCCTTGCAGACGGACGCCGCGCTGATGTACGATGCCGTGCACGTGGTGGCCGTGGCTGTGCAGCAGTCTCAGCAGATCACTGTCAGCTCATTACAGTGCAACCGACACAAGCCCTGGCGCTTCGGGAACCGCTTCATGGCCCTCATCAAAGAGGTAGATGCTGCTCTACCTGCTCCCCATTCTGTCTTCCTCCTCAACATACAAGGCACCTCCACACACAGAACACATACTCTCAGGAAAGCCGACACACACGGAATGCAAATCAGGCAGAGGCAGTCAAGAAAGGGAATATGAATAAATAGAAATTATTTATCCTTGTATTTATTTATATGGAAATATTTTATTCAGCGGGTGTACATATGTACTCCCTGGAGAAGGGCAGCCATCTTGAGCCCACTCTCTGAATTTCAGCTCTAATCACTGATGCAGAAACAACAACACATTATCTACATTTTTGGTAATTGCTCCACAGTTTGTTGCATTTGTGAAGCTGGGACAGTTAATCCAGAGCTCTCTGTGTGTGGAAAGGCCGGGTATTAGACAGCCTATATTTAGGGCTCTCTAATTCTCCATCCCCCGTTAGTTTGCAGAGATCATGAGAAGGCTACAAATAATTAGGGTTTGTGTGCAAACAGGACCACATACATGTGGGTATATTTATATCAAGATCACAGTTTTCCATCAAATCACATTTTTTTTCCACCAGACCTATCTCTCAACCTGCTGCTTTTGGGCTGATTTTGTCCTTGACTTCAAGATTTGAAGCCACACAGGGAATGCCAGTATGTAGAAGATATTTTAGCTCCTTTCTAAATGGTTAGTTGAGAACTTTAAGACAAAATCAGATCATTTAGTCGAATTTGATTTATTTAAGATCATTCTTAAAACCGGCAAAAATAATCTTGAGGCCTTGGTCTTTCACTGGTTACTAGCAATTTATTAGTCCATTCGCCACAATCAAATGGCATTGAACATTTGTGCAAACCATGGATGTTATTACATTTGTAGGTTGTCAAAGCCAAAGCACGAGGTTTTAATAACCCTAACCAAGTTATGTTTATTTTTTACATTGTCTAAACTTAACCCTTTAAACCACAGTGTTGATAAGACATAAGATTGAAAACTGAAACACACATTTTCTACAGATTTGCTACGCATTTATTATATGAAACATACAAATGTAAAATACCTGAAAGGAATGTGTAATGCCAACATTTATTCTGGTGATTGAGCTGAATGGAGAGTACCAAGCATGGAAGTATACGTGTAAAAAACAAACAACAAAAAATACAGTAAGACAGGGTGCAACACCAAAAGAAGAGAGAAAAATGAATGAAATAGAATGACATCTGTCAAGATTATAATGAAAATTGATATGCATATTGATGGTCCACAGAGGATGGTTCTTGACTGTTATAGGCCAAAAACAATCCAAATGTTCACAAGAAAAAACAAAAACATAATAGTCACATTGTTCTGAATATTTGCATCAATCATGCCTCTCAGATTCTGATTTTGTCGACCCCATGTCTTTTTTATTAATGCCACTTTTTCTACCTCACGATCCTTCCTAACTCCCTCCGGTGCTCAGCTTTCACAGTAGTAATGCTGCATTCATGTGATGTCTGAAGGTCATAGTTTCCGAGTTGGGAAGTTGTTCTTCGACTTTGTTGTGTGCATGTGCTTTGAGGTCATAAAGTGGGAACAACATGGAAGAAGATGGGCTGTATTTCAGTCAGTGGTTTGGTCCTGTTTTTTTTTTTTTTTCCAGAACTGCTTAATGGACTCTTCATCTACTAATACTAAGGAATGCAAGGTGTATAATAAGGGACAGTTAAACATTTAGATGATTTTTGAAATTACCTCATCAATGCTGTTACGTTATTGTGAGCTAGCTAAGTAAACGTTGTTACCAATGTTAGTTTACTCACCTGGCATGCTTTACCGTTAAATGTTTGCTTGCCTGCTTCAGCTAATAGATGCATATATTAAAATGGGCAACTACTGAAAGTAAATTATAGCTACTAGGAACAAAATAACAAAATATATCTATTTTTTACCATCAATTTTGGACAGTGTTTCCATGTTTTTTACCATTTCTGCTGCCCTGAAATGTCACACAAATGTCTCAACTAGACAACTTAGGTATAATCGAAATTTCCTAATTTTACACTCGTAATTACGACTTTGATGTGCTCTACGATATTTCCAAGGAGCAAGGGAAGGCAGCATATTTCTCCATACCAGAGTACACTTGAGTCATCACCTACATGACAGTATAATTAAACATTACAGTGTAGAAACAAGCACCGACTTGCAAGAATCCCAAGCCTTTACGATGGAGTGGAGTGGATATACCTTCTAGTTTATATGTTGGAGACAATATCAGCAACGTCCCTTTCACTTGCCCTCCTATTTTACCTCCCATGGCTGTGCGGTTCAGAGTCTGAAATTAGTGGCTGCTGCAAGCATATTCAGATTTCAAAGAAGACTGAGGATTACCTTCACGAATCTACTCCCTAACCGCCACTCCCCTAAAAGGGATACTTTGCTGATTTTCAACCAGCTTAGTATGAATACAATGTGTGTAATATGTGTAGACAACCTAAGGTGAACTTCAGCCCATCTAACCAGTGCCTGAATATCCCTTCTTCTCATTGGTGGAGTTTAGCTGGCTCTTTGGGCTGTTGCGTGAACTACAGGCTGTATTTTTCATTTTTGTTTCGCCTGCCAACCTGCCATCAACCCTGCTACTTCCAGTATAAAAGACACACCTGCCACTCTATTTGTCTCTTGCACTTGGACAGAAATCCGATCAAACAATAAAACTAGGCAGCGCATATCAAATATTAATCAAGATCCTGTTACTGCACTGCTCATTTCTCACCTACATTTTTTTCAGAGACTAATTTTAATGCTTCATTCCACATAATAGTGAGTTTGTAAACAGGAAGTGGGCGTCATAATGCTTCCTGCACAGTGAAAATGGAGGTTGGAAAAACGGGGATTAAATGCTAAAAGTAAGCAGCGCTGATCAAATATAAAACAAGATTATTTTACTACATTTCATATTTCTAATCTCAAATGTTTTTGTAATCATATTTCAGCTCACTGTTTAACTGTAACATGACATCTGGCAACTTGCCATTGAGTCCAGCCATAGTGTCAAACGGACTAGGTCGCATTATGTCACCCATCAGTGGGAGTCCAATACATTGTGGTTGTTTTAGATTTTCAACCTTTTGAGCAAAAGCCAACACCACAGTCCTTCAGTCTCTGTTTTCTCTGGTCATGTGGCACCAAATGTCAAAAGTATTTCCATCTTTCTACTGCAGGGACAACCTAGTTTTATGTGAGGACTCTTTTTTTTTCAGTGAAATACTTCTTTAAACAGCATTTTACTCTCATGTTTTGGTACATCTGGTTTTTACACATGATGTGAAGTGTTCCTGAGTAAATACAAACTTGAGATCACCTTTTCTAGTGGACTCAGGCACAGACTGATGTACTGTTATAGGGCACAGCTTTCACACCATTCAAACAAACTGGACTTTGTGGTCAAGTATTCTTGGAACCAGGCCCGAGTCCCTAAAGCAAAAGCCTCCTTAAATACAGAATATTCTTTTTTTTACTGGGGTCACTTTAAAACACCTTTGTGGACTTCTTGACCCCAGTTTCAGAACTCCTTTTGCCGGCTGAAGTGCAGTCCTTTGTATTAGCTCTCACCCTCAGTACCTCTTGTTTCCAGCCTTTAGCTTGACCAAAACCTCCCTGAAAGCCTCCCAGTTTCCAGCAGTTGAACCACAGGGTCACTGAGCTGGTGTGTGCTCAAGAATTGGTGCTTTGCTGTTTGGAACAGAAAACAAAAAGTCCGCATAGAGAACTGAACTGTAACTTGTTCAAAATAAGTCAGGCCCTCTAAAGTTGAGGTCATTCTGTGCCTGTGATAAAATACTATTCTTCACTTGATGTTCAAGCTTTTTAACTGGTTCTGTCCAAAGGTAGCTTTTGTGTTGTGTTTCCTTTCGAGTTGCAAATGATCTTTTTCTGTATACAGGGAGGGAAAAAAAAGTTTTCTGTAGAGAAAAATATTTTAGTAATTCTGGGTACACGACACAAAGAAACTCAGCCATTCATTAAATAAAAGCTGTCAAAGGTTTTGTAAATCTAAAATAAACCCTGAAAACTGGGCACACAAGCAACCAGTCCTGATGCAGTTACTCATGTTTTCTTTAGCCACTCTGTGTCAGATGCCACAAAGACAAGTCATTTCATTATAATATTCATCATCAAGTCAAGTCTGAGGCAATTAATAAATCTGCAGACAAATACAGGCAGACTGACCATTCTTTTTAAGGCTAATAACACTTCTATTTTTCTTCATGTGTCATTTTAAAACTGATGATATTAAACTAATTTTAGTCATATCTATTTGATTAAAAACAAGACCAAAAGCCCAAAGAACCATTAACAACCCCCAGAGGCACTGGTATCTTAAAAAAGGATAATAAAAACAGACTGATGATATACTTAAAGTCTTGTTGTTGGGTTATAAATGTTTCTTTGTTTTTATTCTCTAGAGAGAGGTGTTAAAGGAAATGGGCTTTGTGGTAATTTAAATCACAAAGGTTCAACCTCTGAGCAGTATTAATATGCTGATATCTGTCATGGCAGTCTGGTTAGACTTTATTTGCCTCTTTTGTTCCAGTGAAAAATGTAGCTTGATTATGGTGCCACACAGATCAGGTGATGAAAATCATCAGGAATATCCCTTTAAAGAGAATGAAAGTGCAAAATAAATGTCATGCAAATTGGTCCAGTATTTGTTGAGAAGATACTATCTAAATGTCATTTATAAATCAGGATTTCAAGGGCTCACCAAAAATCCATCTGATTCATCTGCCGAGGATAATCAACATCCAGCAAATTCTGTGGAGTCTGGTGTTTTGTTCCTTAACTGTTTGAAACCTGAGCAAATTGGCTGAATTTCAAGAAAAGAAAGCAATGAGCAATAAACGAAGAAATGAGCCAAGAAATAGCAAGAAATTACCACAAGACAATTACCTGGAAATGAGTCAAAAAAGAAAGAAAAGAAAGGAAAGAAAAACAAGGAAATGACCTGGAGCAAGTGCTTTAACATTTCCATAGCTTTTTTTAAAAAAAATAATGTTCTAAATCTATTAATTTCTTGCAATTTTGTGGAACATTTCATGTCAAGTTTGCTCATTGCCTTTTTTCCAGTGTTTTTGAATAATTTGTACAAAGTTACATTTTGTCCTGGTATGGCAGTTGAGGCTGGATTACCAACCAGGCAAAGCGGGCACGGCCCTGGTAACTCAGACCTCTGAGAGTCCTAAAAGCTCCAGGCTTGGTTTCTGCAAATTGATTTGAGTTATGTTTTAGAGGATGCACCACCAGACCCCGATATAAACTGGCATTACAGGGGCCTTAAGGTGGGTTTTTCCTCGTTATCTGACTTTGTGGCCCTTCAGGATCGTGTTTAAAGGCTTCAATAATTAATGTTTGGCCCTACATACTGAGGAAAATCTGGTGCTAGATCGATTCACATCGACTGAAAGGGGAAACTCAGATGAAGAAGAAAAACAATCAGGCCACAATGTCAGTTCTTATTGAAAAGGCTGATTTATTTTAGCACTTGCTATTGGTTATAGCAGAAAAAAATATATATATAATTCAAAGTGCACAAAAAGAATGCAGACAGCTTATGTGGGAACAATGCATAAGAAATACACGTAACAAGGCCATATGGAATGTCTTTGTTCCAAGTAAAAAACACATGAGGGTTAGGTATCATGTGATACCAGATATTCTATATCTGGCTTTCATTCTTTAGCTTCAGATAAGAACATCTTTCCGTGAATTTATCATAAGAATACAAAAACATGAAATAGATTATCTGATGTCACTATACTAAATCAGCCTAGCATCAATGAAGTGAACAGTGACAAAGAGTGGGATGAGCTCGTGATCAATAGGAGACTATTAAAGGGCAGACCATTCATTTTACTGTATCCATTCCTTTGAATTGATGCATGTTAAGAACCTTTTTTCCTTTTAAGTTTTGAGTTTCAGTGACATCCATTGCAGTAAGCTACATGCATGAAATGCCATGAGCAATAAAATACAACACATCTTCTTCGTAGCGTTCATGTTGCATCAACATTACAAGCCTAAAGCTCAAGTATACATGGATGTTGAAAGAACTGTCTGAGGAGAATATGAATGCATCATTGGTCTTGGCCGATGGCTGAACTACCTTATGACATTATAATGATTCATGGGCGCCAAAACGTCAACATGTTGACCTGGTACATACCAGACACTAAAAAGGGTCATCAAATAAGATTTGTTTGTTCATTTTTGCCTCAGAGCCCAGACCAGATCATAGAATGTTCCAAATGGATAGGGTTCATCCTTAGTAGAGCACACGTGTGCTGAGAAGGTCCCGTCGAAATCCGCTCAAAGAGTTTTAAAATTTCTTTTTAGTGTGCAAATTGAAATCTTGATATCCATGGCATGATGCTTGGGCACCAAAATCTGCAGAAATTCTCCTCTGGGGACCATGAATACCCATTCAAGATAACAAGGCAAAATGGCCAAGAGATGTGATATCTTGGACAGACAAACCATACAACTTCAATTAAAGCCAGGACTATCATTTGTTTGATTGTATTTCATTTGTTATTTACGACATCTATTGCACGTCTGTTCGTCCTGGAAGAGGGATCGCTCATCATCCTCTACCGCTCTTCCTGAGGTTCCTTTTTTTTCCCCCTGTTACATGGGCTATTGTTTCGGGAGTTTTTCCTTGGGTGATGTGAGGGTCTAAGGGCAGAGGGATGTCGTACACTGTAAAGCCCTCTGAGGCAAACCATGTTTTGTGATAATGGGCTCTATAAATAAAATTGAGTTGACTTGGCTTATTTGCTTTATCCAATGAACTCAGCAGGCTTATATTTGGGACAGGCTCTTTATTCCTTTCACACAAAACTTGTACAATTATTATTTAACCTTTTGAGACCTGGACACAGTGGCTTTATTTTGCTCAAAAATATGGGAAGAAAAAATCCACAGAATAACAAGTAAGTAAAACAAACAAACAAACACAGAGCATGAAATGACCTGAAAAAAAGTGCTTCAAAATTATAATACTTGTGTAAAATAATATTAAATATATAATTATAATCATTATAAATACAGTTCAGTGGACATTTTTCTCTAGGTTTAAAAAAAGTATTCTAGATCTTTTAATGTCTTTTTTGAATCTTGTTTACTATGCTGATAATACCGTCTTCTTTTGTGTTCATGGCTCCAGTAAATTAACTGAGTGATTAAATTGTAGAGAATATTACCATGCTAATGATGTGTGTAGTATGTCCATATCAACAAAACTTTAAATATATATATACATATTGTATGATCTAACCATCAAACTAAGTTTTTTTTTTTTTTTTTTTTTTTTTTTCCAGTATCCAACAACCTGGTTTTATACATCCAAATAACTTCTATTAAAAATAAACTGCATGGCAACTAGACTGAGTCTCTAATGTAGACAGGCCTTAATTTGTCAAACTGTGTCAGTAAAAGGGACTGGGCCTTGAATTGGCATATAGGCTTTCATTTGAAGTTTTATAGTTCTAATTGTTTGTGAAGGGAAAAAACAAATCAGCGCACTGCTAGCTTATCTAGACAGTCGAAAGATAAACCTTCATGCTCACTTGCATGCCTTGGTCTCAGTATCTCATAATAATCCCCATTTGAGTAATTTGTATCTATTACCAGCCCTGGTATCAATGGAGAGGTATTCAGACACTGAGTCAAAGCAGTATGACAAATGCTTTCTAGCACAGTTGACTGTACTGAATGAGTAACTTCCAGATCTGTGACTCCCACTCATCTAACTAAAGATAGGCCCTGGAGTCCCTGGCTTCCAGTTGGAGCAGCACTGTGATGATTTGCTGTACCTGAGAATAAAAGCCTTTCGTGCTCTGAACCACTTTCATGCCACATTGTATCCTATCACGCCCCTAAATATCTGTAAAGATTGGGTAATTGCCTTCCCACTGTTACAAATGCAGCCTCAGAGTCTGTGTGGGGACCTTGATGCCAGGGAAGACCGTACAAACAGAAACAGTGTGAGACAGAGGAAGAAATAGAAATAGTGTCACTCTTTGACTGCTTTGCCTCAAACACCGACATCAAAATCCTATTTGAAAGTGGAGATGGAGGCTCGGTGCTGATGGATGAATGATATTCTCTGTGTCTCTCGGCTTCCCTCTCTGTAGGCTCACTGGGATGGTCTGACCGGGAGAATCACTTTCAACCGGACCAATGGCTTGAGGACAGACTTTGACCTCGATGTCATTAGTCTGAAGGAGGAGGGGCTTGAAAAGGTAGTGTGTCTTTAATGTGTGTGTTTGTGCACTTGTGTGCCCTGATATAACTATATGATGATGAGAAAAAAACACAACTAAACAACCTGTGATTTACGGAAGATCAACACACACACACACACACACACACACACACACAATTAATCTGCCATGATACCCCATTAACATGTACAGTGTGTGCAAATGCACAGCTAAATGCGGTATCGTCTGCAAATGTATGTGATGTCCATTCATTGAGGGCTTTCAGGTTACTCTCAGGCAGCCATATTAGAGATCTACAAGTTATGGATAGTGAATTATTTATTTTATTTAACATTTATTTAATCAGGTTTGTCCCAATGAGATTCATAAACCGTTTTTTCAAGGGAGACCTGGCCAAGACGGTTAGTAGTGGAAACACAAAGTTGCAGACAGAGAAACAAAGGGAGACAAAATACAATTTGCAAACACTTTAACTTGCATTACAACAATATCTATAAGTCAAAAGAGAACTTTCTGGGAATCAGTTGTATAACCACGCAGGCTCAAAACATTGACATCCTATAGACTCTGCTTCTAAGGTTTCATTTTAGATTTAAAAACAATTAACAACCCCAGCTGACTTGACTTTCAAGTCACTCTGCAAAAAGATTTCAGGCTGAGGGTGCAGAAAATCCCCTTTCCCACCTTCTGTCTGAGTGTCTGAGTGTTTGACAGAGAGCATAACAAGGTCCTGAGAACGCAATGAATACTGTCAGTACTTTTCTGCATGTACAAAAACATGTAGGTAGTGTGGGAGAGTACCAAGAATTGCCTTATATACAAAGGTGTACCAATGTTTAATGAATGGCATACAGCATAGCAAATCCAAGCTTACCTCACATATCCAAACAGACTGAATTTTCATTTCTTTAAGTTGATTAGAAGTTGAAGATTAGACATCTCACAGTGGGCGTAATTACTTTTCACATATCAAAATAAGTTATATTCTATGTGAATTGTTTGGGGCATGTTAACACATTTCATATGACTTTATCTGGTGTCCATGCAGGCAGTTAAGGTGGAATCTCTAATCAGAATGATTTCTATTGGATTGAAGAAATATTGCCTGTGTAACCACAGCTAATGATTGACTTTTTCTACTATCAGAATTATCCGAAAGATGCTTTAACAACTTAAAAATAAGTAGTTTGAAATGGCTGCTAGCTGGAATCTTATACTTGTGACATCAGGGGGCCGTATTCATAAAAATTCTGAGAATACTGTCACAGAACTCCTTAGCTCCTTCTAGGAAAGAGTCCTAGCTGACTAGAGATTCAGGAAAGTTCTCAGAGCAACTCTAAGCAAGAGAGAGACAGAAATCTTTATCCTAGTGAGGAAGTGTGGTTTGTCTTGTTGCTTTGTATGATGCAGTCTTTTATCAGATGTGATTGGTTGTCACAGACACACCTTTTTGTGAGCCTGCAAGGTGTGGACACCCAGTGAAGTGCATTATAACTTAACCGCGTCACAATATGAATGAAAGCCTGTTTGTTTGATTATTATACAACAGTGACACCCGACCAAGCAATTTGATTAGTCGAGAGGCATTCCATAAGTGCTGATGTAGGAGTAAAACATCACTGGGACTGTTAACTTTTAACTCTGCATGTGTCACTTTGTTAATTAGTCTAAGAGTGAAAGTGGGATATGTTTATATTATGGTGTAAGCACAGGTTCAAACAGCTAGTTGGAGTTCATGTAGCTGTCAGTTGGTCAGGTTGAGGGAGGAGAGAAGAGAGGAGAGAGAGAGGAGTGGTGGGGCGAGCAAGAAAGGATGGTAATTTGAAGTGTGTCTCGAGCTGACTGTACATGCACTGGAGCTACTAAAAGTTATGAGGAAGCCCAGGAGGGGGCAGCTGTGACGGACGGGTTTTGGTAAACCGCCGTTCACTGGGAGTAAACCAGCTGTTACAGATGTTGCAAGGATGTGCAGTGAGACAGGGACACACTCGTCTGACACTGTCCACAGCCTGAGAGACACCGACACTCACTCACACACACACGCCGTCTGATACGGGACTCGAGGTAACAGAGATCACGGCAGTGAGCGGACTCGCACTGCAGCAACGATCAGTCTGATCAAACTAACTCATCTGAATCTCACAGGCTGCCGAAGTGTCTGTTAACAGACTCTGATTTCACTGAAAACACAGAGATAAATGTTCATGAAGACCAAGCTAACACAGATCAGCAAGCATCGTGCAGGAAAATGTTTATGCGTTGCTAGGCAACAGCTGTCACGTCCTGTGGTTGTGGAACTATTTGTGTCAGAAGAGTCAAAAAAATCATTAAATAAACAAACAAATCATAATCTGTTGTCACTTGTTACTATTAACAAAAAAAGACGCGTGTAGAACTGTTGTATAAAAGCAATATCACACTTGAGGTCGTGTGTTGTGCTGTATATTATCACAGCTGTGATTATCTTTGGCACTAGGCCTGCAGCCTCATGTCTACGACCAAATCACAGCTGTAATGATATATGAGCACAACATCACTCCCTCTCGTGTGATATTGCTTAATTGATATTTAGGTGGTTATCTCCTCATTGTGTTGGGTGGGTGATGTGAGCGCATCTCTAATGAGCTCGACCACAAACATTCCTCCTGCACCATCTAATCTGTAGTGTTTCATTTCCTCACTGTCATCCAGAATCTAGAGAATATTCCTCCAACCTCTTTGTCCACTATTTTCTCCTGCATAAGAAACTCCTAAGCCCCTTAAAAGTCCTCCTCCCTACTCTTAACAGCCGCTTACCTTAGGAGCTCTCTTAAGGGCTGAGATGCTTTGTGGATAACTTCTATTTATACTAAGAACTAGTTTTAAACTTTAAGTGGAAATTCTTAAAAAAAAAAACGTTTTAATTCAAAGAATTTTGTTAGAATTTCATTACAAGGACCAACTCTTTGTACTAGGAAGCTTTGTGTCCTGACGCAGGACTTTTAGTAGTCAACATAATGTGGGTGTACAGTGTTTTTGGACTTTTCAAAAGTCCTCTTTAACCAAACAAGGTATTTGGATTAATATTTGTAATAAAATAAATAAATCAATAATAGTGATAAATAAAAATAAAAAAAAAAAGCTCATACATGTGCAGGCTAATAGTCATGTAATAATGTTCATCCACAATATACTGTAAGCAACATTAACCAAATTGTATTTATATATTTGTTTATTTATGTTAATTATATATTTTTTAATCACAAGACCAATGCAAGCCACATAAATCACAGAGACCTGAGCATTCTTCCATTTTTTCTGTGTTTTCTCCCCTTATACCACAGCTCCCCAAACTGAGACCAGAACAGAAATAAATGCATTATTGGATATCACACTAATGGCAACAATCATGACAAATTTGCCAATACTTTACACATGATATATATATATAAATGAATGAATATTTGGATAAAAATGATTTTTAAAAAAAAAAAAAAAAAAAAGCAAATAAATTGGAAAATAATGAAAAAACAATTTAAGAAAAAGAGGTCTCCAGGTTTTTCAAAAAATGAAGGGAATTTTATTTTGAACCAAAGTATTCTCCATTACTTATTAAAACAGCAACATGGCACACAGTATTTTTTATTGCTCTTGTAAAATGTAGCCTGTTTCATAATGAAAACCCCCTCCCCTGAAAATGATATGAGTCTGTTTTTTTGTACACCACAGTTGCAGAAAAGAAATACACAGGACCTTTGCATGACCCATCCATTT
Source organism: Plectropomus leopardus (assembly GCF_008729295.1). Taxonomy (NCBI): domain Eukaryota; kingdom Metazoa; phylum Chordata; class Actinopteri; order Perciformes; family Serranidae; genus Plectropomus; species Plectropomus leopardus. The sequence continues at coordinate 2,561,043 of NC_056469.1, read as the reverse complement.
CTTTCTAACACTCAATAATTAGATTCAGCTACCAGATGAAACTGGTTCTCAAAGCTCAATGCTACATTATTACAATAGCATTGTGATCTGATTGTAAGCAAGCATGGTGATGTACCTAAATCTGAAAAAATCTTGTAGTGAGAGCTTCCACGTAAAACAAACAAGCACAAAGTATATGAAGACAGCATGGAGACTGCTTTCCATATTAACTTCTTCAGCAGTCTCGAACCCAAAATTTGGAGCCTGACATTGCTGTTTTCCAGTTAGAGTGGAGCCATCGGAATCTGGAATATTTAAATAGCTCAGTAAACTGTCTCATGAGATCCAATGTGCCTCGCGAGACAAGTCGAAATGCTTCACCTCCTTTTGCTCAATTAACATACTGCCGAGTCAGCTGCAGACACCAACAGTAAAAAAAAAGTTTGTTTATGAAAATGACTCATTCATAGTTTTTGAGCAAACAGCAGCTGCCCCAAATCCCTAAACTAATGTTTTAAAACTTAGCAGAGTTTAGTTGGATTGGAAACCACTGACAGTGTCTCAGAGTTGTGATGAGTGCAGAATATGGGGAAGTTTATAGTGTCACAGTGTACCACATCATGACTAACTTTTTCAGATGTGCCAGATGGCCCCCCAACCATTTTCAAATTCACAATAAAAATAAAGTGATTCACATAAAGAATTGATTTTGTACTTTTAGTATACATAAGGTGCCAGAGTGCTTAAAACAGCATCAACATAGAGCTTGTTGATCAAAAAAAAGTGCCAGTAGGGGATTCCCTGCAGCCCCACAACAGAGGTCCTAGCTAAGCCCCTATCGTCCTAAAATCTTAAAATCTTAGAAATTTCATAAAATCCCAGAAATTCCTAAAATCCTTGAAACATCTTAACATCCCAAACATGCCCTAAAATCCTAGAAATATGTATGGGGCTGCTACAGCTGGCCTCTGGCTTCCTGTCATTTAGGAAAAATGGCCCCCAAGCAAAACATGTTGAGTATCCCTTAACTACTTGAAAGAAAGAGGGGAAATCCACAGTCAAAGCCAACTAATGTGGGAGTTTTTTTGCAATATTTATTTTTTATTTTTCACTTATTTATTTATTTTTCGTGACTTACCATCTCTGTGTTTCCCTTTCCATGTTTTCTTACATGGATAGGGCTATTTTCTGTTTGTTGCTGTATTCCGGTTTGCATCTCAAAAAGTGTTCAGCCTCAATGTGAAAGGAGATTTTTTGTTGTTGTGTTTTTGTGGCTTTTGTATGACGGCTGGAAGGATTTTTTGCAGGCCAGATTTATTCAACACAAATGGCAAGTGACAGCCAACACTACAGACATTATATCCAGTAAGCTTACAAAACACTCAGACTCTGTTTGTTGCCTGCCAGGAATTCAAACTTCTTATTCTCTTATTTTATTTACAACCCTCTCAGATTTGCTCCCATCTCTGTGCATAATAATGGCTGACATAAAAGATGGTTTTGTGGATATTTGGGGATAGAAGAAAGAATGAAAAGAAGAAAGAAGACTGTGACAGTTATGGGGCATTTAGACCTAAAACAGCACAAAAACATCAAGGGGCCTCAGTGTTGACAAAAGGTCGGTTAGACAGATAGACCTATGGGTTAAGGAGCTTATCTAATGCACTGCACAGAGAAGATTCTACAACTCTGGATAGTTGTCTTTTCTTCATTCTGGAGGTCGAACAGGTCGTCAGCTAATCACAGGGTTGCCAGTTTGATCCCCAGTGCCCCCTGTCCACATGTCAAAATGTCCTTCAGCAGCCCAGTCACCAGAAAAAAAGGCGGTGTTGTACATATTGCACACCATAAGTTAGATTCAAATATGTTAAATTTTCATATTGCATATGTTTTATATCAATGCTTCTAAAATGATGTAGTATCTGAGCTGACGTTGTCAGGTGGAAGGGGATGGTGGATGGCACGTTATCCACACCTGCCAAGCTGCAGACAGATTACAAACAATGGAACCATTTGTGATTTAGTGAGTTATTGCTGTATTTCCAGTTGCTTTGTGGGCACGAAACATAGCGTTTTGCCGTTACCTGTTGTTGTTTTTCTAGCAGGGAACACCAGAGGCACCAAAAGCAGTAGTGTTTTTTTAACATGAGGTGGTATTTCAGGCAATTCAAAAATGCCATATTTTGCAAAACTGCTCTTCAATTCGGGTCAATTCAATTTTATTTATAAAGCCCATTATCACAAAACACAGTTTGCCTCAGAGGGCTTTACAGCATATGACATCCCTCTGTCTTTAAACAGAGGGAGGTAAGAAAAACTCTCCAAAAAATCCCTGTAACGGGGGAAAAAAATGGAAGAAACCTCAGAAAGAGCAGCGAAGGAGGGACCCCTCTTCCAGGACAAATAAACATGCAATAGATGTTGTAAATAACAATTAAATTAAAATAATGACAAAAAAGGAAGAGAAAGAGAGAGGGGGAGAGATGCACAGCAGTAATGGTAACAACAGTATGTCACATTACAATAGTGATAGGTGTAAAATTACTAAATGCACTCTATGATAGCATGTGTTGTTATGTGCAGATATTGTGGGTGGTGATAAAAGTCCCATGCATATATTGATAGTGGAGGCATGGCGCATAATAATGGCAGTAGAAGGTCGCATCAAGCACGATCATGGTATCGGTGCAACCAGGACCCAAAAAACACATGTGCAGCTTCAGACAGGATCACAGCAACGGCAAAACCAAGACCACAATTCAAGGTGAGCCAGGGGTACACTATAAGTGCAGCCACAGCACAAGCATGGCCCAAAGTAGGGTCACAGCACCAGTACAGCTATCACCACGATCAGGCGCAGCCAAGATTGCAGCCAAGATCTGGGAAAACTAGGAAACAAGGGAGCACAAATGCTCCGGAGACACAATGGAGTTAGCGCAATGCAATAAACAGACATGAGCATTTGCAGATGGAGGGAGCAAAAGAAGGAAAAAGGAGCTCTTAGAAAGTTCCTCGGCAGATTAAACCTATGTCAGCCTAATTAGGGGCTGGTCCAGGCAATGTGAGCCAGCCCTTGATGTAAGCTTTATCAAAGAGGAAGGTCTTAAGTCTACCCTTAAAAGTGGAAACGGTGTCTGAATTCCTGACCGAAACTGGAAGATGGTTCCATAAAAGAGGAGCGTGATAACTGGAGGCTCTGGCTTCTATCCTACTTTTGAGACTTTGGGATCCACAAGTAACCCTGCAATGGAAACACTTTTGTTTTTTAAAGGTCATGATGCTTTGGCTATATGGAAGTTTTGAATCCCCTTGCCTTTCCATTATCGCTCCATAACACACCTACATGGCCTTGGATCGGAAATAATGACGGCTAGTGTGGTGGCTTCAATAGAAATAAAGCTGCTAATGTTTTGAACATCCATCTGCATGCTTCTTGGAAAGCTATCACCAGAGGAGAAGTTGCCTTAACATTACTCAGTGGAAAAGCAGGACATTTCTCAAAAAAAGGTCACACAAGTTTTGCGTGAATCTGTAATGGAAACCCACCAAATGACTCCATCATGACAGCAATGGGGTGAATCAGTGGGTTACAGTTTAGATGTCACTCTTAACATCCTTTACAGTTTTCTGCTGCAGCTCAGCTTGGAAACTCTACTGACTGTAACTAAAATATTTGCTTGATTTGGCTGACATCCAGACCCTACCTCCACCCTGTGGCATGTCATGGTATATGTGTCAACATGTGTTTGTGAACACATATGAATAGGTGCATTTACAGTTTACCTCTTTTCCCAGGAATTGCACCACCATTGTTCAGCAGCAAATTTAAGATTCATGAGATTATCAGCAGGAATATAACCTGTTCACACCGCCATTACAAAAAATATTCTCCAATGCAACCGCAAGCACTTCACACTTCAGCATCCTCACTGGTGTACGCCTCTCAGCAGCACCTGACCTCTGGTCTGTGTGCGCCTGCACCTCCATGAATAATTTACTCTATTAATAAAAACCCCTTCAGAAGCCCTCCAGCCTCATGAAGCCTGAATTAAAGAGTTGATTTGCAATTACAAAGCCTATCTCTAGCCCTCGTACGGGGCATCAGAGGAGCCCTGAGGAGTGTGTGGCTGGTGTGGGTTGGAGTGTTTGTGGTCCCCATGCTGAGGTTGGCAGGGTTGGATTGGATGCAGCTGAAGGTGCTGACGAGGGGGCTCGGGCATGGAGACTTGAGGGAGAGCTGAGAGGAAAAAAGAAGCCTTGAGGCACGTTCTGATAGCTTCCCCTCCTTCCCCCTTGCCCCCTCCTCCTTTTAGCCTGCCCCAGTGTTGTCCTCCAACTCTGCAAAAGGCCATTGGGCCAATCCAGATCCTAGATCATCTCGAACATTATTCCCCGCGGAAGTCTAGAAGAAAGTCCCCCTGACAGTGTTGAGGGTTCACACAGCTGTCAACTGTGTCCTCAGGGTGCTGCATATTATCCTCTGTATGGATCCAGCATAGAAAAATGAAGTCTGAGCACAGTATATGTATATGCTGTACATGTCTTCCTGTGTTTGGTAGTGTTACCAAAGAAAAAACAAAACGTCTTATGTACAGACAAATATAAACACTACACTACTAAACACAGCCCAGGATCCCTTGCACTTGCATCCCCAATGGGAGATGTAGTGATGGTAATGCAGGAAGTGGTGAGTCATTCATGTGACAAGACAGAAGTTAAGAGTGTAGAACAGAGGCTCTCAAAGGTCCAAATCTGATTTATACTAAAAGCCAAAAGTCGGGAACTATTGGTGATCAGCAGATGACTTTTATTACATTTGCTCATAACTAATAAAAGTATGTTCAAGTTTAAGGCAGTCTGAGAAAAAAATACATACACATACATACATATGGATAGTAAGATTCTCACCACATTGGCAATGTAATTTAGACTGACAGGAGACTTAAATCTGGCATCCTCGTGCCCACAGGACAGAACGTGAATGCCGTTAGTGGTTAACAAACTTGCTGATTTTTGAATGGACGCCTGTAGGCAACAATAAACTCTGACACTTGATGACTTAAATGCCATACCTTCACTAACTGTCAACGATGTCAAATGGGGAAACAATTACGTTTAAGGCTTAATCTCGGGCCAGGATCGTTGTAACGATCTCCAAATAGACTATATTCTACAAAACTAAAAAAATATTGATAGGTGTATATATATATATATATATAATTGTTTATATATATAATTCATTCCTAATACAAGGTGTGGGCTTGGTCCGGATTGACTTGCTGTCCAGTCCTGATCCAGACTTTGAGAACATCTGGTGTAGAGGTTTGGATGGTCAATGGTCATAGAGTGCACATGACTTTAATAAAAGAGATCACAGCCTGGTCGCCACAAGAAATTGTTGGCAATGTGTATTTCTGCAAACCACAAATATGTTGCATTTTTTTATTTCAATCAAATCATGTCACCATCAGTAATCTGATGTTGTATATGAGATGACTTTGTCCTCTGGGGGTGGAGGGCATGGTGGATTAAGGGTCACCTTGGCGAGACACCTGCCAAGCTGCTCTCAGACCAACCATCAAGCAAGATATTGCTGCGTTTACAGCAGCTCTGTAGGCACTAACAGAGTTTTCTTTTGGCAACTCATTGCTATGTTTCCAGTGGGAATAGTGCCACAAAAAGAGTGTAATTTAACCCAAAACATGATATTTTCCTAAGCATAACCAAGTTTTTTATCTTGCCTAAACCTAACCAGACACTGACCACAGTGTTGCATGTAAAGAAATGTAAAATTGCTAGGTTTTTGGGACATTGTTTACATGCACATGTAATAAATCTCTGGTTTGCAGAAATGCACAGTGCCAACATTTCTTCTGGTGTTGGATTGTTACAGACCTGCGGGTTAGGTTTGCCATGATCTTTTCATGACATCAAGAAGTTTTTTAAGTTGCCTGACCTGAACCAAACAGAAGTAGTAAAAAGTGAGAATTTTCAAAAAGGTAGCATTGTTCTGATTCTTGCAGAGTTGTCCAATATCAGCATTCTTTTCTGGCATTAGGGCTGTTTCTGGAGATCTTTGCCGAGAGGAGTGTTAATGGTAATTATATATCTCAGAGGTTTGCAGAGGTGCTGATATTTAATTGATTCAAATGTCGATATAGCATTTCATGAACCTGTGTGTCAAAAAAGCTGATTGTCAGTTGCAAGACATTTTTTTTCTACCTAAAAGGAATATAAGTATAAAAGGAAAGCATTTCAAACATTTGTGATGTTCACTCAAATCAGGACAAGGCGGCATCTTCCAGCCTTTAGTCGCTATTGCTTTAGATTTTTATTTTTATTTTTTTTTTGAATTTCCAGTCAGACAACAGAATAAGTTGTTATTTCGGTTATTGATGTTCCTAAATATCAGACTGAAACAGAAGTGCATTAACCCTGTTTTGTTTGAGTTGCTCTTCTTCCTTCCACCGAGAGCAAGCTTCTTAGACAAATTGCCCATGCTTTCATGACAAATGGTAGAAATTTCAGATGAGCTAAATGCAAAGCGGTCGAGTTTTGGTGTTTATATGGAAAAAAGTCGTCTGGCGTACCCAGCACTAGTGGTGCTATGTTTAAATGCCACGGCACATAGTTTGGTATGCCTGCATAACCAGTATTTTACATGATTCTATCTGCACTGAAACCAAATTAAAAAAAAATAAGCAAAAAACAAATTGTAAACCAAGGTACAAGGTAGATGTATTGTCACTTTTTGTAAATGTGGTTTAAGAAGAAATTAAATTTAAGTTGATCCTAAATCCTGCTACATCTTTTGAAAAGTTGAAGAGTCTCACAGCCTGGGGAAAGAAGCTGCTCTGTAGTCTGGTGGTTCTGCAGCAGATACTTCTGTATCTTTTTCCAGATGGCAGCAGGGTGAACAGGCTGTGGCTGGGGTGGCTGCTGTCTTTCAGTATGTTTTGGGCTCTGTGCAGACACCTCACTTCACAGATGCTCTGTAGATGGGAACCAGTGATGTTCTGAGCAGTTTTAATCACCCACTGCACAATTTATTGTGTTTTGCAGATTGGTACCTGGGATCCTCCAAGTGGCCTGAACATGACAGACAACCAGAAGGGGAAGACGACGAATGTTTCTGATTCCTTATCCAATCGATCCTTGGTTGTCTCCACCATACTGGTAATTTATTCATTCAGTTAATCTATTTTTTGTTGTCTGAATTGTTGCTGTTGCACTTACACCACCAGAATAATTTCCCTCATTGGATACCAAGCTTTTATTTACTTTTATTTCACAGAGAATCAAAAAAGGCAGTAGAAGGACCCGCAAATAGCATTTGAAGTTTTGTGTGTAATGTAAAGACCATAGGAAAACTATGCTGATGGCTAGGGTCAAATCTGCAGTGGGGAATGTGATGAGCATATTCTTATATTCTTAGCATGTTGTATGTTTGGGGAAAAGGTTTCTATTATAAGAATTTTTTTGTCGGTGAACCGTGTGAGTCAAAGTGGAGCTGGATTTTGTAAACTTACCTTTGTTAAATGCTACTGTTGTTCTGGGCTTTATATGAGTAGCTACAGGAAAACTAGGCTAGCAACTAGGCTAATTTATGCAATATAAATTGTTGTAGGCTCATGCTGATAATGTTAGCATGTTGTATATTTGGGGAAATGTGTCTAATATAAGACAAATGTTTTGTCGTTGAACCATGCGAGTTATAATGGATCTGAATTTTGCAATGCAACCTTTGTTAAGTGTTGCTGTCTTTCCTGGCTTCATATTTGTACAGGAAAACTCTGTTAGCTGCTATGCTAATTTTTGCATATGTATATGTCTAGCAAAAGATGATTGTTTTGTCTCCAAACCTTGTGAGTTATATTGGAGCTTACTTTTGTACTTTCGCTTAATGTTGTTGCTATTAAGCCAAGTTTTATGTGTGTTTTACACGTGTTAGTTTAATCAATCAAACTTAACTTCTATGAACAGAAACACACACACCACAAATATACAGTAAATGCTACAAATGGTGTAGGCCACTTGTGAAGGCTTCAGCGTTGAGCTTTTATGGAACCATAAATCAGCCTTGACAGTGGCGGGACAATCAGAGGGAAACAGAATGCAGCTGAATGGGAAGCTTATCTCACAGTCCACATCAGTGGAGTCAGATTGGTATTTTGATCAGGTCTTTGGTAAAGAAAACACAAACCTGCTCTGTACAGTTCAATGACGTTAACAGAATTTCTGCATAACGTCTGCAAAGTCCAAACAGTTTAAACCTCGCTGCCATTTTCCACAATGTGCAAATTAAATATTGCAGCTTTAAATGTCTGTTTATAGCCAAATCAAATTGTAATGGTGCTTTATGTGGGACCAATTATAGAAGGCTCGAACAGCTCTCAGCCATAACAGACTCCCTCCAAAGATGTCATTATTTTTAAGCTTTTCCTCTTGAAAAATCCTTCACTGCTTTGCCTGAGCTGCCCTTTCTGTTTAGAGCACTTTCTGGGGATGCTGCTCTCCGACTCAATTGAAGTAGAGTACCCCAAAGCACTGCACTCCCAAATTGCCAGTTGACTTCACCACTGTGGAGGACTCCAATTTGGTGGGAGCAGGCTCAGGCAGGAAAAATTGACTGATTGATTGTCCAATAAGATTTCATGGTTTACGGCTCTGCCTCCTACCGACCAATTTATCAGGCATATTGTGTTATTGTCTCTCTGCCAGTGGTGCCAAAATCCAAGGAATTCAGACATAACGTTGAGAGTAGGCCGTAAAATGTGTCTATTCTCTGTCTTCTACGCAGTGATTTCCTCTAGTGATATACAGCAACATAAGAAAATTGCATGAGAAATAATTAATTTTGCTTTATAGCTACAATGGAGGTCTTAGACTACATTTCTTTAAACTTTAGAGATGTCCAAAGTCACTGTATCTGTTTAACCAAAAACTTAAAATAAAAATAAAAAAGTTACTGTTATTTTCTGGCCTAATATTATTACATTGATATAATAATATTGGCATAAAAGTAATTACAAAATATATTTCCACATTTTCAGAATTCGATTTTCTTTTTTCTACTTTATGTTTTGACATTGAGGAAATGACCACAGACTTCAGCTTAAAACTACAGGTTTTAAGCACCATTTTGATGTTTAGGTGGCAGGATTTTGAAAGAAGTCCAGCTGCCATACACAGTTTTGACTTGTAACTCCAGAGATTCCCTGAGTGATCGCAGGGAACTATGATGTGGGTCGACCCAGCTGTGGTCTCGGGTGGGTTCCGGAAAGCTCAGTACAAAATGTCACCAGTTTGGGAGGACGGGTCAAGAAATAATTTACAGAAACATATTGCATGAAATAGTCCACCTTCCCCCTTTGTCTCCCCCTTCTCTTTGTCTCTCTGCCTCTCTCTAACACACCTCTGAGAGCGCCACAGCGTTCACTCTTGTCTCTGTTCTGAGAATGTTGACCCTGTAATGCATAAAGTAGTAGTGCAGTATTAACAAAAAAAAAATCCTTACTCACTAAGTACTCACTTACAACTACTTCATGAAATCAAAGTCTACTGTTGCAAACAGAAAAGGCATTTGTATTTTGTGGTCATCTGCAGTGATATGAATCAATTTGAAGAAACATAAAGGCAGACACACACACATGTCAATTATGTACATAGTAAATGTACTTTTGTAGCACTTTTCTAGTTGTCTAGTTGTTACATTCACCCATTCACACACACATTCACATACTGGTGGCCGAGCCTCCCCCCAATGTTAAAATGCTCAACTTTACAGAAGGAAATCCACGTTCACAACCTGGTACAAAAAACTGTTTGTCTCCCAAGCTAAATTTAACATGACAAACCTTTGAAACCTGGATTGATATCACTTTTCTTCTGCTGCATTTGCGGGTCGACTTAGCAAAAAATGTCCCACAAATAGCCACAAATTAGTCTGTTTGTATGATTATTATTCACAAAAGTTAGTGAGGAATATACAGAGAGCTATATTTATACAAAGCATAATAATGTTTGAAATTAGTTTTAAAGATAAGTAAATTTTTTAAGCTTGTTTTTGAGGGTTTTTATTTTTTAGTTTGTTTTATTTATTCATTCAATGTCATTTTCAAATTGTTTACTTGTACATTTTACTAATTTCTAGCTAACCTGTTGGTCATTTATAAGTTGCTCATTGCCATCTTGTCATGTTTTTGGAAGAAATCAAGCCTTTTTGCCTGTGTTTCAAAGGGTTAATGTTATGTTAAAATATTCCTTCAGGGGCTCTATAACTTCACAAAGATACTGCTGAGTTCACAACATGCTATCAGTGCACACAGCATTAACAACAACAACAAAAAACAATGAACTGAATTACCACCACCTTATTGCCAAATGGAGCTGTCGTTTTCCTGTCATCTAATGATTTCCTTACCATACCTCCTGTGTGTGTGAACACATACATGCCTGTACTCTTACAAACAGCAGGCACAGACTGTGTGCCGCGTGAAATCCATGACAGTGGAGGGAAACTTGTAGAAGCAAGTCAAATTAAAGCCATTTATGATCCTGTTATTGAGGAGGCAAGCGTAAAAATAACAATATCAAGTAAATTGCGGGTTGTCATTATTTATCGTGGGCCTTCTTTCCTTCCGCGCGTGCTGTGAAGTGATTGGATTGCAGTTATTAGCAAAGACTCTGCACGGCTGTAATTGCCATATCAGGACTGAGTCATGGGGAGATGTGTGATGGCTGTGAGCAGCGAGGAGAAGAAGGGAGGGCTGACAATAATTGGGTTTGTTACATTTGATTGATGCACACTTTCATCCAGCTTCTCATCATTTTCTCAGGGATTATGTACTATAAAACATGATGTAATTACTGTTGAGATCTTGGCCTATCAACAGTTTATCTACTTTGGAAATCACTCCCGTAATGTTGCGGTGGAAATGAAGTACCTTTAGGCTAATGGCTGGGGCTGCAGATAATATACTGTGTAATGTCTTAGAGAGAGCAAGGAGCAGGCCTGCCTCCTCTTCTACTGAAACACAGTTTCAAACGTCTGCAGGAGAATAGGAGAGCTTCATTCCGACTGCTTTAATATACACAACAACCGACTGCTTTAATATACACAACAACGGTCAAACTCAGGGTTAGTGTTGCGCAAAATTTAACCCTTGGGGCCTGCTTTAATATTACACACTCTCAGCTCTCTGCGCACAAACTGCACTTTTCAAGATGAAGCTTTAAAAATGATCATACATTAATATTATTTTATACTTTTGGTGAGTTAACGTTTTAACCAACATCAGTCCTAATCGTATATATATCAAATATTTATTCATTTTCAGAAGTTTAACCCTTTAAATGTTAGGTTTTTGTCATAACTCTGTCATAACTTTTTAGATAAAATTAAACTCACAACTAATGAATAATGTTCAATATACTACATGCTAAAAAGATTATTCTTGTTTCTTATTATCACAGCCTGGGATTTATCAATGATTTGCAGCAACAATATTTTTTTATGCATTATTACTGTTCTATGCACAAATTTGCTTTTCAAAATCAGGCTACAAAAAAAATAATACATTAATATGATTTTCTACTTTCACTGTCATGTACTTCTATATTTTAAAGCAACATAAGTCCTAATCGTAAATATCAGATTAATTATGAGAATTTTAACCCTTTAAATGTTAGGTTTTTTTTTCATGATTCCACTATGTTATTAGATGAGAAAACAAAAATATTCAATACACAACATGCAGAGCAGATTTTTTATTTTATTATTTAATGATCACAATCCGGGATATGTCAATGATTTGCAGCAACACTGATTGTGACAGCGCGCCTAATGGAAATAGCATGTATTTTCTCCAGATGCTAAATATGATAAAAATGATGTTATAAAGTGGAAAATAGTAAAAATGACAAATTGACAAGTTTCAATGTAACCGCCCCATAACAATGTGCAAATGCAATGTATCCATGGTTTGTACAGTGCCAACATTTTGGTTGTCCAAAAGTATAATCAAAATGATTCATTTGATGGTTAGGTTTAGGCAGAAAAGCTACCTGGTTATGAGGGAACTTTTGTCATTATTGCAAACAAACCCATAAAAAGATCAAGTAACGATAAGTGAGTCAGTTTTTCAATATTTTCTGTACTTCTCTACCCTTCCAGCACCAAAACCACTGATTCATACCTAAAAAGGTAAATCTACAAGAACGTAATACTCCCAAATATATAGCATTATTAAAAAATAAACAAACAAACAAACAAACAAAAAATACTCAGTAATTTTCAAAACCAGCTGGTCACTGTAGTTTTTATTGACCATTACTCGAACAGGAAGAGAGTTTGCTGGGGACTATTTTCAGTGGCAAAGTAATCCAAATTAAGTGCTCTAGTGAGTGATTTATGCAGCAAAACAGTGTTTCAAATGAATTACAGTGTGAGTCAAAATCAACTACAGTGTGTGTGTTCATGATAATGAAAGAACATGTCATCCTGTGCAACAGTGTGGCTCATTGATGTGTCTGAATACTGTAGTTTTTGAGCTCTATGGTAGAGGAAGAACATACAGTATATAAGGCTTTGATAAACACACAACATTTTATAGTACATAATCTGCAATGTAAAAAAAAATGTCAGCATGGTCTTTACTTTGTAAAACCTCAGGAAGCTATTTTTTATTTTATTTTTTTTCAATTTTCACCTGGCTATATTAAAAAGAAGGTTGTTGGGAACTTTATGTTGTATATGATGTTGAAAATTTCAGTTTTTGTATTTTTTTTAAATATATTTTGCAAATTCTAAATTTTGACAAAAATATTTTCTTTTTTTTCTTGTAAATGCATGTTGGTTCAAAATGTTGGTCATCGGTCTCATTAACTACTTATTATTGGTACCAGAATCAACAGTAAAAAAAATATATATCAGTATCCCCTATTACATACATTGATGGTTTGGCTGTGCGCAGGATTTGATGACAATAAGTCTTCATTCAAAATATTTCTAAGCTACAGTTGCAGTCATTCTGACACACCTCTGAGAGCGCCACAGCGTTCACTCTTGTCTCTGTTCTGAGAATGTTGCCCCTGTAATGCATAAAGTTGGCTCCTAAAGAGTGAGTGGGTGCAGTATTAACAAAAAAAAATCCTTACTCACTAAGTACTCACTTACAACTACTTCATGAAATCAAAGTCTACTGTTGCAAACAGAAAAGACATATTATTACATTCTGTGCAGTCAGTTAGAGAAAATATATACCTTTATGCAGCGGTGACTCACTGCATTGTCTGCTTCGTACACAACCCACTACAGATCCAAAACAAGAAACTTGAGTTAAGTCAGTCAAGTACATAATCTCTTCACATTTATATTTGCATTTTTCAAAAGTTGTAGTTTTCATATCGGAATTAAAGGTGAAACTTAACACTGAGAGTTCTTGTAGAGCAAATAGATCAGTAGATGTTTAGAACACTGTTGAGAATTTTAATTGAAACAGAATTAATTGTGACTTTAATGTACCATCACTGTGCGAACTACCAATGATCAAAACAAATCGGTATCCTTCCTCTTCAAAAAATGAAAAAATAAAAAGTAAGAGAGAGAGAGAGAGTAAACCCACTGATTAAAATATGCCTGAACAACAGAACAGCCTCTGGTCAGGTCTCATTTCCATTTGGCTGGGAGTATTCAGGGCAACTGTTCTTGGATGAGATGTGAGGAAATGGAAACAGGCAACCCACAGACCTTACAGGATGTTTCACAGTTAGCAAAAAAACAGATGTGGAAAGATAATTAATAAATATGAAGAGTTTCATTAATCACTCGATCACACTGACAAATAAGTACCGTAAAGGATCATTAAGCTAAATGCCCAAGTTTTCAAACAGATGTTGTTAGTTTAACATATTCTGACGATTATCTGCTGTGTGATGCATCTCTATTTCTACATCTCACATTTCTAAAATGTAATGAGGGTCTTTCTTCTCCTTTTTTGGATGCTCTGGTACTATGGAGTTTCTGTCAGGTTTCAGCCTCAATACCTGCCTGAACTCAACCCGGCATAGATAACCACAGAAGATGCAGGACAACTTCACTTTCAACTCATTTTATTGAAATGATCATTGTTGAAGTGAGAGTGTTAGAGGTTTGAAACCTCAAAGAAAAAGGAAAACAAGTCATTTTAGTTAATTAAGTCAATAAATTATTTTCTTGAATAACATAAATCATGTCAGGTACAATCAATCAATCTGTGGCTTGAATAAAGTCACTTGATTTCAATCAAATAGTTAAATGGGGACATTGTTTTATTATGTTAAATATTCAATTTAATCAACATCATGCTGTACCAAATATTTATTAAATGTATTTATTGCAAATTTAAATATGTTAAACAATTAATTCCAAGCAAATCAATCAGTGTTAATGACTCAAAATTATAAAATACACCAATGAATCCCTTAATCACCTAATCAAATATCTGTATAAATGAACTTAAATTATGGCCTCGTCCTTTAAACCATTTCATTGACACCTAAGCTCTGAAATATTACATCTGTAATCAAGCCAGAAATTCACAAACAACTTGGATCAGCCACAGATTACAGCATTAAACACTGAAGTGAACAATCGCAACACCGTCACACAAGTCACAGAAATTAAACAACATATGGCTTAAAAGCTATCTTAACTGCACAAATAGACGTGCAACAAAATACAAATGGCAGCTGACTTTACTGCCAGTTAATACATCTACAGAATCAGGTTTCATTAGATCACCTGGAACTCCAAATGCACTAAACTGCAAATAAGTCTGTTTCTCTGTGATTTTGTTTTCAACATAAAGCCTTATTTTAGCTATGATAACTGACATACGCTCATTCAAGCTAGCATTATCATTTCTAGTGGCCCTCTGCCAGATCAGCATTTAAACATTATTTGAACCACTCATGTTCAAAAAAACAGAGGCAGAGAGAAACAAACTGAAAGGTATACTTTGCAAGATTTTCCTGAGAACACATTATGTAGACTCAAACACAAGTAATCCATCTCAGCCCTCACAGCAACTCTCACCTCTCAACTCTAACATTATCTTAACATGTGTGATTGGTTGTCACGGGCATGTCCTTTTGTGAGCCTCTAAGGTGTGGATACCCAGTGGAAATGAGATGAACTGCATCACAATATAAGAATGTGACAGCAGTTTTTGTGTTATCACAGTGCTGTACTGTTGCATTTTTACAGTTGTAAATATTTTAGCATTGTTAAAAATATCAGTATTTCTAACAATATATCATAACATTGGATGGGAGATGCATGTTAATGAGATCAACTATGAATATAATTTCTGCACCATCTAATCTGTTGTGTTTCTGGAGAATATTTCTCTGACTTCTATGTCTTTCCACCATTTTTTTTCCTCTGCTAAAGAAACACTTAAGCCTCTTAAGATTCCTACTTTCTACTCCTAACAGCTATTCACCTCAGGAGCTCTCCTAAGGGCTAAGATGCTTTGTGAATAACTTTTATTTGTACTAGGACCTACTCTTAACTTTAAGGGGAAATTCAAAGAAAGCGTCATCATTTCAAGAGTTCTTCTGTTCTAGGAAGCATTGTGAAGGCCCCAGGACTTCACAAAAGTAGTAGTGATCAGACAGAAAGCAGCATTCAACCAGTATGAAGCTACAAAACGCAGAGACAGTGCCAAAAACTCCACAAATATAGTGAAATGATGTGTTGTGAACCAGGCTCCAGAGCAGACTGTGGGTCCATAAGACTGATTCTCTTCTTTGTATGCAAAATATATGCAAATCATACTGTCCTTGCCCCTCCCATCAAAATACTCCCCTTAAAAAAAAGGGTAAAAAAACCCACCAACACTGAGAGGCATAAAGAACAAATCAGCAGATTATCATTGAAAAATACATTAAAAATGCAAAAAATTGAAGAAAATGAAAAATCTTTTTTTATGCTTGTGTTTAATTATTTTTAATTAACTGTCACTGTTCAAGTTCCATACAGGGGCCAATGCTGCCATCATCTGATGTGGAACTAAATCAGATTATAATCTAACTATATTGACTCAAATATCATAAAAATGATTGGAGTTCTTTCTGTTAATGTCCCTTGGAATATTGTCCCCATGGCAACACAGTTAAGAGAATCTCTTTGTTTGATTACTGATTAAATCATTTTTGAATAGCCTTAAATTTAGACAAGATATTGTGGTTTTTTTTTGTTTGTTTGTTTTTTATAAACAATATATTTATTTAAAAAATTCTTTGTGCATATATCAGGGTTATTTTTTCATGCTATAACAACATTTAAACATTTCTTCAAAATATTTCTTATAATAGGTGTGTCCTATCAAAATGTGTTAATATGCACATATTGTGGTAATAACAAAACAAATATGTCATCATAAAATGTATATATAATTAATATATATTGTATGAAAAGGATCCTGTTTTAAGATAATTCTGATCTAACAAAATTTTTAGCAGACTCTTAGGAACGTTCCGGGGGATATTACATATATATATCACCATGTATTCAGTATGCTGCTTTGTTATGTTTAAGCCAATGGGCAGTCTAAGATCACACTTCCACTGCATGCTGAGAGCACCTGATGATTTGCTTTGTGCTGCGTTGCACGGAGAGGAATCAATAATACTAAAATAAATGTTTAAAAATGACTCAAATAAGGCACTATCATTTGTTTTTACTGAGGCACAAAATCCATTGTTTTTAATTTGTTGGAGAAGAATGAGCTTGGTTTTGTGTTTAAGGAGAGTCTGCAGAGAGGCACGGATGTGGTGTAGCTTTAATTAGGTTTGTTTCACAGAGATACTCAGCTTCTCCTTCACTCTATCTTTTTAATTAAAGATGCTGCGGCCTCTGTCTGCAGCCAGCCTTGCCGCAGGAGACACCGTGGAGAGGCTGTGTTTAGGTTTTTATGTTTGTGTGTACTCAGGGTAGCAAGGTTAGGGAGTGACCCTGTTCCAAAAGTGACAAATGCCATTACTGGTTAACTGATAAGCCAAAAACTATGTTCTAGTATGTCATGCAATTGGAATACAGCTGAATAATTTAAATGTATTTCACGAATTGATTATGTCTTTTTTTTTAACATAACTTTTCTGTCAGTTGTTAAGATATGCCATAAATAATATTACCCCCCGCTTTCCACATTTATGAGCAGTACATGAAAAGTAAGTAAATACTTCAACAGTAAAAAAAAAACAATAACACAATAAAGACATAGTTGTAAATCTGTGCAGTTATATAAATACATTTTTAACCAAACAGTTTAAACTCCCCTGTGAATGACTATATTATATGTTTTATTACACTCCATAATTTCTTTATAAGCCAATAACAATAAAGTTAAATTTAATTAAAGTTAATTTTATTTTTCAACTTATTTTGTAAAATTGCACTTAATGTATTGAAATATTTAATAATGTTTAATATTGTTGACCCACCCTTAAAAACATTAATAAAAAAGATTAATAATACTATTAATTATACTTTTATTATCATTATTATTATTATTGTTATTATTATTATTATTATTGTTGTTGTTTAGTAGTAGTAGTAGTAGAATAAAAACTGGCATGACATTTCACAGGGGCTCCTTGACCTCTGACCTCAAGATATTTGAATATGAAAGGTAATATTTTCGCCTATTCTAAACATGGTTTATTTGAGTCTTGAGTCTTGAAAATTCAATGAGGCCAATTTTATTCATGTATGATGATTCCAGTTTCCATAGCAGCCATTTTATTGTCGTGAGACCTTTTTTTTTTTTCTACTTGACATCATAGTATAATATGACCTATTGTGACCTCTAAGAAAATCAAAATGTAATCAACCTTTGCAGCCACAAACTACAGACAGTGGGCATTCAAAGGAATGACGGCTTTCTGGGAAATGTCCTTTGTTAAAAATAGTCCACCTTTGCCTTAATAAGGATAGAAACTTTTTATTTTATTTTATTTATTTATTTATTTATTCATTTATTTTTGGCCCATTGCAATACACAAAAAGGGTGGTAAAAAGGGATGCTTTTTAGGGGAAAAATGCCAAAAAACAGTTGAAGAAACAGTTGTTCACCAGTGTTGGCCTTAGTGTTCCAGTTGCGATGAAAAACGTACATATTTGTTTCTAAAAATGACTTTTTTGTTTTCAGTTAATTGATATAAAAGGCTAACATATCAAATATGAAACAAAATTATATCCATGAATGCTAATATATATATATATATATATATATATATATATATATATATATATATATATATATATATATATATATATATCTAAAAAAAAAAATCAAAGTCTTTATATATTTATATATATATATATATATATATATATATATATATATATATATACATGTATAAAGACTTTGATTTAGAGAAAAAAAGATAAATATTGAATTTTCTGGCTATTATTTCATGGTTCAGGCTTTACAGAGCTACTTCCAGCACTGTGTATGTTGCACAGAGGACAAGTAGAGTTTCAGTTGTTGCAGTGGCAGTTGCAGTCATGTATATATGTAAAGTCAAAGTGAAATCTTTTTTAAATATATTTTACCAGTTGATTGCACGGTGACAGCAGTGTTAACCCTTTCATAAATTAATTGATATTTTTTGGCTTGCTGTGATAAAATGTGTTTCCTCCATGACTCCACGGTGCAGATTGCACACACAGTGCATCAGCAACACATGTACTGTATGTAATCTTATTGGGCCCTGTGCTCATGTGTCAGATTAGGTACGTCACTGGGCCCATGTTGATACGATTAATTGGGATTAAAGCGTGTGAATAGCAGCTGGAGAGCCACGCCAGATGAATCAAACCGTGCCATTAAGAATTCCTTTGAACAGCATCTCTGTTGAAGCTTTAATTCATAAATGACAGTCATTGCTAAATCTCTGCTGGTCAGTGTTGGCCTTAATCAAACCAGAATCAACAAATTTCATGAATTATTGCATAATTTCAATGACTGGAGCAGAGGAGGCTTTGGAGTTGACTAATGATCAGATCTGCGTCAGTATAATCCAAATTGTTAGTTATCGTCTCCTCTGCCATTGCACCAGTGTTCAACCAAATCTCTGAAATTACAGAATGAAAGCAACATTTCTCTTATGATGTTGCTACTTCTGCAGAAACATTAAAAACTCCTCCATGCACCATTCCCTTTTTCACAGATGGAAGATGAGAGCTTTTGTAATGTCCAGAAAGAATCCCAGGTATAACTGACTGCACCAGTGAGAGATGCTTTTTGTTAATGTGCCCAGCCATGCTTTATGATAATTACAGTCTTTCACAGCTGACAGGAGGTGAGAGGTCAGAAGCTGCTAATGGGCTCACAATAGCGTCTTTGTGCTCCACATGCTTGATAACACTTGTTCTGCTAGTGAACATGGCAGCAAATAGCGACGGGGAGAAAATGGTCACATTATAAAAAGAGGAAATAAATTATCTTTTAAAGGGGCTGAGGAGGAATTCACTGTCACTGTGGTCAAACTGGCATTTGACAGAGATAAAAATAAAGCAAAATTGTTCAGCTATGTGTACACCTTTAATGAGGCATGTGCGTGTACTGTGTAAGGTAGGGTACAGAGCACACTGCAGAGGCAAAGTGCAGTACTGTAACAGGAAAGCATTGGGGAATTCAATAAGCAAAAACTATAGACTGTATAGATAATGGACATAGCCACTAGAGCTGGATCCAAATATTTGGCTATTCCAGATTTTCAGTTTGCAATTTAGGCATTTGGATATTCTTTTTGTTTTGTTTTGTTTTTTCTTTTTGCAGAGGATGAATAATTTCAGTGTTTGTTGTTCTGCTGCTGCACACAGTGACAGAAGTGATCATTTTACCCCACACTTTTCAATTTAGAACACTGGACACATTGCCCCCCCACGAAAGCTACGATTTTTCATTGTTGATTAATGGCAAAGCTCTGGACTCCAGAAAATGGTATTCAAGACAGCCCTAGTAGCCACTGTGACGTCACCCATTTTAAAGCCTTGAGTTTAGCATTTCGGCTGTCACTATCTTGGATTTTTTGGAGTCCATAGTGACTAACTGCATTCCAGTATATTACCATACTATTTAGTATGCTAGAAAAGGGATTAATAAGTCCCAAGACAAAGTATACTAAATGCAGTATGCCAAAAATCCCAGGATGTTCAGCTGCATCCGGTATTTTGCAGCATACAAGCCAGCATGCTTTTCTTAATGTTCTGACTCATAATCTCTACATGGACTGAGCTGCAGACTGATGACAGCTGATGGACAGCTGATTGACAGCCGACAGAAGACGCAGTGACTGATCTTAGCACATTAAGGTGACAGCTGGTGGTAATATTTGGAATATAAATTGTTTTAGTGAAAAAGATAATCATAGAGATATCTAACAACGACAAAGAAAATGCACAAAACAACGATAGAGAAATGCATGAAGGCTAATTTCATTGATTCTAAATTATTTGAATCCACAGTGTGTGCAGGTATAACTGAAAGGTTAAACTACAAACATTTCTGCACATGCACACATCAAATCAGAATTCACATTGGGTCATGACTACTCCACCTTGACACCTTGCTAAAATTCACTTTAAATTGCAGATGGCTATATTGTGGCTGGAGTGATCCTATCCCAAAGCATTCTTTGGATTCTGTATATTTCACTCTCAGGCAACCTTTATTTCCCTTTGTTTCATTACTGTGCAGTCAATGTGTTTACAGTGCTTCATTCACTGTAATAGAGAGTGGAGGTAATGGTGAGGAAGATGTGCAGTGTCTTTGTTAGATGTGTTACTGAAAAGGAGATTGCAGAGCCTTAATGATCTCCATCGGCATCAGAAACTCAGCCCGAGCTGACCAATAACAAACCTTCCATGCAGCTCTTAACCCTCTATGGTTTTATGATGCCAGTTGGTAAAAAAAAAAAAAGCAAATCTTTTTTGTCATAATATAGATGAAGTTAACATAATTCAAAGACATTTTCAAACAAATATATAGTTTTTGGTGTACATGTGTGCTTATGTTACCTTAAAGCAATGCTGTACCATGATGGTAAGAAATGAAATAAAAGAGGGTAATGTTCAAATGTTAATAACATTGAATACTGTATGGAAAATATTCAACATTATGAAACTTCTTTTGGCTAATTTGCAGAGATAAAAAGAAAATTAGGTTAATTTGCAGAGATAAAAAGAAAATTATGATGACTGTTACGCTATAAACCTAAATACACAATACGGAAACTGTCATGGTGGGATTCCATAATGGCACAATGTTTTAAGGCAGTGTTTGCATTTAAACAATTTTCTATTAATTAATTTAATACAAAATTAGGTTTAATTTAGTACATTTAACAATTTATAATTAAACTTTACCCATCTATTTTTGTGAAACCTTTTTTTTCAAAATTTTAAAATGACAGAAAAAAATGTTCTCAGACCATTTCTGTGGAGAGAGTTAATGGGACTGAACCATGCGAGAAAGGCCCCAAAAAAGGGACTCAACATGGCCCCCAGAGAGTCATGTTACAATACATACAATGCTACTGGTCTCCTGAGGGCCCTACCTCTTTTTTTAACTATTGCAACATAATTGGGGATGTGTTGTGTGAGTGTATACACCAAAAAATGGGTATGTTACCTAGAGGCAACACGGCACATAAGGGGTTAATATAAAAAGTCTGTGTCATTTCATTGTAAGAGCTTCAAACTTGACGCGATGGGGTTTTAATCTGTTACACACATTCATGGTCAATGGCTAATTGATTTGCAATTTGTACTTTAGCTCAAAAGTAACAAAAGACAAACAAATAGCCTGTGTTGTATTGTATGAATTCCAGTTAGGAGATTCCACTTTTCATCCAGTCTTCTCAAAGCACGACTCAAGTTTACCACACAATAGCTGTGGCTGTGAGTGATTAATAACCCTGAAGCCACTTGAAATGAAAAGATAAAACCACATTTTTAAAGATGACGCCTGTCTTTCTTCCTTTCTAATATTGGCAGCATCGGTGAGCACCCGGCTTCTGCACACGGTATTAAAAGTGCCTGGAAATTTACCTGTGTGGATTGAAAAACACTGGCATGCTCAGCTCCACTGAAGCAGTTACCATGGCGATGGGAAAAAAGGAAAACACAACTCCTACCTTGGATTGTTAGATGTTGCAATGAATGTGAAAAGGAAAGAAAAAACTGTTACATACACACATTATACACACACACTGCGGTCCCATAGGTGCTGTCACCTACCATCTGATATATTTGAGTGGTTATAGGTCCGGTATGTGTGTGTCTATATTTAAATGCTAGCACGGGAGGTTATGGAGGTTTATGGACACTTTCACTTGTGTTCACCCTCAGTGACACGCCTGTACAAACAAACAGCGGTGTGCTTTGGTGTTTGCACTGTATGTCTTGACATTGCCGCCGCACTGGTATCGATCTGTATGTGGACAGTGCTTTCTGCTCTTTCATCAAGATTACATCAGTATCCTCGCAGTCCTGCTGCAGCTGAGGTATAATGTAGCAGCACATGTGCTACAGTAGATAGAACATATAATGTGCAGAGCGCTGTCAGCGATGATAAAATAGATGGTTGCTGTGTGGTGAAAGTGAGACTCCACTGTAGCTCATCATCTCAACTGATATCCTGCTTTTATTTTAGGCCAGAAGGCAGCAATGGGGAAAAACAATCATTCATACTCATCAAAATGATGAAATTAAGATTGAGGACTGATTGCTAGTCGAACGAATGATAGTTTCGTCCATGAATAAATATGTTCTTGAGCTTGTCAGGGTAAAAAATGTAAATGTGGAGCACCATTTCACTCTTTGAAACCTGGAACAACATCACTTTTCTTGTGCTGCTTTCAGACGCCTTTCATAAGTATTTTAACCTTCAAATTTTGGGCAAATTGGTATGATTTTCTTTAAAAAACGATATGTGGGGAAAAAGTGCAATAGGCAACTTGGTAATAAACATTGCACAAATTGCAAGAAATCAATCAATTTAAAAAATGACTTGTCTAGGGAAAAATATATTTATAATTATCATAATTCAATATTTATCATTATGTTTTATGTATTATTATACATTTTAAGCTTTTTTTTTTTTACAAAATTTCTGGTAATTTACTTGTACTTCTCACTAATTTCTTGCAAATTTCAGGGTCATCTCTTTTTGTCATTGCTCATTGTCTTCCTGAATATACGGTATGTTTTTTAAGAAAAACAAGCCAATTTTGATTTCAAGTAATTTACAAGATAAATGTATAAGGTTCACATGTGAACATTTTAACTGTAATTTTTATTATTATAGAGAAACTAATTGGAATACGTTGCATCACATGAAAAACAAATGCATCCCACTTATATCTTTTTTTAACAATTGTAATATAAACAACAACAATAAATTTACATGTGCACATATGCATTTTCACTTTTTTTTCCCAAATAAAATGTAAAATATCAGCGTTCAAAAACAGCCATGTTTTTTCTAAGTGCCCACACAATAAAGGGACATGTAGGAGTTTTTTTGTTTGTTTTTTAAGTATTTCACATCTAAAAACACCATCTTAATGTAATTTTTGTGAGAGCCAAACCTGTCATAATGTCACATGTAAAACAGCATTCTAGTGATAACATATCACAGATTCAAATATGCACATGCACTTATAGAAAGAAAGACACATTCTTCATGCAGTACAAAAAAATGTGAAACTCCATTTTACATTACATTGATTACATTGTTTATAGATATTTCATATGTGATTCTGTGCATGAATTTCACATTTTTTATGTGTAAAAACAAATAATAGGAGTTGCATAAGGATATTAAGATTTATAATAGACTGTAGAGAAAAATAAACAGAAGGGCACATAAAGCGTTTATATTGTACCTTTGTTCTACCTTTATTTGCTGGATGATCTATCTCTCCTTATGATACTGTGCTGTGAAACCATTATCCCCAACATCTGTCTGCTATCACTATTACAAGGGAAATTTATGATATACTGCAGAAACAGGCTGTTTATTTGGCCCTGCCACTACTGAAAAGAACAAACTGTTTGTTTTCTTCCCCATATGCAAACACCTCACAGCCTGCACACTGGTAAAAATCCAGCCAGTGAAATGTGTCAAAGCTGTTAGCAATCTTTAATGCTGTTTTTTTTTGTGTCTGTTTCAGTCATGGCACAGTTATATTATAAACAACACCTGCCCAACGATATATTTTTGGATTTATTTGTCTGAGAGAGTCAGGGGAGTCGTAGAAATGAGGGACGTGCGGCGGGAACGAGCGTCTAAGGCTAACAAAGACAGATGGTGTATGGAGCAGAGGTAGAGAGGGGAGGAAGCTGGAGGAGATGAAAACGGGGAGTGAAGCGTGGAGGAGAGAAAGGAGAAGGACATGGTGGAGGAGATGCTCGGTAGGCGGGAGGGAGGGAGGGAGGGAGGGAAAAAGGCAGTATGAAAGAAGACATTAGTAATCTCCCCAGCTGTTTGCGTGAACAGAGGGGATGAGACGGCTCTTGCTCTCTCTTTTTATGTCCGTCTATCAGCATCTCTTATCTTATTGACAAAGCATGCGGTGTCCTGAAAGCTGGGCCTGGGCCCAAAGCCAGCCTGCTGAGCCTGAGAGCAGCACAGAGTCATTGATATGGCAGATTATCTCTTATTGTGGTCATGCCTCACTTTGCACCCACCCTACCTCACATCACAGGACTGGAACTGCTGGCAAACACACACACACATACACACATAAACGCAACGGCTTTGCACTTGCTTTACGAGTGGAGCCAGTGTGTATTTGAGCTAGCGCGACTCGAAAACCTATCTGGCACATCAGACAGCCTCTCAGATAGGCCTTATCAGTAGGTAAAAGATGCCAAGTGCTGTAGAGACTCATCTCTCCTCCTCCACTATTTCACCTGACAGGAAGAGCCATACGTGATGTTTAAGAAGTCTGACAAGCCGCTGTACGGGAACGACCGCTTCGAGGGCTACTGCATAGACCTGCTGAGAGAGCTGGCCAACATCCTGGGCTTCACTTATGAGGTTCGCCTGGTGGAAGATGGGAGATACGGTGCCCAGGATGAGAACACGGGCCAGTGGAATGGCATGGTCAAGGAGCTAATGGACCACGTAAGTCTCTAAACATCTCTATTAACCCGTATGGTCCTCTTTGGTATTACACACACTTGTATCATTGCTCTGCACACAAAATGCACTTTTCAAAATCAAGCTCTAAAAAATACTATCATTAATATCATTTTTAGACTTCGATTGGGTTTATTTTTTTAATCAACATCAGTTCAGACTTTTAGCCTGTTTATTGGCAGATTTTTGTCGTAATGGCACCATGTTGTTGTATGTATGTATGTATGTTGTATGTTTAGTTGAAAAACATTTTAAAAAACAACCACAGAAAAACACATACGTATTTTCCCATATACAATGCACCTAGTGGAAATGGCAAGTATTTTCTCCATATGCCTAATATGGCAAAAAAAGTTAGGTCAGTAGTTGGAAAAAAGTAAAAAATGGCAAATTTCAAGGCAAAAGCCCAACTTTCTGTATGGCTGTTCTCATCTAAAAGTGGTTTAAGTGTCATCTAATTAATGTTACCGTACATTTATCAACAGGTTTAATAACAGACTCGTGCTGTTTCACTGTTGGTCTGAGATTGTAGGGACTATAACCTGTCACTGCCCTCCCAAGGTACAAGGTACAAGGCAGATTTATATTAAAATTTGTCCGAGTTCCTGCTACATCTACGTTTGCTCCCTCTCCCTCATTTTCGTTGCAAAAAAAACACCTAAAAATACTGCAAATTGCATCCTGATTTTTTAGAAAAGCTGCCCTGAAAGCAGGCATTTCAGGCCACACCAATCACAAGAACAGCCTGTGATATCCTGAAAGGGACCTTTGAGTCACTACAGGCTCTCTTCACCATCTCTGGATGGCTTTTAACAGTTCACGTCTGCAAGCAAGGCTGCTACCAGAACTCTTCCAAGAGCACAGAGCTGCTGACCCGACTGGAGAGATGCTAATGAGTGCCCTGTGCCTCAATATTGATATTGACGCCCCTTGGCGTGATATTGACGCCCCTTGGCGTGATCACACGCCAAGGAGCGTGACAAAGCATCAGTAATTGAAGAGCTGGTTTGGCACACATCAGTTTGATTGCTGTAATTTGAAATATTTGGGTAGATTTGGTTTATCAAACTTTTTTGATAAACCAAATCTACCCAAATATTTAGGGTGTAATTTGACAATATTACACCAAGATTTCAGCAATTAGCTTGGGGGTTACACAATTATAATTACTGAAAAACATGCTGGCAAAACAAAGAAAAAATGACACTTAAATTGTCCTTTAACATATAATAAAATGTGTACAAGCAGAACCGAATAAAAAGTTAAAACCTGCATGTTTACGTTATAACTATGAATAATATTTTAACCCTTTGATGTGCAACATATGCACACCCCTTCGAATGCACAACATGGGTCAGATATGACCTGCATTCATTTTCCAGGTTATTTCATGCTGGGGGAGGTTTTCTTTGTTATATCTTTTGAAATGAATTTATTTTATGATTGAATATTCCAAGTATTCTTTAAATATCTTATGTTTGATTATCGCCGATCATTATTTTCATTTTTCCTTCCATGCATTATAAACAAAAATAGTTTTTATATTACTACATCAACTTTACACACAGGTCAAAAATGGCCCATTCATCCAAGTGTGACTTAAAATTAAATGACTTAATACCATAATAATAATTAGTTTAAAGCATTTACTTTAGCAGTGAGTGTGGCAAAACTACGGTGGCCCTGAAGTGCAAAACTCATGACACAC
This sequence comes from Plectropomus leopardus, assembly GCF_008729295.1. Lineage (NCBI taxonomy): Eukaryota > Metazoa > Chordata > Actinopteri > Perciformes > Serranidae > Plectropomus > Plectropomus leopardus. The sequence goes on along the minus strand of NC_056469.1, from coordinate 2,534,157 downwards.
ATGACAAATCACAAAACACAAACGCAAATAAGAAAACAACAGCAAATCAGAAAACACAACCACAAGTAAAAAGCACAAGTGTAAATCAGAAAACATAACTGCAAATTTAGACAAACCGACCCGTTAGAAGTTAATGTTGTGTTTTCTTATTTGTGGTTGTGTTTCATTTTTTGCGATTGTGTTTTCTTATTTGCGGTTCTGTTTTCTGATTTGTGGTTGTGTTTTTTTATTTGCAGTTGTGTTTTCTGATTTGCGGTTGTGTTTTATTATTTGCTGTTGTGTTTTCTTATTCTCCGTAGTTTTTTCTTATTTGACGTAGAAATACAAAAGCTGTGCTTGTTCATAACGTATGAAAGGAAAAATAAAAAATTATGATTTGTGCTAAACAAAAAGAAGATATTTACTGCATACTTGGAATAGTAAATGATAAAATGTATTTATTTCAAAGATTTATCATAGAAACACTCAGCCATACATGAAATAAAGAAAATGGATATGGGTCATTTTTGACCCATGTTGCGCATTAGAAGGGTAGTGATACAAAAAGGGTTTTTATTCAAAAAGTAAGAAAGGAAAAAAATAAAATAAGGATGTATGACGATTAAAAACAAGTCAATTGAGGAATACCTTGGATATTGAATGATGAAATTAATTTATTGCAAAGATATAGAAAATAAAAACTCAGTCAGGTCACTTGACCCATGTTGTGCATCAAGGGTTGGTGAAAACTACCATTTGGAATTGGACTTTTATGTTTGATATATTTTGCAGCAATTATTGGTCAAAAACTGCATTCAGCAGGACAAAACAAACAATTCAAGTGTATGATAACGTCATTGATCAAAGCAGGAAAAGTGTCTCAGCAAGAAGTGCAAAAATAGCTCAGGTAGCTAGATGACAGAAGGAGCCTAAAAACAGCAGATGTCAAATTGGAGTCTTATGTTTGGCATTTTCCATCATTTTTGACACTTCATGTTTAAATATTGAAAGATAAATAGATCTTGACAGTGTTTGTTGGTTGCAAATTTAGATTTTCATGCAATTCATCTTGAGTATCAACATCTATTTCCATCCAAATGTTGGTTGAAAATGGCCAAAAACGAGATGTAATGAAGAGGAGTATTTCACTGAAACACACTCAGAGGGAGAGAGAATAAAAAAAGAAACCCGTACCCTAACAACTAGCTCGAGTATTGTGCGAGGAGAGCATAGATTCTGTCGGGACGAGTTTCCCCCACAGAGCTTATTAAAACACACACACAAGCACACACAATCTGCTCACATTGTAGATCATTATCCCTGACAAAGTCTCAGTTAGGATAAACTACACAGGCAGAAAAATAGCAGGCGCTGCACGGCCAATAGTCAATATCTGACCCAAGAGGGGTCAAGCCTCCTTTAACTCCTACAGACTTGTCTTGTGCTTCTACTCTTGATCAGTGCAGTGATTGGCTGCCATGACAGATAGTCCAGTCCATTCATGGGTGAAGGGCCCAATCCCCTGCGAGATCATGTTCAGCGTGGGTTTGCCCCACTTCTTGTGCAGGGTCTACGGCTTGACTTAGAAAGATGGTGATTGCAGTAGACAGGCCCCTCTGAAGACCGGGGATTGTGGACTCACAGAGAAGAAGTTCAGTTGAGGAAGACATGCTGAATCGAGCTGAACAATTTGGAAACATCCTGTCAAAGGAATTTAGCAAAACCAGCTTTGGTCTTGCTAACACTCAGCGTGAGGTAAACGCATCCTGATGGGTTTGCATTGTGTAGGCTTGTGTTGTGATATCGGAAAGAATTTTTATGTATCACAGCCGCGAGCAGGAAGCTTTGTCAATTCATCCTCCAGTGATGTATGGCAACCTTCATAAGACAAAAAGGATATATCTTTGAGAAATGAACCACTTGACCTTGCTGTGAATGTTTAGCATTTATAGTCACATTGCAGCCCAAGATTTATTAACTGTCAGCAGCACAACACGCTTTTCACCCCCAGATATGGTAACATGACTTTCCTGAGCAGGCTCTATACGTCCCTTCTTCATATCTCTGAAGCACACGGCTCATATATAAGCACAACTTTTGTGCTTGCCAACCAAAGAAGGGATTATCTCACAGTAAAAATAACTCTATAGAAATATCATGTTAATGTTCAGTGCGTGGCGCAAACAGCTGCATGTGTTCAGAGTAGAAAAAAATTCCGCTCTTTTTTTTTTTTCACTGCAGGGCATTGGCAAAGCATAAACCACAGCGCTGATGAAAAACATACTTAAAATGTAGCATTGTCACAGGCTCTGCCTTTACAACCCTGTTGGCAGAGGAAAACATTGGCATTGTACATTTCTGCCAACCATGACTATGTTATATTTGCATGTTTCATACCTTACTTTAACGTTTGTAAAGTGACATAGTATATGAGCCGACTTTGTGATGGTGGAGGAGATGGTGGATGACCATAGCCGTGGTACCCACCAAGCTGCAGACCACTGTTTAAGACCAAGAAACAACTAAACATGATCATGATCCATCACTGTTTTTCCAGCAGCTTTTTAGGCACCAAACATGGGTATTTTGTAGCAACCCATCACTGTTTTTCCAGTGACTTTTCAGGCACCAAAGGTGTTTTCTTTTTTTTTTGTTGCATAGTTGCTGTTTTCCAGCTTCATTTTAAGCACAAAACAAGGGCATTTTGTAGTAACCCCTTGCTCTTTTTTTTAGCTGCTTTTTAGGCACGAAATGTGGGTATTTAGTTGCGACCCCGTGCTGTTTTCCTATTGGTGTTTTAGGTGCCAAATGTGGGTTTTTTGTAGTGACCTGTTACTGTTTTTCCAGCAGCAGTTTTTGAACAAAATGTGGATGTTTCGTAGCGAACCGTAGCTTTTTTTTTTTCTTTTTCCCAGCTGTTTTTTAGGCACCAAACACAGGTATTTGGTAGCAACCCATCACTCGAGTGACTTTTTAGGCACCAAAGGTGGGTTTTTGTAGAGAGTAGTTGCTGTTTTCCTACTTTTTGGGCAGCAAACATGGTTATTTTGCTAAAAAAACAGCTATGGGTTGCTGCAAACATGGTTGTTTGCAGCAACCCATAGCTGTTTTTTTAGCAGATTTTAAGGTACATAACATGAGTGTTTTGTAGCAACCTGTCACTGTTTTTCACCTGCAGAGTGCCACAAGGTGTTTTCATTGAGACATCACTGCATTACCTGCCAGAATAGAGCTATGAAAAACAGATGCTATTTATTGGAAAAAATGCTGCTTTTACATCAGGGATTTTGCCTCTAAAACCAAGTATTTTAAGTCAAAATTTGATCCGCTCCCAACCATAACCAAGTGGTTTGTTTGCCAAAACCTATCCAAATTAGCGACAGCTTTGTTCAAACATAAACATATCCACAACTTAATAACATGCAAATGTTACTTATTGGTTGTTTGCAAAAACATATGATGCCAACATTTTCTGGTGATTGATTCGGCTTTTGTTTCCACTGTTCCTGGTTTGGGGAGAAATTCTTGAACTAAATGTTGGTATTGCTCACGAGGTGATACCCAATAAAAGTTCCCAGTACTTTTGGTTGTTAAAGCTATGGCTTTGTCAGATCACAACAAGGATATCTACATAGAGCACCACAGTAACCACCTTTTTCTTTCTGCATCTGTAGCTGCAAGAAAAGCAACACTTGAGAAAAAAAGGACATGTGTTAATGACATTGTAGGAAAGAAAGCCAAACAAAAGGAAGATAAATGAAAATTCTTGCTGGGTAAACAGAAATGTTCAAGTCCCGATTACTATTTGGGGAAAGGAGGCCACTCAGAGGGAGCAGAATCAGTGGTTAGAAATGAAACTTAAAAACTACAGTTGTGCAAGGCACTAAATTTGATTTTTAGCCACTGTCTGGCAGACCCCCAGCAGAGCCCTACCTTGGCAAATACACATATATCATGATTATCAACATGTGAAAGAAAATCCACCTCTTGCACTGCTTCTGTTACCACTTACTTTACTACCAAGCAGTAAAATGATATTGTCGGCCTGACTTTTGACCTTTTATGGCGTAAATCCAAAATACATTGGAAATGCAAGGAAGAACTTGGTACCAAAACCTCCCAATGTTCTCAAAGTTAACGCTGTTGGAAGCCTGGGTTTATGGATTGTGAAGCAATGCAGTGGAAAATGATTATAGGCGTCTCCAGAACTGCAAATACACCACACTGACGTGACAAGACAAACACGTAGTAACGTTAGACCAGGTCTCAAGTTAATTGCGTTTATATGTTCTCCACCCACATTAACTGCCCACAGTGTTATTGTCAGAGGTATTTTCAGGCTTTTCAAATGAAACGGATGGATCAGTTTGCTTGGGAACATGAGCTGCAACCAAAATAAACCCAATAAAGCTGTAAGAACATGAACATTCTGACCACAGTTAATCTTAGTTTGCATCTGAGGAGTCCATTAAATCTTATCCATGAAAGATGTTTTAAAAAGTGGTTTAAAACAGTTAGTATTTGCTAGAAGAAAAATTAAAAGAGATAGCCCTTGCCTGTTAAACAATAGGGCAGGGGATGAGCATTCTGAACAATTTTACCATTGAGTCCCAAAAGGAAAACCAAACCAGCCATGTCATGTAGTGTTATATGATCAGATGCCCACTGCACGTGCTGAAAGTACCATACAGAAATATTCAAAAAACAGTAGCCAGAATGTGCCGGTGTAGTTAGCGAAGGTAATACCATTTCTGATTTGTGGAAAAGTGGTGTATCTTGACATGGCATCATGACATAACGTGTTGTCATGACACGTTGGAGCTGCCTGTGTGGGTTTAAATAGAACACAGTAGGTACAGGAGTTGGATGCAAGTCATGCACCGCCGGTGTGTGTTGCCCTCAGGACTGTAGTTTAATATCGGTCTGTATTGGAGAGCTCTTAAATAAATGCTGCTTAACAAAATGCCAAAACATCAGGTTATCATGTTTTTCCTTTTACAGTCAAAGTATGTGGCTCTTACCCAGAATAAAGAATATTTTTGCCCAGACTAATGAGTGGCTATACAAGTGGAATTATATAAGCGAGGCATAACAAAAAAGATCTTTAGTAGTAGTCTTGTAGCTCATGTTCTCCAACAGTCCAACAGCTACATAACAGAATAACGTGAGGTGAATTATTGGTAAAAAACATATATCTTAACATTTCGCCACCTTCTATCTACGTTCTGAGCTGTTCTGAGATATTGAGCTTGGAAGTTTCCCTTTCCAAATAGCGTGAATGATATGAATGTTTTTGTTTTCTAAATAAAAATTTGCAAAATGCATATTACTCACATACTCACATAATGTTTACAAGTTGCCACAGAATAAGAATATATGAATAACTCCATTTTGACAAAAATGTCAGATAGACGCTTATGATTCTAAAGTGAAGATTTGATGGTCGAAAACCTCGTAACTCCATTTGAGTGTGATTTTGATAAAATATTAATAATATAATTAAACATGCAAGTATCTGAAACCATACAAAGACACAATACCAACTTTGATGGGACAGTGTATAGTTATTTAAAACACAAGCATTTTGTTTTTCAATAGCCTGAAAAGTCTCTAAAAATAAATTATTTGGCTCAGCAAGAAAAAAAAAATAATGCAACTGTTTGCATCAGTTTGACAACTTCTTATGAAATCACAAGCAACAAGTGCACTACATTGAGTTAGGGGGAAAAGCTTCTCTAAAGCATTTTGAGTAGTCCTTACGTAATAACTGATAGCAAAACAAACAAGTTTTTAAGTAAGAAAATGTCCTTTGAAATTTTAAGTGGTCATGGGAGGGGACTGAACTGAAGGTGAGAAGGTTGAATTGTTAAATAAAAATTAAATTAAATTAAAAATGAAAAGCCAATTTCCTCACTACAGCTTAAAATAAATCAATCAACACAGAATTTTGAGTTTAATTTGCAGACAAAATTTAGTTGATGTGATTATCAACATTATAATGCCATATCATGTTTGTTTATTATTATTATTATTATTATTATTATTATTATTATTATTATTATTATTATTATTATTATATCATTGTAAATCATTTTGTCATTTATTCTAATTTCATTGTTTTTACCGACATCTATTGCACATCTGTCTGTCCTGGAAGAGGGATCTCTCCTCAGTCGCTCTTCCTGAGGTTTCTTGAGGGTCTAAGGACAGAGGGATGTCACATGCTGTAAAGCCCTCTAAAGGCAAATTGTGATTTGTGATAATGGGCTTTATAAACAAAATTGACCTGACTTGACTAGACTAACACAACTCATCAAAATTATGTTTGCAACTTTATCTAGATCAATAACCTTGTATATTTGTCTTGCAACCATGCATTTATATAGGCGGTACACATAGGTCCCCTGAATAACTTTTTAAGTTGTGGTTTTGGATATTTGAGGTTTCCGCCCAACAGCATTAACATAAAGAAGAGCACTGTGATCAGCTGTAGCTCGCAGCCAGTCCAACAAAAGGAAAAAGTCGGTAAAGAAAATAAATGAATGCTTTGATTTAGGCTTCGGGGTGATAAAGGTGAGTTCAGTGGTGGGAGTATACTTGATGGGTTGAAAGAGAAAAAGGGCTTTAAATTTCTTGCTAAGTGCCTTGGGACAGACTGTGTAGTGTGTAAAGACCCTGTTTTCTTAATTTGATTGCCTCTAAATGCTTCCTGTGCCTGTGACTTATAGACGATCTCTCTTCCCTTTTATGTTTGCTGTTGACAGAGAGCTGATCTGGCAGTGGCTCCCCTCGCCATCACATACGTGCGCGAAAAGGTTATCGACTTCTCCAAGCCCTTCATGACGCTGGGTATAAGTATACTGTACCGCAAGCCCAACGGGACCAACCCTGGGGTCTTCTCCTTCCTCAACCCCCTCTCGCCTGATATCTGGATGTATATTCTGCTGGCTTACTTGGGTGTCAGTTGTGTGCTGTTTGTCATAGCCAGGTAACATGCCACTCCCAGCGATCACAGCCTCACACACAGTCAGAAACACGCTCCGCTGCCATCGCTCAGCCTCGCCCATCTGACTAACAACAGGCCAATCTCTGTAATTGCGGGATGTGCCTCTCGAACACAGTGACTCACTCATAGTAAAAGCTCAGTGACAGTGCTGACACTAATCAGCGGTCATGGACTCAACGCCATTGCTGTGTGATGTCTTTAATGCAGTTTAACCATGATGGATCACATGAATATTTGCTTTTTTCACCATAAAACATCCATAAAGAATTGATTTATGCTTATAGAATATCTAGTTTCAGATTGGCACTTGGCATGGCTGCTAGGTTACTCCTGGCCTGCTTCTATTCTCACAGTGATATCAGTAAATAAAACCATGCGGGAAATACACACAGACACACCAACACCAGACCCTAGACAGAGAAGCTGAAGGCCCATCAGCCGTTTGAGGGTTGTGTGTATATGTCCGAGAGAGTGGCAGAAAGGTTGTGCACTCTTATGGATATGTGTGCGTAAGTGTGTGTGTGGGATGTGTCAAGCTCGGTGTGAACACTGCTGCCCCCTCTCCCACCTCTCCCTCACTGTCCCCCAGTGTCTCAGAGTTCATGCTGTCTTCTCTTTTCTCTCATTTTCTTCACCTTGCTTCAAACACAAGTATGACTCACAGAGAGAGTTTGGAAGTTTTTCTCCTCGGTTCAGTGTCCAATTACTCGCACAAAGCAAAAGCCAGATTCACAAGTAGTTAGTTTTTTGGGAGTTTTGAGCTGTCACCTCAACAGATTGGATGTTTTGCTGGAAAGTCTGAATCAAATCTGGTTCTTGTCCTTGTAGCCTTTGCTCAGAATGACACACTGATCTGTAGTCTTTGTCGTGACTAACATTCTCTCGTGGTCATTGCAGCTGAGAATATGTCAAGGTATAGCCAGATATGTCCAGAGTACTTTGCTGTGCCTGGCATTTTAAACCATAAAGAACTGTTAGATGTCATCATCTTCATGGGGTTGTACCAGCTATACGCAGCGTCAAACACAAACTAGTCTGATCGTAATTTCTAATTTAGGTTGGAGTTTATGCACTACTGACATTTTAGGGGGGCACCTCAAATTGTTCATAGGGGTGGCCAGATGGGACAACTGAAAATTTTGGTGTGGCACACCAAAACCAAGCCAGAACAGAATTTTAGGAATTCTGTTATGATATTGTAGAATATAGGCTGAAAAATATGTCAATATGGAGAGTTAAGGAATTACATACAGATATACGCTGGTTTCTTAATTTACAATAAATATTGTTAATTATCTGATGCTCATAGACTAATCCTGCTACAGAACAATGGTTAAAACAATTCTGTTTAATGTGTTATGTATCTATGTATTTATACTTGATCCATTGTTCTTTAAATGGGCTGGTTTTCCCTTTCCTTAAAAAGACAGATATACTGCTTTACATTTAAGGAGTTCATTGATTGGAAGGGACAAAATATTTATCGTGAACAAGTCTTCTCAAGTTCAGCGGGTGCTCTTGAGTACTCTTACCCTGGGAGTTCACCAGCTGCAATGTCTAGAGCATTACAGCTGCAGCGCTGTTTTGCTTCACCCTCCACGCAGCTCTTTATCCCACCAAGCGCATCTGTGTTTCTGAAGCAGAGCATACTGCCAGCTGATACTGTAGACCCAATGAGATTGTGCTTATTTCGTCATTTTCCCTGGATTTTAGTGATTCTGCCATGGCACTTTGTTGGGCTGCAACCTGCAGTCCAGCCATGGTGAAGTAGATCAAAGAATTTCCGCTGTTTTTCAGTCAAAAAAAAAAAAAAGCTCATCTTGATAGTTGTGCAGATTAATAAAAATAAATCCAGTTACACATGAAAAAGATAGAAGACATGTGGCTGTGATTTAGTTAAAAACATATTGATATTCTTAATTATACAGATGGATAATTAATAATTTAATGATAAATGAAATAGATATGAGGTAGATACGATTTTAACCGTGTTTTTGGTTCTTGTTTGCTGTTGTTAATTATGATCTACTTTTGTCTATTTCATGTACAGTGACTGTTATCAGAAGCATTAATTCCCCTGCAGGACAGAATACTGAGGGCTGCTGGAGAGAGAAGCAGCAGGTGTGATTGATGTAATGTTTTAGTCAGGTTTAACAAGATCCAGAATCTGTGCAAGGCGTTTTAATTTGAAAATTCACTGGATGCAATGCTGCTTGACTTGACCTTCCTGGTACGATCTGCTGTGTGCGGCTTGACGCAGTTGCTGTCCGTGTCCAGCAAAAATAGACTTGCTGCGTATTTCACGCGGAGCAGAGGGACAAGACGCTCCTGAGACATGCTCGGTGGAATAACGATCATTGACTAGAACGTCGATGATCGGCTGCAAAGGTCGTGCCTTGGCCGTAACGTGCCGCTGATGGACTCAGTGAAATTCAGGGGTTAGAACCCATTTTCATTCAGATATCTTATGGTGAGAGTTCAGCAGACCCCTTTTAAAAGCAGTCCAAACCAGCTGTTCCCTTGCCGAAATTTGGAGCATTATTTAGCCCCCTTTCTAAAATGCTATGCTTACATGGTGGGAGCTAATGGATACCCTAAGTTGTCTACTTTTTACAAGCTACCACTACTTTCAAACTAGCTGAAAAATTAGACAAACAGTAATTCCTGCCTCCAATTATGTTCACAACAGAGGGCCAGAAATTGTTTCAAGGGGCCATTGCCATCTCTTGGGGGCACCACTGAATCTTACACCTAGCAATTAGTGTATGTTAAGCCCTCCATAAAATAGCTGTTGTCATGGTGCACCATTTTGAAAGGTGGGACCAGTGATGGATGAAGTACCTGATAGACACATTTGAGTAAAGTGCAGATTTCTGACTGAAAAATGACTTTGGTCGGAGTTAAAGTCACCCATAGTAAAAGTTTGATACAGTATCTGATAAAAAGTATCTGAAACTTGCATTGGCAATGCATTCTCTGTGATAGATTGTACCCACAGGTGAAGTTTCTAATTAACAACTGCTAATTTCCAACAGTTTGCCAGTGTAGGCCCTCATTATGTGTTTGCTGTAATGGCACAGCTTTATCTACACAATATTTGGGTACCAGTATATTGACAGAGGCTGTAGTTGACTGTTTTCACTGCTAGTTATTGCCTAATCATTATACTTTCCCCTAGTTAAAGTACCTTTCTGTGGTTGTTTGTTTTGGCATCAGACAGAGTGCTAGTGCTTTTCACCGATTGGCCACATTAAGAGAAAACGTAATTTGCAGTAACAATATTTTGGTTAGTGCGGACCCCTGAGTAGCTAAGATCAATTGTATGTCTCGGTGGTGCAACCAAACAGTGAAAAAGCTTTAGGAACAAACTAACTAGTTTCAACATGTTATTTAGTATTGACTTTGAACTCTAACCAAAGAGATAATTTACATATAACTAGTGCAGTGAGTTTTTGTCTTTCTTCCCATATAACCTTACATGGAAAGCTTTTTTCTGTAGTTGCCTTGGATTACTGTCTCACTTCTGCACCAAAGTTCTCTCATAAGTGGGGCTGTGACCTGCAATTTCAGGTGTCTCACTACAGTTAATCGGTGCCACCCAAGTTCAAAATGGCATTGTACTGGTTCAAAGAAACTGAACCCTTGGAGAAAGTGCTGCAGCGTTTGAATACATTGTTCCAAATATGCTTATTGTGAACATTTGTGAAGAAGTACAATGCACTCAAACTCGTTTTGCTTTGGTCATGGAAAGAAACAGTATAAAAGCTGTGTTAAGCTGGTGGATGCAGTTGTTGTGTAGAGGGTAAGCCGGATGTAGGTACTGATTTAGAGTAGGAAGCCAGGGTGAACATGCATATTATTTCATATTAGAATAGTGCTTTGGATTAAAAACATTCTATATATAATCAGAAATGTTTTTTTAAGAGCTTCTTTGCTCTGCTGGTTCCACTGAGACTCGCTGTGACCTCATCATACTGTAAGGAAATCTTTCATAGACTGTTAGGTGTTGTATCTATAATGGACAGCAGCTCTGTCTTATGTTATTTGCTTTTGTGTTCATCTATTCCACAGTTTAGTATGGTGACAGAGCTAACATCAAGAATGCTTTGACTCGTGAAATGACACAACACATTATTTGTAGTGCTTGTCTTTCCTTTCAGCGTCTTCGCTCAGACAAATCCTTTCAGTTGATGAAACTAGGCCGTGTATTTATTTATTTTTTCAAAGCTCGCTCATTTGATCTGGTGGCTCTCGCTCGTGGCTGCCATTTGAAGCACGGTGAAGAAAAAAAGAGAAAGAAAAGTTTATGTTAACTCTAAAACTTTCGGGAGACGTCGGCTCTCTTGCAGCCGCGGCCCAACAGTTTTACTGTTAACGTACGTGTGTTTTCCGATGTTACTGGCGATATGATCACACAAGAGAATAAAAAGCGGCAACTGTCATCTAAGTTGGCTCAGAATATGCACCTATCTGTATTTAATATCAAAATAAGTAAGTGTTTGGGTAAGTGTATAACAACCCCCCCCCCCCACCTCCCCCCTCACTTTATTCCTTCTTTTCTCCTGTACACACAGATGCATGCTGGGCTACAGTTGCATGTCTCTGCTGTAGAATGTGGCACATAAAGGTCTCACAAAGTTTCATGAAATGAGAAGTTTAAAAGGCAGATTATATATTGTGAACAGAAGATGTGGAGGTTACATATCTACACCATGATGTAAAAAGTAATAATTCTAACTTTATTTAAATAGCACCTTTGAAAACAGAGTTTACAAAGTGCTTTGACAAACAAAGCAAAGCAGAAATGGGATACATAGATGGTGGTAGAACAATGCAAAGACAAATAGACCTACTGAACACAAGCAGGATGAAACCGAGATAAAGGTCAAATTTTTAAATTAAAGCCAGATAAAAAAAAAAATCCCAATCCAAATAATGGAAGATACAGGACGTAAAATGTCAATATAAAATAATACTAAGAAATAGACCAAAAACAGCAACAACAGAAGCAATAAAACCAAAAATAATAGGAAATCGAATAAATAAAGCATAAATTAAAAAGGTAAAATAATCAAAAAGTAAATATTGACATGTTCATAATGGAGGTGAATAATGAAAAGAGAAAAAAATCAAAGGGTAAAATAAATTAAAAAGGTAAAATAAATAAGTAGATATTGGCATGTTCATAGTGGAGATTAATCTGATGAAATGACCCTGTGCATTTCAACATTCATAGTAGTGTACATGTCAGATATGTATGTATTCATGTGGATGCTTTATATTTTATTTTCCAAGGTGATTTATAACGATATAAAGTTATATGCTGGCATAAGGTTTTGGTCATGTTTAACCGAGAAGAATATGTTTTTAAAAAAAACTGCCCGGCGTCATTGACTTAAACTGAATTGTTATTCATTGTTTAGTATTCTGTCAGTTTAACAGGAACGAAAAAGAATCTGGCACACAGAATCATAAAAAAACAAACAAAAAAAACTTGCATAAGATAAGAAACAGACATTTTAAGATACTACAGTGTTTAGAACCAGTGACTGAAATGAGTAGGAAATAGTTCAGTTTCGTTCAGTTCCGCTCCGTCCAGTCCCATCCAGTCCAGTTCAGTCCAGTCCAGTTCTGTTCTGTTCCATTCCATTCCATTCCGTTCCGTTGCGTTTCATTTATTTACACATAATTGAAAACCTGTTTAATTTTTTAAAAAAGTGTCAGGAGAGGTTTATACGAACGGCAAGAGAAGTGCCTTCTAAATCCTTACTTGCCATAGCTAAAGATGCATTTCTTCATCTGTCAATACTTTGGTAAAAGTCTGGTTTGGGACAACAGCTGGTGGGTAAAGGTTAGTGGTTTGGGTTGTGTTGAGGGCTATAAATACACAAAAATATGATATGGCTTGGGTAAAAGTAACATCTTAATTCAGGTCTGGGGACAGTCAATAATAAGCAATCATTTTCATTCTAAATATAGGCACTGATAATCAAGTTATATTTTGATCCAAAATATTCACAGTCACTTATTAAAACGAATTGGAATTTAGCTAAAATGTAACCTATTTACCTCCAAAAATCCCTTAGGTTTAGTATTAGTACATCTTCTCTGTATATATGTATAAGGAATAGTATCCTTTTAGTTAGTAGTGTTTTGTTGTTGCATCTTGACTTTTGCTTTTGGATCCTTGTACTATAACTTATAAAAGAGTATTTTCAAATGCACATATGGAACTTGACACATTGTTGGAACTGTAATTGCACTGTAATTTGAGCATCTGGTAATGAAAACTAATCTTTGCAAAAAATAAAATAAAATATAGCCGAATGCAACATGAAGACCCCCTCTCCCGAAAATAGAATGGACCTTTATGCATGCAGCTGTTGCTAAAAAGACTACTTACCTTAACCCTGTCATGGTGCAGAAATGTATTTCTTTAACCTGTTCACATACATCATCTGTGTGGAAATAATTCACACTCATTTTCACAAAAGTTTGTGAGACCAAACTGTCTAGCACATAAAATTGACAAGCAGTATTTAATACGACAGGGTTTAGCTCCACTGTGCATTGATATACTGTTTCTATATGTGTGTGTACACATCGCACATTTTATCTATGTATGCTTGTGTTTGTGCTGTACTGTGTGACTGACTGTTTGTATGAGTGAGAGACTGACAGAGCCTGAACACTAGGACTGATGCACACAGTGCTTGAGCTAGAGCGGATAGGCCTATTCCACATGGGTGCACAGCTAAAACCACATGATTACGCTGTCGTACTGCCACCTGCCCTGATATCTCCAGTTACTGATGTTAATGTCACCACTTGATAGTGCTTTTATGTTCCCTCTAATGACATCAGTAGTACTGCTGCTGCTCCTGACGCAGGTGATGAAACAGCTGGGAAAAAAACCCTCTATAGTACATCACACCTCTACTAAAGCCTGTGCATTATCACCTAGTTACACTTTGAGGAATCAAAGTCCCTACATCCTGCACATCAAACAAAGATTCTCAAGATAAGACAGAAGCACAGGCAGAGCTAAGTGACTAATCGATGGGAACGTTTGTGCAAAATCTTCCTCGTCTTTTTCTAAATAATAATGACTTATGAAATTGACACCAAGTGCTTACCTGTCTTGTTTAAAATGAGAACATTTCTCTGTATGCAAAGTCTTCCTCACATCAAAGTGTAATTTGTCGGTCCTCGGTCATCGAATGAAAAGGCTTTGATTAAGTAGTGCTCATATTAAAGGCACAGCCTCATCATGTGATTAAAATTCTCTGAATCCCACACAGACCTCCAAGTGGGATGTTTTGAATATACGCTTATCCTTTTCTTTTTTCTTTTTTTTTTTTCTCAAAATTGAGCCTTACAGAAGTCTTTCAACGTTGCAAAGATGGTCTTTTTACAAAACTTGGCTGTCTGTGCAGCAGAAAGACGCGAATACTTTTGAAATAGGTGCTACATGACCTGAGAAAAAGAGTTTTCGTCTTAACTTTTTTTCAAGAGGTAGGAAAGAGGTACAATTACCAGAATGCACTGCACTAAAAACTTCTGCTGGCGGGTGATGTACTGCAAGTTGCTCATCCAAAAACTAAAGGCTAAAATTTGTTTCCGAAAGCATTGGGAAGAAGAATCTTTAGATCGATCAACAGCATAAACGCCAGAGAAAAAAAGTGACGCTTTTTGGATTTTTGTTGTCAAATGA